>NC_083353.1:8222500-8586666 GCF_030254825.1 Meriones unguiculatus
CAGCAATAAAATTTTAGTCTATTTTCTCCAAAGTGAACAAAAACTGGTGATATGTATTAGAAATATTCCCAGTTAACTGGTATATGGGCTTTCATAGTGATGTGGCTAGCCCAGACATTGGAAAGTTATATTCATCATCTTTTCTGTAGACAAGTGGGAAAGGTTTTTTGACCTTTTCTTTTCCTAATAAATAATTTTCCCAATCTATCATCTAGAAGCTAGATGTGTGTACATATATATATAACTTTGTATTTTATGTTTTTTTGCAATTATTAACATGTACCTAGACATTATTCTGCTAACTTTGACATCTACCTTGGAGCATAAGCTTCTCAGATTAAGGTCATATCCCTTCAAAGCAAAACTGAAAAAGTTGCATCCAATTAAAACTAATATGGTTTGTTTAAGAGCAGGAAATTTTTAATTGCCTAGGCAAAAACACTCTTGAATGTTCATGTTTTCAATTTTTGCTACCCACAAGTGCTTTTATATCAAAAAGCCCTGTAGCCAGCCTGCAGCCATAGTTTGGAAGGCTGGTGCATTGGGACGAAATTTTTTGAACTAAAAACAACTTTTCAAATTATCCTGACTCTATTAAATGTACAAAAAGGTAGAAACCAACTTCACAGAAGCTCCATGGCCAAATAGAGGCTCAGCAGAGAAGCACTGTTCAACCCTTAACTTCAAACACAACCCTGGGTCCTTTGGACCTGGTGACAGGGATTTCTTCCACCATGTAATGAACTGTGAGTGACCCCATCACTTTAACCTTTCACCTTCAAATTTTACACAAGACATATAGTTATGATTCACTTTTCTTGATCACTACTTAACTCAAGATTTCAGATTCTAGAACAAAGAAAGAAACAAGGACTGGGAGATGGTTCAGTGATTAGGAGCACTGGCTGCTCCTTCAGAGGACCCAGGTTTAATTCCAAGCATGCACATGGCAGCTCACACCTGTCTGTAACTCCAGTTCCAGGGACCTCTCACAGACACACATTCAGGCAAAACACCAAAGAATGTAAAATAAAAATAAATTATAAAAAGGAAGAAACATAATTTCCTTGGTCTAAGGTATTTAGAGGTTGCAAAAAGAATATTTCACTACAGTAGTATCTCACTGGCTTTAAGTCTTAAGTAAAAGTGAAGCTTAGGATTTCTGGGGGAACTCATGCTGCCCTGGACCAGGAAGGGACTAAGGACATGGAATCCACTACTCTTTAATGTAAGCCACAACTTTGGTCTGTGACTGACAG
This sequence comes from Meriones unguiculatus, assembly GCF_030254825.1. Taxonomy (NCBI): domain Eukaryota; kingdom Metazoa; phylum Chordata; class Mammalia; order Rodentia; family Muridae; genus Meriones; species Meriones unguiculatus. The sequence continues at coordinate 8,223,760 of NC_083353.1, forward strand.
GTGTAAGTATTTTGAATTCCCGCCTGGCCTTTGAAGGGCTATTTAGCAAGTCTAAGCATTGCAAACTTGGCCCTTTCCTTTTCCCCCTCCCTTGCTAAACTATTAGAATCCATTCCTAAAGCTAGCCACCAACATCTATTAGCTTATTTGGTCACTTCCTTATGCATGACTAAAACTCCAAGCTTCAGCACTCAAAACACCAAGGCCCAGCAATCAAAATCCATTATTTAGTTACACTGGTTAACTTGTCCAATTAGGACTTACTAACTCACCCTAGCACAGACTTCTTCTTTTCTCCTTAAAAATCACTCCTGCAGAAGCACCTGTTCCTGTCTTTCTCTGACCCAGAGACAGCTCCCACCCCTGTTTGTCCTTTTCAACGTAAGAAATCTCTGTGCTGAGAATTTGGTCTAAGTGTGTTCTGTGCTCATTTGGAGGGCCCCTTCAGCCTTGTATATATGTGAGCCAATGAGAAAACAGAGGTCAATGCCAGATACAAAGAACATATCACACATGAAATAATGTTCAGTTGTTGGAGATAATTGGTTTAGATGAATTGATATCTCCTGTATGTATGTGCGTGTATTTTTCTCTCTGTGTGCTTGTATGTCCTCACATGCCATAGTTTGCCCATGGAGGTTAGAGGACAATTCTATGGAATTGGTTTTCTCCTTCTACAACAAGATTTCTGTACATCAAACTCAGGCCATCTCGCTTGGCATCAAGACCTTTACTGGCTGTGCCATCTTGCTGGCCCAGTGCTCTCTTTTTCCACAGTCAATAGTACCTATTTGTGAATGGACACAGTACCAGTAAGTGACAGGTTTTATGACATGCTTTAGTGTTCCCTCTCCAATTTCTAACAAAATTCCTTGTCCTTTAAAGCCACTTTAGTGTATGAGAGTAGGTGGAAGGATATTAGACACATAACTACATTTTTTTTTTGACCTATAGAACAGCTCACCATCATCATATGTAAAATACAACACAGATGCCTTTAGGGGAAAATGATGTTTAATTGACTTTTAATAAGAAGTAAAAGTAAAACTGTGGGCTGGCTTTCCCCAGGGTCAGATGATTGTTCAAGGTTCCTGAATAAACTGCATTGAAAAAAAAAAGAAAAGAAAAGAAAAAACTGTATTACAGTTGTACTTTATAGAGGTTTCTTTGGTTCCACTGCCAACCAGAATGCTTCTCTTGCCTGCTCCCATTCAAACATTCTGGAGCCGCACAGGGTGTGAATGCCACACACCCAAAGAGCCTGGGACTTGCATCAATATTTTCATGAAATGCCATTTGCCATCAGTTATTTACTGACACAGGCTGACAAGTTGTTCTTTTTCATGATAAAACCATAGGAGTCTAATGAGTTAACTTTTTTTCTAAATGTTTTCTTGCAGTATTGAAAGGATGAACACATCTTTCCCAATCTGTAATTTTTCCTGTGGATGGTTTTCTTATAGTGTTTGGGTGTGTGTGTGTCTGTGTATGTGTTTTTCTGTGTGAGTATTGGAAATCTGAGGCAGATTCATCACCTTTCCTCACGACATAGCTTTTTTGTAGTTTTGAAAAAGACAAACACACACACATACACATGCACAGAATTCATTGACTATTATATTTATCTTTTCAAAGCTGTCAAAAGAATATAAATAACAATATTAAATGTATATTTATAGAGTTTCTCGTAGTTGGAGGGACACAGGGAAACATGGCAGGAGCCAGCCAGAATCTGGGAAGTTAGTGAGAGGAGTAAGTGCCTTCCAGGGCAGTGACGTATCAGGAGCACTGTGTACTGGAGCTCTTGGCAACCACCTTTTCTGCCCTCTCAGCCCGAGTTGGCCCCTCTTTTCCCCATATTCTTCCAATATGATTTATTTAATCTTGCCTCAGTTTTGCTCATTGTCATGGCAGCAAGAATGTCAGTGCCCTGCCACAACTCTGGCAGTGAATGTGGATTGCAGTATTACTTGTCTGTCTTTGCTTCTGTTGGAACATCTGGTCTTTCCTTTCTCATTTATGAACTTCATTGGCATGAGGGTGTTTCATCCTGTGTAGTGGACACGGAGGAGTGGGAAGGTACTTGGTGTCTTTCTCAGACAAATGCAAAGTGAACAGTGTCCTTTGTGGGGACAAACTTCTGCTAAGGTGTTGTGGTTACTGAATAGGTAGGTGGAGATCGCACCAGCTTAGATGTAAATTGAACATTGTTCTCTCTCCCTCTCCCTACTTATCCCTCTCCCTCTTCCACCCTCATCTCTAAAGTACCACATACCATATACTTGAAGGCATCTACTTGAAAGGACTTGACTTTTTGAGATACTTGATTGTGATGATCAAAACAGCCTCTTTAGCTGAGTGTTGTTTGGTGATAGGTCAAATCACGGCCTATATTTAGTTTACGAAACTACTTATCCACAGGCGGCTCTATAGCCCCGCTGTCATTAGCATCCTCCATATCTTCAGCCTCTCTGTAGAAACTGTCATGACAGTCTACAGGAAATGTGTAGTACCTTTCCTTGTAAAGCATCTTGAAGTGCATTTCTGTCCATATGTGACAGGCTTCCTCACCAAACATTTGATTTTCACAGCTAGCGAGATGAACCATTAAGTAAAGCACACCTTTACACATGCAAACATACATACACATACACACATACTGAATTATAAATGAACCTTTTATTTTTCAATTTTTATTTTTTGAGACAGAGTCTCTCTTCATAGACCTGGCTCTGTCACTGAGATTAGAGGTGTGGCCCACCATAAATATCCTTTGTTCTCTTTTTGTCTCCAATTTTGAGGCTATCAATTTGCCTTTTTCAAAATGAAAACAATTCACCTTTGTGCATTTACATAAGGAAAATGTGTAGGAAAGACTTCTATGCCAGCATTCTGGCAGTTTTACAGGGCTGCCTCAGAGTTCTGAGGAGGACAAAAAGCATTAATGACATTGTGTGAGTGCTTTTTCTACCCAGAACATTCCAAGTGTAAATCCATAAAGAAAGGATTGAAGATAATAGTTCTTTTGCTTCTCGTGCAGACTGTCCCCATGAAATGGAAATTCTATTACCAGTTTCCCAAGAAGGTGTGAAGGAGTTAAGGGTGATCCATCCACACAGAGCTTCCTGTAATTGGTTACCCATCTCTTCCCAGTGACTTTCAAAAGAATGAATACTTTGATTTGATCAAGGGAATTGACAATATTTTAGACACTTAACAGTGCCTGCAGCTCCTGTGGCATACTTTCAGTTGTGTGTCTGATTACATTGCATGCTGGGACAACGTGGAGCCTGATCATAATTTCAAAGGCAACCATCACTTCTACTTTAAATGAGAATATTACATAGATAGGGATTATATAGATCAAAATATCCACTGAGGAAAACACAAGAGGAATTATAATCTTCTTCCTATTGGCAGTTTACCTTGATTTTTTTTTAATGGACTGTGGTTCTATACAGGGGTCAGTAGCATTGCTGGATTGTAGAAAGTACATAACAATGAAATCCAATTATGAAGAATAAAAATTATCAAGTCATTTCTCATCTGTGAACCGTTGTTGACCATCTTTCTAATGAATAAATAAATATATTTATTATAACATTCAAATTATGGATACTTAGAGCCCATACCTGTATTAGTTAATCTGCAACAAACATTATTTAGTGTGAATTAATAACCAAATAATGCAAAAAACCAAACTTGTTTCTTATCAAAGTTGTTTATTTATTTAGTTATTATCTTTACATATAGTATGTGGAGGGGGTCAGAGGACAGCTTTCAGAAATTTGTTTCTTTTTCAACTATAGGTTTTGGGGATAAAACTTGGGTTATCAAGCTTATACACAAGCACATTTATCCATTGAATCATGTTGCTGGCCTAAGTTTTATTTCTTAATTAGAATTAGTCTGAAATTACTGTTATTCAAAACCTTCACCAACTTACAAAACTATGGTCATTTGGGGATAACATTGTGACGTAAAATTATCTCCCTGTTACCTTTAATGCTCCTACTAAAGTAAAAAAAAAAATACAATAAATGACTTGGTATTCTGAAACTATGTCCAGGAAAAAACACTGCCCTCATTAGCATTGTCACATTCATTTCTTCCTAGCTAAGGCAACTGGCTCCAATGCAAAAGTATGGACACAGGTGAGGAGACAGTAACATGCTTGAAAATAAGCCCATAAAGGAGCAAAGAGAGCAAAGGTCCATCTCATTCAGATCCCTCACAAAAATTCAAGAGTAGTTATTAAGTGAGCTCTTGAGACAGACAAAACTCCTAGTCAATAGTTGTTTATTAACTAAGGGCTCAATTTTACTTAGAATTTCTTTGTTGTGCCATATGCTTAACTTGTTTTCATAGCCCTAATTTTCTTTTAATTTCTTAAAAAGAAATACGTTTTTAGTTAACAGCTTTCCTCTAAGCCTTGACTCCTACCATTTACTTAGACAGAAGTTTCCTTCCTGTATGACTGACTGCCTGAAGACCTCCTGAACAATAGTAATATTTATTATTAATGACCACTCAATGTGAGCATAAGTCATTTAGCAGTTAAGGATAGATGCATAATGTAAAATAAGTAAATCAGCCTCCCCCAAGACGAGGAAATTCCTCAAAGGGAGGAGACCATGTGTACTGGGACCCTGGTTCTTATCGCTTTGCTCCCACTTGAGAAGACAGGCCAGTGTTTGCAAATGAGTGTGTTGGAGCCCAGTAAGAGAAACGTGTTTTATCCAGGGCATGAAGATGAAGACTACAGAAGGCACAAGTCCTTGCGTACTGTTCAGAGTATGATCCCTGAACATCAGCAGCTGTCTTACCTTGGAGCTGATTATAAATCCAGAATCCCAGACTCCACTCCGTACTTTAGACTACGTTTTCATAAGATTTCACTGGACTCACCGATAATCATATAAATAAACACTGATATAAGATATTTTTCTTTCAAAATATTCTCTGGGATGCTGTTGTCTGAAAGTATAGGAACAAATGTACAACATGGAAAATTTCTCTAATTGTTGGGGAGAGACCCTCTTTGCCTCTTACCCACACCCTCAATGCACATGAACACTGAGAAATACATTTTAGAACGTTCCAGATTACACTGGGCCTGAGCATAGAAGCAGGGGCTTTAATGCTATAATTGAAAATAGGCTTTATAGCAAAAGAAACTGATAATATGGAAGTAATAATTGAGGTGAATACTTTAACTCTTACTACTTTATTGTGCAAAAGTGTGGATAAGGATGCAAATAGTACAACAGCCAGCATGCTAATAATCACTAGCCTTCAAGTTGCCCCTTGAAAGGTAATTCAAAAATTCATAATTAGTATTTAGTCTATATTATTTACCAAGTATGATTATTAGTCACAAGTATCTTATCAAGAGATTCTTAATGAGGAATTTTCTTTGTAAGGTTGGTGTTAGAGCATGTCTGCTGTGAACTATGATTGTTAATTGATGTAAGAAGAGCCAGCCCCTTGTGGATGGCTTCATTACTTAGGCTGTGAGTAAAAACTAGCTAGAAGCAACAAGAAAATGAGATGCATTCAATTATTTTTGCTCTTGACTGTGGATGTGAGCGACCAACAGCTTCAAGCTCTTGCCAATATGACTCCCACAAAGTGTTTGACTATACCCCGAAACGGTTGGGAAAAAAATTAATTCCTTCTTCTCTAGGCTGAACTTTGTCAGTGCGTCTTGTAGCAACAGAAATGAAACTAGACTAGTTGAATGAAGCTATTTACACATCATGTTTTTGGTTTGGCATTTGTTCCAAATCTGTCTGTTACTCTGTGGCTAATTCAACCTCAAAATCATTGTGTTCATTAGTTAGAGTATGCTGAAATTGTATTTAAATATGGTGATTTAAACAACTAAAATGAGTTGTCTCATCTCTCCAGACCAACAGTTCTCAGCCTTGGGTCATAACACTGACAGGAGGTGCATAACAGATATCCCTCAAGCTAGATATTTACACTGTGATTCATAACCATAACAAAATTATAGTTATGAAGTAACAATGAAATAATTTTATGTATGGGGATCACTACAACATGAGGAAGTACATTAAAGTGTCACATCACTTTAAAGTGTATTAAAGTGTATTAAAGGAAGGTTGAGAGCCACTGATCTAGACACTAGAAGCCCAAGATCAAGGTGTGAGCAAGACTGGTTTCTCTTTGGCCTCTCATGATTTACAGATAGCACCTGCTCATGTGTTCTGATGGTGTTTACTCTTAGCCTATACATTTCTAATGTCTTTTTTTGTGTAGAGTTTTTATTTTCTTATGTGGGTATTCAGTATGTTTGGATGAGAAACTGCCATGGTCATTTCAACTTTCATGTCTTCTATTTGTGACTTGTTGCATTTATTTGGGGGTACCCCCATGAAGAGATATTTACCTGAGAAAAGGCAAGTTAACAGTGAGTACATCTGCTGAAGTGTAGACTCTCCCTCCCTCAGCAACCGTTAATTGCCTATAGCTTCTCAGGAAGGAGTAAGGGCTCCTGAACCCTTCCTTCATTGATGTCCGCCACACATTTTTTTTTTAATTATTCCATTTCAAGATGAAATTTTTGCGCCCAGAATGACCACTTGGAGCCTTAAGAAACAGCTCAGAGTTAAGAATGCATACTGCTCTTTCAGAGAAAGTGGGTTTCATTCCCACATGTGTGGGAGCTCACAACCACCTTTAATGAAAGCTTCAGGGAATGCAACATCCTCTTTTGGCCACTGCAGGTACATGCTTTTACATGCATGTATTCCCTACCCCACAGGCAGATGTTACAAACAAAAATAAAATAAGAATGACCTTTTGTAAGTCCTCTTTTAGTAGACAAAATCCCATATTTGCTGAGATCAGCCAGATGAGAAAGTACTAACCCCTCACTGACCAGCAACTACTGATTATTCTTTCCCTGGGAAATACTTTCTTCCATCCTCTGACTTGTCTTCCAGTTATGCCCTTTGTCATTACTTCTAAAGAGAATATGCATTTTTTAAATCATTCTTTTCTTTTAGATGATAAAATATTCACTGGAAATTATATGAGTAAATACAATACAGTAGGGGTGGACAGGGAGAACAGTAATGATACTGAATACATCATGTAATTATGGGCTAGACACTCCCAAGTCTAAAATCATTTCTTGACTACTTAGGGCCCTTTGCCAGCTGCGTCTACAGCAGCCAGGATATCTTGTTAAAAGCTGTGATTTACTCTGTCCACAAAAACAGTGAAAATTCATCAATTTATTTTTCACTTCCATTTCTGCATTTTAATGTTAAGATCTTGCAGAAAAGTTGGCTTATGAATAAATGAAGCCTTGTATGCAGCTACATGTACTTGTCAATAACAGGTAATGTTTCTATGGCATCTTTATACTTTATGTTTGCATGTTATTTGAAAATACTGTCATTCACATTTAGGCTTGAACAGCTCAGTGTGAATGTTAAAGGCCTTTCCCAAGAAATACTTGACTGTCAGTTATTAACCAATGTGATTCTGGAATCTGCACTTCAGATTTCAACCAGGATCAATTGAGCATCTACCACCTACCACTATTTTGTACTGTGTAGCATTGTTTTGAACTTGAGCTATATCACTACAAAAGACTAAACATGAGCAGTCCTCTTTAACCTTGGAGAGTTTAATTCTAATTCTCCTTGTAGAATGAAGTATGATTAATACTTATTTCCAAGTTTAGAAGATATTAAAAATAGACTAAATAGTAACTTTCTAGGAGGTGAGAACTATTACAGGAAAAAAGAAGTGAAGCAAAGTCAAAGCTTTAATAAAGGTGGTCAGAGTGCTGTAGGGACAGAGAACCCCAGAAGCAATGTCTGGAAAAAAGAGAAGTTGGTGTTTAACAATTTATCTGCCCATTGTCTTTCTGCTGCCTGATTATCAGTTACAACATTGTTATAAAAAAAAAAGCCTGTAAATAATTTTTTAAAACCTCAATCATCGTTACAAAGGAAAATGAACACTGTCCCGGACTTCTGGAAAAAAAAAATGACTATGTGACCTTAGAGAAGGCCAACCATCTTATTTGTTCTATAATTCAGTATTGGGAAGCAAAAAAAAATTAATAAATTTATTCATGTATTCATTCACAGCCTCCTACCTCTCCTCCTGGTCCCACCCTTCCACCCTCTTCTTTCTTTCCTCCTCCCCTTCTCTTCAGAAAAGGGAAGCTCCATCTCCATACAAGCCCACTCTGGCCCATCAAGTCACATCAGGACTTACTACATTCTCTTCTGTTGAGGCCAGGCAGCCCAGCTGAGAGAAAGAGCCCAAAAGTAGTCAATTGAGTCCATGTCAAATACGACCCACACTCTTCTTGTTCCTAGGGTACCCACATGAGGAGTAAGCTGACAGTAGTTACATATGTGTTGTGAGCCTAGGTCCAGTGAATAGATGCTCTTATTGGTGGGAAGCAAGAAATTATAATGCCCTTTTTAACTTTTAAAAATAAATCCTTCAAGTTAAACCAGTTAGAGGTAGTTTTCTGCCTGCTGGGCCTGTGACAATGATGAACTAACCGATGAGTCTTCCTCAATGCTCACAGTTGACCTCAAACTCCTGTTTGTCTCAGAAATATTCCTTAAAGGCTTTGATATAGTTCATTGCAGACTCACATTCATGCTTTTGAAGGAGGCTGAACAAAGAAAGGTGGATCTTCACAAGGGAATCAGGTGTGCAATTGAACAGCCAAAGGGGGGATTGGAAAATTTGTGACCTACATACAGAATAAATTCCCAGAAGTCCCTTCCTGTGATACCAATTGTATTGATTTACATAGATGGAATAAGAACAGTTTGGGTAATATTGTGATAACAGACACCTCTTAGTTTCAGTGGCTTAAAATAGTGTAGACCTTATTTTGTCTAATCATACATTTGGGAGATCAAAGAGGCTGTTAGGGCCCTTACTCTTATCATCTCACCTATGGCTATCATGAATTGATCACTATTTAGAAATGCTCCACTGTATGTAGGTGATAGGAAAGAAACATGACCAAACCTGCATTAGCTTGTTATGCTTACATGTTAGCAGACCATAGGTTGACCCTGATGTTCCACTGACTGAATGACTGAAGCAATCCTCCTTGGACTTCTACAATTATATCTAAGTACTAATGGTACTAAATCTTTTCTGGTGGTTGGTAGTGAAGGAGGTTAGACTGTTTGAGAAAATGATAGGAGCTACTAGTACAATTTTGAAGTCTGTGTCTCTGATGAGGCTTTGAGAAAATTGGAGAACATTCTTTATCCTATTTGATAAAGTGTTCTTTTTCCTGCCTAGGCTGGATGTCAGATTTCTGTTTTGAAGCTCCTCATTCTTCAGGAAAAAGAGCAGGACCAATTTGTGCAAAGATTTGAGGTTGAAGTGATAACATTTAAGGTCAACACTACTGAAATGTACTTAGATTTGTTGACAGCACTCCCAATATGCATTAATGATGATGCTATTTTTCTCAGTTCATGTTAGGCTGAAAAAAAGTATTATTTTGTCTTACAAAGATGAATCTAAACAAATTGCTATTCTTTCACTGTAGGCAATACTTTCTTTTTTGATCTCTATAATTTCTTTTATTGAACTCAAGATTTTAAGATTTATGACTTATAAAAAGGAGTCAGAGTTTAGAAATGTCTCATAAATATTGCGTATTAGGCAGGCAATAGATTTTGTAAAGAAATGGAAACAGAACTCTTGCAGGCCAGATGGGTATTCAGCATTACACAAGAAGTAAGTTGAGTCCAAGAATCAGGTGAGATGGGAGAGTCGAACAGACTCCCACTATGTGATTCACAGGGAGTAAAAAGGCATGACACTCTGTCAGTAGCATTTAGGAGGAAAGGATGCCCATGTACGCTGCTTCACTGGGTCAGAGGCTGGAGGCATGAATTTGCAGGTTACAAATAGTATACTAGCCACAAATCAACTAACAGAAATCATTAGAAGCAATTGCTTACCTCATTTGGGCCACTGTGGCTTCTGGGAAAAACTAGGTACCTATTTAAGAATTGGATTTTAGAAAAACTATAACAATGTGTATTTTCTTTTTTAAAACAAGAATATTAAAAAACAATACTAGTTGATATTGAAATGTGTTACCCAAATGCAAGTAAACTTTCTTCTTTTAGCACTAAGGCCAATTTCAATGGAGCCACAAGGGAGAACATACAGCTATGTTCTGATGTTTAGTTATCATTATCAACCTTACACAACCTAGAATCACCTGATAAAGAAGTTAAAGGATTGTCTAGATCAGATTGTTGTACGGCCAAGTCTATGGAGAATTTTCCTGATTGTTATTTGTTACTTAAATGAGACTGGCACCATTTCATGGCTTGGATCATGAACTGCAAAAGACAAGAAAACAGGCTGGTACTAACCAGTGAGCATGCAGGCAGCATGAGATGCTTTCATTTCTCTTTTCTCTTCATTGTAGGCATGATTAATTGGTTTTGTCTTTTAGGTTTTTTCATCAGGGTATTTGTCTCAGCAATAGAAATGAAGCTAGAAGATGTGGAAAATATGGTTCTATGTTCCTCCAGCCTCTTGACTACCCGTTTCTCCATTCTGAGCTTAGATGAGTGGGTTTTTTGAATGTTAACACGGTTTGGGTGTGTATGTGTGAACTTACACTTCTGTGACTAGAAAACTCTATTCAAAGGTAGAGTTGGAAATACAAAAACCCATCTCCTTCGGAAGGAGACCTGTTGGTCAATATTGCCTTCTGTGAAACACTGCTGGACTTCCTGGATTCCACTATTAAAGTTATCTCTTCTTATAAAACTGTTTTACCTTGTTGTGCTTTAAGTTCCTGATCTGGAAGATGTGGGTTATGACAGTAATGGCTTCCTCTGGCTTTCTGAGGAATAATTTGAAATGTTATTTAAATAGTTAGAACTTCCAGTCAGTGGTGGCGCATGCCTTTAATCCAAGCAGTTAGGAGGCCAAGGCAGGTGGATTTCTGTGTTTGATGCCTGCCTGGTCTACAGAGTGAGTTCCAGGACAGCTCGGCTTTCACAGAGAAACCATGTCTCAAAAAAAACCAAAAACAAAAAAAATATGTTAGAACCTTTTTTGGTGCATATCAGGGGTTTTATAAACTTGATCATAATCATTTTTTTGTTATTATAGTGTTTGTTCTTATAGTTATGTTCATATAGTGTTTGTTATTCTAGCAGATGTAGCGTGAGATTACATTTCTTTTAATTATATCCCTCCCCAGAGAAGGAACCAAAGCCAGCTGAAAATAAATACTTTTGTTGATTATGGACAGAGGGAATGGTAGTCCTATAGGCAGGCTTGAGGAAGGAATGAATTTTGTCTATCCTGTGGTTGTGTGCTTGCAGATCCCAGAGGACTGAATGCAGAGATATTAGTGACCCCCTTCGTTTTTATTTCCCTACCAAGCATACAAATAAACAGGTATTCCCAAGATTCACACTTGCACTTCTATGTGTATAAGCCCATCTCTCCAGACCTCAGCTTTTCTAGTGATTTCCTGTAGGTCTCCACTTTGGGAAGAAGACAATAATGTGCTCAGTGAGCATCAAGATGCCCATCTCTCTCAGGTCTCAATTAATCAATGTGCACTTCTTGGAGGTAGAGCAGATGGCTGGGGAAATAGCTTTGTTGTGCTCTGTTTTATTGTCAGCCGTCCAGAGCATACATAGGACCTCCCCAGGACAGCAGAACTGTAGTTTAGGTGCTAAGTGATACAGGGAAACTGAAGTCTAGTTAACAAGTGCACTTATCTTTCACCTTCTTGAAACACTCTAATCTTCAGCCCCAGGGCAACACCCGTTCCATCTTGCTTTTATTTTTGAACATCTGCCTCACTTGTTTCTAAGATACTTTTGTGCCTTTGAAGCATGCTCAATTGGGAGGTGGCATTTCAGAGTAGGAATCCATTATTTGTTGCAAAGAGATCCTAATATCTTCCCCTTCTCTGGAAGAGAAAATTTAATGAATATAGGTCTTTAGACATATCACCCTGCCTAACATTGCTGTAAGTGGATTCAAACAAGGTCAATACTGTTTTTTCAAAAAGAAAATTAGTTTTCAGATACCTCATAGAAGAGAATAGAGTGACCATAGCATTAACTGGAAACAACAGACCATCATCTCTTTCCTCAGCACCTCCTAATATGCATACCAGGATGTAAGTATGCACTGAAGGGCTGACATTTACATCTTTTATCCTGAGCTATCTTTTTGGGATTTGCCATAAATAACAAAACAAATTCGTAGTGCTACAGTGTTACTATCCAAGTGAAATATAGACAGCTGTACTGTAGGAACAAAGTCCAGTTAACTACTTCCCTCTGCCTTGGACCTATGAGAACACAGTAGGTGGTCTTTATTGTTGACTCAGAAATATTACCTGCTTTTGTAAGACTGCAGAATAATAAAGACTGACAAGCCATTCTTCCCATTCTTCACACCATTTTGGTTAGCCTGCTTTGGAATGGATATCAAGGTTATAATTTTCAACATACAATATGATTAATTCAACCTGACAAATAAAGGAAATTAATTTTTCAGGTTCCCATTTGTTACTTTTCTCTTATCAATCAACCTGAACAATATTTATTGAGCTTAGACTGTGAGCCCAGCACAAAAAAAGAAACAATAAACCTAATAATAGGATCTTTGCTCTTACAGTTTACTTGTGGTGACAAGAAGTAGTCCAAGAGAAATAGCACTTGACTTAGAATCAGGAGAGCTGAGGACTTGGCACAGTTGGTGGAGTAGTAGAGTGACTACTTAAGTGATAAATCCCTGGAATTCAGCTTTTGGAGCTGTAAAAATTGAGAACCTCAATAATGTATTGTAGAACCTCAGAAAAATGCCACACCCACCATCAATTTTCTCATCTGTAAATACAAAGTTAATAATAGTGTACAATTTAACTGATGGTTGAGACCTTAACCAGCATTATGTTAAGGACACATTAAATACGAGATATTTTGGTAGTTGATCTTTAATGCTTGTATTTGAAAGCCTTTGGGAAAGAAAGACACCCAAAGATCCGCCTCATGTGTTATGTGCTTCAAGCATCAGTGATATAATTTCATTTGGGTATTTTTTTCCCATGTGTGAAGTGTGTGTATGTGTGTATGTGTGTGATGGGGTGTACATGCGTGTTTGGGTACATGTCAATGTGTGTGCTTATGCATGTGAAGGACAGTAGCGAATATTTCATGATTTAGTGATTTCCATCTTACTTTTTGAGAAAGTGTCTCTTTCTGAACATGCAGATCGTAAATTCAGATAGATTTGCTGACCAGGAATCCCCAGGACATTTTGTTTGTTTGTTTTGGTTTTTTGTTGTTGTTTTGTTTTGTTTTTGCTTCTATAAGTCTGTAGTGCTATAATTGTAGCACAGGCAAGTGGGTACCAAGAACCAAATTCAGGCTTTCATCCTTTATGGGAATCAGTTTACTAACTAACATATCTCCTAATTCCCTTATGGATTTTCTTATATATTCTCACAAGAAAATCTTAAGATGGGTTAGAAATACTTGAAAAGTTAAAATACCTTAGAATTTTAATAGCTGATGAGGGGCATAGCTGGGTTGCATGTTCTTATTTTTTTAATGTGCATACTTTTCAACTTTCTGTTATTCCAGAAGGCTCTCTAACCCTTAGTTTTCCTCCTTAGAAGGCCCATAGATGAATCAGAGGGCTTTTACTTCATCTCTCAATTCTTTGACTTTATGTCATCAAATATAGTGAAACTGCATTTTAGATTGAGGGAGATAAGAGTGGGAATATTCATGAACATTTTTCTTAACATAATGTTTTTAATATTTGAAAAATTTGTATATGTGCACAACACATTTTGATTGTATTCACTCCCACTTCTCTTCTTAAGTTCTCTAAGATATATCCTCCACTCACCATTTCACCACTTTATGTCCTTTTATTATTTTTAATAACAGATTGAGTTTATTTAGTGTTTCAAATATATACACAGGTGGTGGACCATTCACTTGATCATAGTTGACCTTTCAGGGAGAATCCTCTTAAAGAAAATTGACCTCACCCACCAATACTCATTAAGTATCAATAGACGCTCAGCAAGCATGTAGAATTCATGTGCCCTTTCCTGCTATGTGTTGGCATACTGGTTGATGTGATCTTGCACAGCTCTTATGCAGGCAACTATAGCTTCTATGATTTCAGGAGTGTGGGAGTCTTGCCATATTCAGACAACAATATTTCCCCCCAGTCTTTGGTTCTTTGGATTTTACAATCTTTCCCCCACCATTTTCTGTGATGTTTCTTGTTTCATGGTGGGGAAAAGTTGTGATATAGATGTCTTATTCGTGGTTGAGAGTTCCTCTGCACTTATTTTTTGTACTTTGATGAGCTACTTTGATGTGTGTTGATGCATTAACTGACCACTGCACAAAGGTACATTTCTGATAAGCTCTAAGGGTTAATATAATTTCAGTTTGTGTCTTGGCATGTACTACGTAGTCTTCCTTCTAGAAATTTCAAGAGTTTCATGTCTAACATTGAAGTTGTTGCTGAGAATTGATTATTCTCTGCAGTGAGAGAGAAGGGTCAAGTTTCAATCTTCTATGTAATTTTAAATACCAGTTTTCTCAGCACCATTTGTTAAAGGTGCTGTCTTTTATACACTTTGTATTTTGACATCTATGGTAAAAATCATGTGTCTGTAGGTGCGTGGACTTAGGTCTATGATTTTGATTCTGTTTCATTGATCAATGTGCCTATTTCTGTCTCGGTACCATGCTGTTTTTACTGTTATGGGTTTGTAGCATAATTTGAAATCAGAGATGCAAATACATTTAGCAGAGTTTTAATTGTTCATGATTGTCTTGGCTATCCAGTCTTTTGTGCTTCCACATGAACTTTAAGATTAGTATTTTTGAATTTCTATAAAAAATTCACATTGGAATTTTGTGTAGTTCAGTTTTTCTTTATTTATTTTTACTAATTATAGTTTATTCACTTTGTATCCCAGCCGTAGCCCCCTCTTCAATCCCCTCCTGTTTCCACAATCCCTCCCTTTTCTTCTCCTATGTCCCTCCCCCAGTCCAATGATAGGGGAGGTCCTTTTCCCCTTCCATCTGACCCTAGCCTATCAGGTCTCATCAGGAGTGGTTTCTTTGTCTTCCTCTGTGGATTGGTAAGACTACTCCCCCTCAGGTGGAGGTTATCAAAGAGCCAGCCTATGAGTTCATGTTAGAGACGGCCTATCATCGGAATTTTGATGGAGATTGCATTGCATTTGTAGATTACTTTTAACAAGAAGAACCTATTCACAGTTGTAATGTTATCAATCCATATTCACAGAAAGTCTCCTTATCTTTGGGTATCATCTTTGATTTATTTTTTCATAGCTTTAAGTTTTTCACTATGGATGGAGGTAGTTCACTTCCTCAGGTTAGTTTATTCCAAAGGTTTTTGGGTTTTTTTATTTGTTTTTATTTTCTTTGTTTATTTATTTCCTTCTTTCTTTTTGAGGCTGTTATGAATAGAATTATTTCTCTGATTACTTTCTCAACTTGCCACTTTGCTGAAAGTATTTACCAGTTGTAACAGTTCCCTAGTGTAGTGTTTTTTGTCTCTCAAGTTATAACATCTAGAAATAAAAATATATTAGCTTCTTTTTAGTTTTCACTGTATTTAGATTCTTTTCTTGGATAATTCCTCTAGTTTGACCTTGAAGCACTATATAGAATAGGGTTGATAAAAATAGGTACTCTTGTTTTATTCCTGATCTTAGTGGAAATACTTGAGTTTTTCTGTATTTAACATGATGGTGGTTATCAGTTCGTTACATATAGTTTTTTACTGTGTTGAACAATGTGCCTTTCATCCCTAATCTTTGGAGGAATTTTATTATCATTTTGGTTATTACTCTACCAAAGCGGACCTCTACAAGAAAAGGTAGGAGTCATTGCTGTTTTCCTTCTATGTTCCTTAACTCAGGTGTTTCAGCATTAGCACTGTGGACATTCCATCACAGAGAATTCTGTGCTGTACAGAATGTCCTGTATTGTCATGATTTAATCCCCAGTGTGATTGTATTTGGAGATGGAGCCTTCAGAGGTATTTTTAATGCCTCTGGACATGTATTTAAGGGATTTTCTAGATGAAGTTAATTGACATGTAAAGGCTTCCATAACTGTGGGTGATAGCATTCCATGGGCTGGTGTTCAGGGATAAATAAAAAAGGAAAGTGAGCTAAGCACGAACATCCATCTCCTCCTGCTTCTTTAATTCAGATACAGTGTGATCAGATGCCTCTTGATCCTGCCACAACCTGGCCATGGTTGACTGTACCCTCAAACTCTGAGCCAAAATAAAACTTTTCATTCCTTAAGTTGCTTTTGCCAGAAATTTTGTCATAGTCATAAGAAAGTAATTAATATGGAGTCTTTGGGTTCCAAAGGTTTAGGTGGAGTTAAAAAGATTGGAGTGTTGATGATGGGATTAATTTCATAATAAAAGACACTAGAGAACTCTCATTGTCTCTGTCATGTGAGAATGTGTCAAGAATTTTGCTATGGAAATGAGAAATACTCAACCATGCTGACACCTTGATTTTGGATTTTCAGTCTCTAGCACTGTGACAAAATACATGTTTTCTGTTAAAGCTACCCAGACAATACTATTTTGTTCTGGCATCCTGAACAGACTAACACAAATAGAAGCATTTCTGTTCTCCACTCACCAGACATGAATAACATTTAATACTTATGACAACAAAAACCCCCAAACCAAACCAACCAACCAAACAACCAAACAAACAAACAAAAAAAGAAAATAAAAAACTGTGTGGATTTTGCTCAATTTCCCCTGGGAATAAAATTACTCAGTTTGTGAATCAGGGCTCTAACTCATCCTGATGTTTAGTTGGGTGAAAATTTACTAATGGTGAAAGTCAACTTCATTATCTCCAAGTTTAATCTTGTTGGCTTTTGTGTGTATTTACCTATGAAGTGTTTCTCAAATTTTAGAGCATGTACCTCCTAGGGAAAGGAGGTAAAACAGAGATTCTTGGTTTTCTGTTCATGGAAAGCCTGGTTTAATAGGTCTGGCTTAAAAGATGAGACTCTGGCTATTGTTATAGACATGCTCAACATTGATCTTCTTGGCATGATGGAAAAATTATAATGGAATTATAACAATAATGAAACTAGTAATTATTAATTTAAGTATTTGTGTTATATAAGTTTCTTGGGGTTATATAGGAAGCTGTTTAATAACATATGTTCTGCTGTCAGACACCCCAGTTACAAAGCAGGCTGTCACCACGTGCAGTATATGCAGTACATGGTGAATCACTAAGCCTTTCTGCTCCCGGCCTTCCTCATCTGTCATGTAAAGAATGGTATTAGCACCTGCATCAAAACCGATATTATGTATGATCGGCTGCATAATGAGTCTCTTGTAATTATTTCTAAATAAAGACCTCAGTAAATGTTTAGGGATAGTGAGAAAGGTTAATGAAGAATAAAAGTTGCCATGAAAGCATTGTGAGGATGTTTCTGACCTTTTCTGAAATAAATCTAAGTACACTTAGGACAGGTTTCTTCTGAGTCTAAGGAGTCACCTGGGAATTTGCAAAATAGGTTGCCTAAGGCTCTCAACCAAAAGAGCAATTTATTGTGTCTCATGTGAGGTATAGGAGTCAATCAGGTGAGAATAGTCCACCCAATTGATAGAGCACACTCAGAAACATACTGTGTTGGAGAAAGTGGTTTGCTAATAAACAAACCCCATCTTCTTACACTTACACTGTTATGGCCAACTATCGCTGACGTGACTATAAGTCTATTCTCCAATAATGTAGATTCATGATTTCAAAATACTGTATGAAGTTTTTATATATGTATGTCACACATAAATTTCATGCTCATGAAAACTTCTCTTTAGCTCCTAGGTTTCTTTGACTTATCTCGGTCTGTGGTCTGAAAAAAAAAAAAGCTATGCAAGGCTTTTAAAAAGGGGGTGAAGAAGACTCACTGGAAATGGTGCTGTAAAATAGATGCTAAGTCTCATGCAATAGGATGTTTCAATAAGTTGTATTGTAAACCTAAGAAAATACTTTTCAAAATTTTGAGAGTACCACAGTTTGCTAACAAGCAAGACTCCAGTAGTATGAAATTCTTAATACTGCCAGTATACATTTTCATTTCATCTTTCTTCCTGTTCTCTTGTGAAAATGAACTGAACTTTTGAACCCTTCTTTCCCTACCTCCTGAATGCTGGAATTTCCCATGAATACCAACCTGCTTAGTTGTATGTGGTAGTGGATTATAAAACCCAGGGCTTCGGCATGTTAAGTAAACACTTTCTTGAGTGAACTATACACTCACTTTACTTGTTTTCTTTTTCTAAGGACCACAAATTTTGTTGCCTCCTTTACAAGAGTTCTGGAATCTCACAAAAGCCTAGAAGCCAATTTCTCGTTGGAGGATTTTTGCTGTGTTCTGTTCTTCCAGGTTGCACACCGTATTCCCTAGGTTCCTACTGAATGTTGTATATGCACTACTCTCGATGTCTCCTGGCACAGGAGAAAGATGCTTGTTACTGTCAGAGAAAGATTTCAGCAGTGGAATCATTCCTCCTTTTCATCACTTTCTTGGTAAATCCAACTGCTGTCCACTCAGACTCCTTTCTGCTTTTCCTTCTCACTCTGAGGTAACTTCATCCTAATGATTCCCTGCTTCCCCTCTGCTTCCAAACGAATACAAACTAGGGATCTAGATTGTTTTTCTCAGATCAGCTTAGAATCCAATGGTGCTCTTCTCTTACACGAAACGGTGAAGTTCACAAAGAGTAGTTTATGGAAAGGAAGTGCTGTGAAAAGATACATAAAAGCCTGTCCATCCTTCTAAGAAGAGATGATGGGAAAAAACACATTATCTTTACATCCTTAGACTTTTGAAAAAGCACTGACAACTGTGAATGTGTCAGTAGTTTATTCTGCTTCATATCCATGAAAAAGTGTCACATAATTAAACAGTACTCTACAGTGCCCTCATGACTGAAAACAATTCTAGATAAAGTCAAACTTCAAGAGAAGGCATGTTTTAGTTGACTAACGACTTTCCATGAAGTCCCTGGCCTTTATATGATTTAGTCATGGACTCCTATATGTCCTGTCAACTCCTTCATGAGGATCTCAGGCTGTAGAAATGAGTTTCTCTTACTTAAGAAAGCCAGCATTTCTCTTACCAGCTTGAGTTAGCACATAAGGAAGAGGGAGTGTTTTAGGGTAATGTTAAGGAAAAAGAGTAAATTCACTCTGTTCTCGGTCAATCTCAGTCATAACCTGAAAATCTTCAAATAGTCCAAGAGATTATTCTGTTCGTTTTCTGAAGAATATTCAGCAAACCTGAAAAGCCACTAGGATTTCCTTAAGGACTTGATTTCACCTTACCTGTATATTTCTGGGTACTGACTGATCACTAGTCTCTCCCTGGGATCTTCAAAGATTCTGAGGCTGAACCAACACTAATTCACCTGGTATGGGTAGGACCTGCGTTATCAGAGGTCCAAAGTTCCCACAGTGATGTGAACTTTCTTACAGGGATAAGAACTCTCTGCACAACTATTTGCACAAATCTCCTTACTTCGTAGCGTTGTTTTCAGTTCTGCCAATCTTAGGACTGATGTTTTTAATCTTATACTATACAGAAAGATGACATAGCGGTGGATCCTAGGGACATGTTGTATCATGCTTGGGTTCCCATAAAACCTGGTACCAGAAGCACCATTTTTGAAGAGTAGAATAACAGTTGCTTTAATTCTCTAGTCTCCTTTTTTTCATCTTTTTATTGCGTCATGGGTGTATATGTGTCTTAGTGTGTCTCTGGATGTGTGCACATGAAGTTTGCACGGGGGCCAGAAGTTTGGTGACTTCATCCACACACTCCATTTCATTGATTTATTCAGTTGTTATTTTTGAAATTAGTTTTGTTTTTTGAGACAAGGTATTACTATACAGCCCCGGCTGGACTCAAACTCACAGGGATTTTTCTGCCTTTGTTTTCTGATCAAAGGTGTCCTCCACCAGATCCAACTATACTACTTTAATTTTTGAGACAGAATCTCTGACTGAGCCTGGAACTCAATAAATGGATTAAGCTGGATACCCAATTATATTCTTGGCATTTCTCAAGAACTGGGGTTACAGAAGAATGTCATCATACCCTGCTTTTTCATAGATGTTGGGTATCTGAACGCATGTATAACAAGCACTTAACCCAGTAAGCTGTCTTTCCAAGTCTCTTTCCTTCTTTTTCACTCTCATGTATTTCTGTATTTTACTGCCAGTTCTAGGTCACGCACAGAGAAATTCATGCCACTTATTTATCGTCTTCCTGGATGCTCATGGTGGGCTCTATGGCTTCCTGGACCATTGTCCATGTTTCCTCAAATATCGGTGATTTTTCTTTGAAATGTGGTCCGGAGTGTTCCATTGGCTTCCATACCAGCAGAAGCCTGCATAAGACCTTAGAACTTAAAAGCAGAAGTGAAGCACTTCTTGGTCAAGTTTATTCTTGTAGCAGGAATGAATGTTTACTTAAAAAAACTTAAAAAATGTGGATAGATTATGGCAAGCAACAAACATGTGATTCCTGCAGTCCTTTTGCACTCCTTCCATAGAATTGTCTCTGCCTTCCTTCTGTCTCTGTTGTTTCCAGAGAACTTTCCAAACTTAAAGGGCTTTTTATGCATCTTCTTCTTGACACATTTTAAAATAGAGCCTTTGACTGTACACTGTGAAACAGGAGCATTGGTGATTTTAAAGTAACTCTGTTACCTTTGAATTCTAAACTCAGATTTAGAACTTTTGACATTAGAATGACTGGAACTTGTTTAATGATAAATGAGGGTTCTGAGTCTTGGAGAGATTAAAGAGCACAGTCTAATGTAGAACTAGTTAGTGACAGACCTAAAATAAGATTGAGCCTCACTCATTTCCAGAGCCCATGTGCCTCTGTTTGGTGACTGTGCTTTGTGCCAAGTGCAGGACTGACAGTTTTATATAGATGCTTCTGAAAGTACATAGTCTACACAATAGAAACAAGAGTTTCATACATTCTTCCCATGATCAAAGAGATCAAGCACTGATGAATTTCCTGGGTGTTTTGGGAAAAAAAATCATTATTCAGCATGTTATGTTTTATCTTCTCTTAGTACAAAGCTGTGATGTTTGAAATGTACAAATAGATTAATCACAGGAAGAATACTGTCTAACATGTCAAAAGCTTTGACTTACAGAAAATGAGTTTTTAAGGTATTTGTTGATAATTCCCAGAAACACATTACCCAAGGATTGCATTTTCAATGAAGTGTGTGTATACATGTTTATGTGTTCCCACATGTATGAGCAGATGCTTATTCACTGTGTGTGCATGTTTTGTGACCCAGAGTCTCTCACTGAACTTGAGACTCACCCATTGGCCACATTTGCTGGCAAGCAAGTCCCAGAGATCTCTCTTTCTCTCCTTCTATAGTTCTGGGTTATAGGCATAATGGCCACCACTCAGCTTTAGTGTTGATCTGGAGATGAAACCAAGTCCTTGGGTTTGTGCAGCAAGCATTTCATCAACTGAGCCACCTATCTTACCTGATTCTGTAGGTGCTTAACGACCTTATAGCGTTGTTGACCATTAAGTTATATGAAATGTAATATGCAAACTTTCTAGTTGTATCAACAACCATTTCCCTTTTATTTCATCTATTAACATCCTGTAAAACTAGTGTTGTGGCCCACAGTTTACAGCATGTTGGTTTAATCTAGTGAGGTTTTGAGTAACAAAGAGCTAGAGGGAGGGCTAAACAGTGCTTCACTGACAGGGCTAATGTGCTGTCATTTAGCCCAGGGAACAAAAATAGTTTGTTCTTTCTTCCTAAAGTGTGTGTGTGTGTGTGTGTGTGTATGTGTGTGTGTGTGTGTGTTGACACTGTTGTCAAGGGACAAATTGTGGGTACTGGTTCTGTCTTTTCACCATATGGAGTCCAGGGAACAAACTCAGTTGCTTCTGCCTGGCATCAAACAAATTCACCTGCACATTCATCTTGATGACCTTCAAGGAATACTTCTGGTAACTATCCTTGTAGGAGTTATCACCTCACCCATCCAGCTTAGCCCTTAATCCTAGCACTAGTGTTTTTTTGTTTTGTTTTGTTTTGTTTATTTTTTTCCTCAGAGTCCTCACTTTATAAAATTAGAATACCAGACCTGCTTTCTGCAAAACCACTGAAAGTCCATTTCAATGTGCTTGTATCTCCAAGTTTCCAGGGTAGGCAGTCTTAAAAGACTCCTGTAGGTTCTCCATGTAATCAGAATCTTCTGAGAGCATACATTGCTGGCAGATCTCTATTAGCCTATGGTTTATGGTGATTAAAAATTGATATAGTGCAGGAAAATCAATAGAATTACAGGGCTGGTGCTAATTTGAAGCAGGAAACTTGAGAGGAACATTTCTATTTCTGTTTTATACTCTTCTTGTCTATTTGTCTTACTCAAGCCACCTGACCATTAAAGTGTCAATGTTTAAAAAAGGAAAGTATTTTCCCTTTCCTGTTTGGAGAGAAATATATTTATTCTAAGTCTCTATAGAAATACTTGTAGTATTGTCTTTTGTGTGGTCTTCTTTCCTTACCATATTCTACTGTGCCACAATAAGAGTGTAAGAGGATAGGCTTGTGTCATTGACCCATGGCCTCAATGTCACACTTACTTCCATGTTTGCATTCTGTACACGAGTCCAGTATAGTGTAAATAATTTTTGTATGAGGACTTCTATTTTGTACATAGTCCAACTCCTTGCATTAGAACTCCCAATATCAAGACTGAGATAATATTTTCTAATAATTTCTTTGCTCATTTGTCTGATGAGACAGGGTTTCATGTAGCCCAGGCTGGCTTTGAACTTGATAAGTAGCTGGGGAGAATCTTGAGATTTTGTTCCTCCTGCTTTTTCCTCTCTAGTGTAGGATTGCAAGCTTGCACCAGCATGGTCATTATATGGATTGCTATGGATGTAGCCCAAAGCTTGGTGCATGTTAGGCCACAGCCCTAATAACATTCACTTAAAATTTGCCAAAGTTTTACAGGTGCAGGCAAACCTGAAGGTTTGCATTAGTGAGTAAAGAAAAATTGGCACATGTCAGAAGACTAAAAATCAAAAATCCACACATTATCTATTCCACAATGCTGATGCTTAGGATTTTATTTCTCTCAAAATAAATAATGACTAGCATGAGTAGGATCAGTTTCTCAGCCTGGAATTTGGTTTCAAATGCAATAAAAATATTTTCATGTTTATTAAAATTATTGCATAGCTAGCTTAGGCTTAGGATAAGCTTAAGGAGAATGGCAAAATAAGAATTGTAATTTTGCCATAAACAAAACTCCTATGAGAATAGTTATATAACAAATCACACTCAATATGTGGCTAATCATATATTACAAAGTAGCCTGGCATTACACTAGGAGCATAGCAACAGAACCATAGGATATCACACACAACAACATTTTCATCTTACAGATGAGACAACTGAAAGTTAGTTGCCACACAGCTAATCATAGTGTAATCAGGAATTGTAGCTAGGTTCATTTAAGTCTAGTTCCTATTTATAACCACTGTGATGTATTGGAGATAAGCCCATCCATTCCTTTATTAGTTGGCTATAGCCACGACATCACCTATTTGGCAAGCACTGTGCTAGATGTTATAAACCACAACGAGTAAAATGGACATGATCCCTGCTTTTGATGTACTTAGAGACATATGGTTGTATTCTGGTCGGCCACGTGCCCAGCAACTTTAAACCCAGTGGTTCGTAAAATGCCATCTGTCACCCCAGTCAGTCAGGTCTCACAGGGCTGACTGCCAGAATGGGTGAGGTCCTCTGGGCAGCTCCCAGCACTGTAACCTCTCAGGCAAGAAAGATTCAGAGTGCAAGTTACATGCTGCATTCTCCGTTTGTCCTAGCATCTCAACAAATGCATAGTGTGCATGGAGAAGTAGGTATCAAGTGTGCTTTGCAGGGTATGCTGGAGAAGAAAGCTGTAGGCCAGAATCAAGTACTCAAATTATCAAGTGCAATCAGAGCAAATGTGTGTTGGCATTGAAGGGATTTGGATTCATCTGTGGGTGTAGGAGTTAAATACCCTAGTAACTTGATGGCCTTGGGCATGATAAGAATCTGTCTTTGAGAGATGTATTCTGGGGTAGGGCAAAACCATCCAATCTTTTGTAAAGGTGTGGTATACCACGAGGCAAAACTAATAGAGTGAGGGGGCAAGGATGGGGTAGGTCCTGAAACAGATAAAGCTGGAGTTCACACTGAGAGCCTGGGGCCTATGAGGGAGACAAAAATGTAAAAGAAGCCACACTTAATGAGCAGCTGAAAGGGCCCTGTCTCCTGATTTCCCTCAGGCACTCTGTGAGCTAAAGTTATAATAGCAAACAGGGACGCATCAAGTGGCTTTCCCAAATGGTGCTGCAGTTGAACCTCTTATTGAACCCCTTGACTAAGGTACCTAGCTGAGTAAACTTTCAAGGTGAAGTAGGCTGAGCATAAGTTTTTGTTGCTTGATTGGGTTTATAGGGCTGAGAGCTACTGATAGTGACCAGTTCTGTTCCCTACCCTCTTCAGACAGGCTATGGAGAAGTTTTGTCAGAAATATCAGACTGAGAACAGTTTGTCTGTTTGGCTTATCAGTGCACATGTTATAATGACAGCAGTCAATGCATGGACTCTAGTATGATATAGTCAGAGCAGGCTTCAGAAGGAGCTTCACATGAAGGGAGTTTCCTATGTGTGGAGTATGCTCAGCTAAGACAGTGTGTGCACATGCATCAATGCATGCTCATGTGTGTGTAAGTGCTTGTGTGTGGGTGCATGTGCAGGCATAGGATAAATTCAAGTATCATTTTCAGGCACCATCTAATTATTTTATTTTTTGATATTTATAATAATAATAAATTAAATGTGACATAGAATATAATAATAAATTACATAATAGGTAATTATGATAATTATATGAGAATAATTATAATAATTATAATAAAAATATAATAAATGATATAATGATAATAAATTGAAAATAATTTGGCCAGCAATGCACCAAAAAGTCAAGGCTGGCTGGTTAGGGACCTGTGGGGATCCTCCCACCTCCCCAGTATGATAATTAAAAGAACATGCTACCAAAACTTTATTTTCATAATTTATGTATAATGAAGTTATGTATACATGTGTGCATGTGTGTATCTAACTATGGATGAGTGTGAGAGTCAGGGTACACATGCAGCATGCCTTGGGTGTAGAGGTCAGAGGACAAGTGAGAAATGGTTCTTTTCTTCCATCTTGTTGCGGCAGTCTTCCTTGGGTTTTGCTGCTTAACTATCCACATTATAGTTCTCCTGCATCTGCCTCCCACCTCTCTAAGGTTACAGGCAAGAGCCACCTAATCTGGCTATTTTTAAAGGTCGGTTTGGGCTCAAACTCAGGTAATCAACGTTAGACAGGTAGTGTTTTCATCTGCTAAGCCATCTTGTTGAGACCACATCCAGGTTTTGCTTTTGAAAACATGGTCTGAGGAGTAAATTCAGGTGCTCTTGCTTATATAGCAAGCACTATACCTACTCACCTTTCTGCCTAACACCTTAACATTTTGTAAGTTCCACAGTGATAGTTTAAAGAAAAAGGGATCTAGCAGAAAAGCCAAGTAGAAGAGAGAAATCCTCACAGAGTGAGCCTCTAGCACAAACAGGAAAGACCACAGGACATAACTCTGTTTGGGGGCAGGGAGAATCAAAAGGTCATGCCAAACAAAAGTCATGCTAGGAATGAGTGTCAGGACAGAAAGGATCATGTGGCATAAAGCTGTTTCAACCTGAATGATTTGATCCTTTGACCTGAATGTAAAGTTCTATTTGCCACCCTCTATGTTTTGCTGGTTAGCGACTGTCAAACTTTTGTGTCATCAATAAATGCCCATTCAGTGGGTACAGCTGCCAGTTTTCACAGCTCTTATAGGAGCCCTTTTTGACTGGAAGAAGAAAAATGATTTCAATCGTTCAGAAATTAGCTGCATAATTGTCAAAGCCCTGTCTCACATTAGCATGCTGCTAGAGAAACCAGCAAGGGCAAAGAGAGAGAAAGCAAAACACATCAGAGCTCCATTCCAATTATGAAGGGAGGCTGGGGAAGAACAAAGGGAAGCCACATAGCGGCTTATTATCAGAACTAATTGTTCTTCATCTTCAAATATTGCTATTGATTAGATTGAGTGTCTTTATCCAGGTCTGAAGGGATCTAATGAGAGGGAGGAGGCTAAAGGGATCGGTAGAGAAAGTTTTCCACTCTGTGTAAAATGAGTATGTCTTTGAAGGCAAAAGGAACAGGAATGGAAGGCTCACAGGGGCAGCACATGAGATACCTCCACAAAGGTAAGCTGGAGCCAGACTGCCATCAAAAGTACACCCCAAAATGGGAAAATTATAGCCCTTTCCCTTTTTGTTTGCATGTCAGAAAAGACAAGATATTCCTGACACTTGGTAACAATCATAAAATTATGTTATTATTTATGAACATTTTTGTATCATCAGATATAACCAAATCTTAAGAATATCTATCTATCTATCTATCTATCTATCTATCTATCTATCTATCTATCTATCTATCTATCTGTCATGTATTATGAGTTAGGGTCTCATGTAGCCCAGGCTAGCCTTAAATTTGCTGTGTATTAGAAGATATCTGATCCAGAAGTCGTGATAATCCTCTTGAACCTCTCGAGTGCTGGGTTATAGGGATAAGCTACTATGCCTGGCTTTATCCAGTACCAGGGACCAAGTCCAGGGCCTGTGTTTGCTGGCCCAGCACGCTGCTAACTCAGCTACAACCCCACTCCTGCCGCCAGCCATTTTTAGGTTATTTCATCATTTCATTGCTCTTCACAGTTAAGCAGTTGGATTCTTCAGTTTGGCCAGGGCACGTGGAAGACTGATGGGCAGAGTTCACGGAGGCTGAGTCTGGGCAGGCGCCATGAGCACGGGGGCCTGCTTCTGAGTTCTGCAGGGCACTGTGCCGAACACTTAGTCTCCAGGTCTCCATCTGTAGCCTGTCACATGGTGTGTTGAGCTGACACATGGCCCAGGGCCAGCCCTGGGCATTTGATCATTGTCAGCTCCTCTGTACAGTCTGCCCGAGACTAGATTGGTGGATGGAATGGCAAACAGCACTTGCCTCTCTGATGATGGCTTAACCTCAGAAAGGCTCAGAGCCAAAGGTCAGAATGAAAACAAGGATGCTGTGAAATCAAATCAGAGGGTCAGAGCTCAGGGCCCTCTTTTCACAGATGAGGAGCTGGAGGCTCAGGAATAGGGTAGAGGATGATGTGTGGAGCCCATTTCTCACAGGAACATTAGGAGCTGGACTGGAAATTGAGTACCCTTCTTCTCAATTAGTAATTGCTTTGTTTCAGCTCACTGATGATCAGGACTAGCAAATGAACAGCAGGCTTATTATATAAGGTGGCAAGAAAACAGGGAACAACATTTTGTACCTATAGATGAGATTGATTATGGTGGCATAGTTAGTAATGTCAAAAAGGAGGACTCCTCAAAGTAACGTGAGGGGAGTCACTAGGAAAAGGTGGTAAGACATTAAGAGAGTGGCCTACTTAGCAACCGCAAGGTTGCATGGGCTTGTACAATAAGCATGTCCTTCAGGATGGCTGGGAAGAAATTTGTACATCAAAGACATGAGAAGAGGAAAACACATTTAGCAAGAATTTTTTGTGTTTGTGCAGAGAAGGATCTGAGAGCAACAACAGGGTCTCAAAGATGTCTCTGGGAAGAGGCAAGTCAGAGGATTCATGTGGTTCATCCAGACCATTTGAGCTATGGTTCCTTTCACCTCCCTTCCACATCTTCCTGGAGAGAACGATGTTCTCACTGTCTCCTTTTTGCACATAGTGAGGGAAGCGATAATGGATAATTTATACTAGGGTGGTGGTGATGTTGCTGGCTTGCCGTCAAGTTTTAGAATGCGATTGAAGGGGAAAACCATCACGTATCACTGAGCAACAAAGCTTGAAGCCCAATGCCAGATACGGGGAGCAATTCTGACTAGATTCATAATATGCTGCAAATTTTGCTCAAGGTACACTCATGCTTTTTATTACCAAGCACCCTGCAATTTTATGGGGCCCAGAGTGATTATGTGACATAAGGAAGATGACAAGAGAAGTTTGGAGAAGTTTGGAACTCACTCCCTAGCCCATAAAGTTTTTACTGTCCTTTTTACTGGTCTGCACACATGAAGAGAGCAGTAACACTTTCCTTGTTATTCCTGGTGTCTCCAGTGTTTACCATAAGGCCAGAGGCAGACCCTTGAACTATCATTTGGATGGAGCATCTACATTTTACACTGATATGTCCCTCTGTGCAGTAAGTTACCCAGTTTCCTTGGAAGCCTGTCCTTTATATGTGATAGTGACTCTTGTGCATATTGGATGGCCCCAAATGTCACTGTACATTCTGTAGCATTTCCCTTGCTATGCAGGAATAACCATCCGTGCTTCAGTCTCCACAGTCTTAGTATATAAAGCATAAAAACAGGCTTGCTCTAGAGATAATTAGAAGAGGCTGGGAAATGTTGACCCCAGAGGAAGGCCCACATTATGGATTGTGCATAAAGAGTAAGTCCTATGGTTCAAGGAAGATGGTTATACCACTCACATATATGAAACTGTGTTTTCACAGCACAGAGACTTATAAATGATTGGCTAAAGCAAGCATAGGGCTGAAGAGATGACTCAGCAGGTAGGATCATGCATTGTTTGTGTCTAGAACTCAAGTTCAGTTTTTAACACCCTTGTCGGGAAACTCACAACCACCAGGAACTCCAATTCCAGAGGAATCTGTCACCAGTGACCTGCATGAGCACCCTGTGCACCTGCACACACACACACACACACACACACACACACACACACACACAAATAATAAAAAGAAATCTTTAAGAAAAGTAAATACAGAAAGTATTTGAGGTTAGGACTTTTGAAAGTCTATGAAGTCACAGGGTGCCAGTGAATTATAGCTGGCTATCTTTGGACAAGATGCTTAAACACTACAAAGTCCCAGTTTCCATAACTTTAAAATAAAAGGATTAATCACATTGGACATCTGAGGACCTTTGATTAGAAAAAAATGTATGCACAAACCTATGTTCTTAAAGCTTTGTACTGACACATACAAACTACATACCCAGCCTATGCTATAACATCTGGATTTTGAATACTGGAAAATTTGCAAACTCCTTATTTGGGACCCAATATATTTACCCCAGGAACTCCATTTCCTAACTCTGTATCGCTCCCAAGGCTCAGAACACAGACAGTGTTCTTCGGAGCTCAAGTTTCTGAGCCATGTGGTTGTCTCAGGAAAACCCAAAAGGGCATTCAGTGATCTTCTTTTGTTTCTTGCTTGCTTTTGTTACTCCCATCACCCCCTTTCTTAACTTTAGAGTCTAGTTTGAGTACAATACACTCACTTTGATTCCCATAAGACATGTTATTTAATTTTCTTACACTGGACACAAGTTTCTGTAGCTTGAGGAGGACAAGCATGTGGGAGCCAGTGAGGCAGGCACTGGTTTCCCCAGTGGCTTGGAAGGATGGGTAAAGCCACTGGGGTGGGCCAGGGCTCTGAAACGATTTCCTTTTTCATTATAAAATTCCTGACGTTTCAGCTATTTATGAAAATGTCAACGTTCTGAAAAATAAGTTTTACTCACTCCTTGTAGCTTAATTAAGCTAATTAAGACTCCATGCATAGGTCAGATGTGACCTTTTAAGAAAGATACTTTTTTAAAAAAATAATTTGTCCACAGAATAAAAAACACATGCTTTTCTGCAACAGTGCTCTTAGGAAACTACTGTCAACCCTCATTCTCCCTCTGGTTAGAAATGTAGAAATGGACATATGTTGTCCCTAATCTTGAGTGACAGCCATTTAGCCAGCAGACATTTGAATGGTCTTCAGAGAATTACAGTGCAAATTCAACATGCCTGAATCCTTTTCATTTTTACGTGCACACTTGCAGTGCATTTTAGATCTTGAAATGAGATGTCCTAGAGAAAAAGAACTGTGACACTTAGAGAAGAGTGTCACAGGCAGAATGTGGCTTGGCTTTAAGCTGGAGAAGGAGATATGCTGTTGGCCAATGTGGCTTCCTGTATGCTGCAACAAAATCAGAATCTCTATCTCTCTCTTCTCCTCTCCTCCCCTCCCTTCCACTCCCCCTTCCCCTTCCCACCTCTCTGTGTTTTCCTCCCTCCTCCTTCCCTCTCCTGTTGTCCCTCCCTCTTCCTTTCCCTTTTTATCATCCCTTTTCATCTGCACTGACTCAGTTGTACTGATTTTAGAATTTTACACACACACACATAATCACACACACATGCACACACTTTCAACTACCTGTGTTCTTTATTGGTTTGTAACATGCTTATCTTATTTAATGGACCTCACACACTCTAAGGGTAGTAGATGTGCATCATTAGGAGAATACTTGCCATGTGTGAGTACAGTCCCCAGCATCAAAGAGGAAAATAAACTTGTCACACATATCTACACATCCCTCTCCTACACAAGTATGGGATATATGTCAAACTTGATGACCCTCAAACTGGAGAATATGCCATTTACTTGGAGATTTTGTTAAAATTAAGACTGTTGGAATCAGAGTGACATGGCAGTGGGTAAGGGCATGCACTGCTCTTAAAGAGTACCCTAGTTTCCTTCCTAGAACGCTCTTATAACTCCATCTTCAAGGACTCTGACCCCTCTTCTGGTTTCCACTAGTACCCCTCCCCAATTCAAGTAACTTTCTTTAAAAAGTTAAGTATTGGATGTAATGCCCAGTATCTGATTTATTAGATCTAGAGTAAGACACAGAAATTTCATTTCTAACACATTCTGAGAAAATATTGACACAGCTGTTCAAGAGCCTAAGAAGAACAGTTTGAGAAAGGCTTTATCTTGGTATAGATAATAAATAACCTTTAACGACTGAGTTATGGTACTTTTAAATAGTATGTTCTATTTTTAATATTTACATGATGTTTTTTTAACCTGACTGAACCCTAATCAAGCTCCTGAAATCTCTAAGCCCAGACACACCACTTCTTATGAAATACACTGTAACCAAAACAAACAAACAAACAAACAAACAAACAAAAAACTTGACAAGTCACTTAAGGAAGAAGCCACATTCTCTTTATCTGGTCACCATCCATCTTTGTTGATGAGACTGCTCAGTCTACATTTTTCGGGGATATCACATCATCGTGGGTTGGCCTTAGCATGATTTCTTTTAGTTCTTTGTCTACAGATCCCTCAAGCCCATGACTCTGAATACCTCTTATCCATGTTATTTGGAGTTGAAACTAATTTCTCCCTTTCATTCCATCTCTACCATCACTGTTCTTATTGTACTTATCCCAACTATGTTTTGAAAAATAAATTAACTATACACATGCAACTATATCTACCTTTTTTTTTTTTTACTCTTGGAATAAATACCCCAGTACTATGACCTTCATTTCCTCTTGATTTTTTTTTTTTTTTTTTTTTTTTTTTTTGTGTGTGTGTGTGTGTGTTTAAGATCTGGGCATTCTGAACTAGGTTGTATATCACAGGAGAAATCATTCTTACTATCCTGTGGCAGATTTCAGCTATATCCTGTTGCCAGAGGATGCTGGCCTTTGCTAAAAGTCAGTACCCCTCTGAACAATGCTACCTTCCTCTATTGTGGATATTTGGCAGACAGCGCCCAAGCTTGTACAGAAGTTTGAGAAGGGGAGCTACAGCAATCGCAGAGTTCATAGACTTTGTTCATTATTTCACTGAAGATCTACTATTCAAAGGTATCCTTCATGTGTGATTGGAGATTTGGTAAAGTTTTCATTGCTGTTGAAAGTAAGTTAATTCATTTTCATTTGCAACTGAACATATTTTGAGACTGGACTTAGATGCCTGAGAAATTAACACTTTGAGTTAAGCACCTCTCTTCTTCAACACTTGGACACTTGGACACCGAGCTGCCATGGGCTACATCTATGCAGAGGTTCTAGGTTATCTCTATGCATGGTCCTGGGTTGGAGTATCAGTCTCCAAAAAGACCCCTGGGCCTAGATATTTTGGATCTGTGGCTCTGCTTGTGGAGCTCCTGTCTCCTCCAGGTCTTTCTATCTCCGCCTTCTTTCATAAGCTTCCATGCACTCTGCCCAAAGTTTGGCTATGAGTCTCAACATCTGCTTTGATACCCTGCTGGGTAGAGTCTTTCAGAGGCAACCACTCACACTTGTTAAGGAAAAAAAAAAAAAAAAAAAAAAAACCAACTACGCAATCTGGATAAAGGCATTTTCTCAATTGTCTTCCAAAATAACTCGAGCTTGTGTCAAGTTGACAAAACCCTAACCAAAACAGCATCTGTTACTTGCTAGGCACTTTCAAATACAGTATCTCACATTGCATGGTGCAAAATACCCAGAATATGAGAAAAGCCACATGCTCATGCTCTCCTGTTGTTGAAGAAAATGAGTCTCAGGCTAATATGGCTATGCCACATGCCAGTATTAGTATAGAACCAAATATGATTTGCACTCAGCTCTTTCCTGCTTCAAAATTACTACTTTTCTTTAAATGCTATGCCTCCTTTTGGGAGAGTTAACAGCTACAAATGAAATTCCATGTAGGCTATCATGATTGAGACCAAGGTTGTATAAATATTGGCACATCTTGATATTAAAAGCACGTTTCTTGAGTCATGCTTATTTGTAGCTAACATAATTTATTTTTTCAATATTTGGGAGTAGTTGTGACTAGATTAGACACTTGAGTTTTCAGTCCATGCTGAATTTCTTTGTTTCTTGCCTAGTCTCTCTCTCTCATTCTTTTTCTTTCTTTCTCTCATTCTTTTCTTTTCTTTCTTTCTTTTCTTTCTCTTTCTTTCTTTCTTTCTTCCTTTCTTTCTTTCTTCTTTCTTTCTTTTTTCTTTTTTTCTTCATTTATTTATTTATTTGCTTTCTCCCCCTCCTTAAATAGGGAGCTGCACAGTCATTCACATTTAGCATTAGAACTAATTGTTAACTTTTGTTAGTTCTCCTGGTTGAAAATAAAACAACCAAATTCTAGCAAGACTGTTTGTTTATCCTATCTTATAGGTCTACTACTCACTTTTAAGTGAGTATATACCGTGTGTGTCTCTCTGCTCTTGGGATACCTCACTCAGCATGATCTTTTCTAGATCCCACCATTTGCCTGCATATTTCATGATTTCCTTTTTTTTTTAATTGCTGAGTAGTATTCCATTGTATAAAAGTACCACAATTTTTGTATCCATTCCTCCATTGATGGACATCTGGGTTGTTTCCAGGTTCTGGCTGTTATGAATAAAGCTGCTGTAAACATGGTTGAGCAAATGTCCTTGTTGTGTACTTGAGCTTCTTTTGGATATATGACTAGCAGTGGTATAGCTGGATCTTGAGGAAGCATTATTCCTAATTATCTGAGAAAGCGCCAGATTGATTTCCAAAGGAATAGTCTTGCTATGCCACAGAGGAGGACATGGCTGCCGGTTCTGAAGATACCTGATAGACTAGGGTCAGATGGATGGAGAGGTGGACCTCCCCTAGCAGTGGACTTGGAAAGGGGCAGGGAGGAGATGAGGTAGGAAGGGTGAGATTGGGAGGGAATGAGGAAGGGGGCTATGGCTGGGATACAAAGTAAATAACCTATGATTAATATAAAAAAATAATAAATCTGTACCAATAAAAAATCCAAATTCTTAAACATGAGAGAAGAGTGTCCAGGAACCACAATGTGTTCACTTCTGGGATTTTATTCTCATCACTGTCCGTGGTTGGCTAGAACCCAGGACATAGGTCACAGCAGTGCTCTGCCACTGAACTCTCTCTTCAGTTGCCTCCTTGACGTGAAGCCTTAGTTCTGCCTTTGTAAAAATTACCCCATTACCCTTTCTACTCTGTCTTCCTTTGGCTCATTAAATGGCAATGGATTTGAACTTGGCATTTTAACTTTTCTTCCCACTTGACCCACTTTTCATTCCAAATTCCACCTAACCACAGTTGGGGGCCACCTCAGGTTTTATTTTATTTTATTTTATTTATTTTATTTCACCATATTTTCATTTTATATCCCTATTGAAACCCTCTGCCTCAACTCCTCCCAGTCCTGCCCTTCCTCTTTCTTCCCCCCATTCCCTTTTCCTAGTCCTCTGAAAGGGATAGTTCTACTTCTTTGCCATCTACCTGTAGGTTATCAGTTCTCATCAGGACTGCTTGGATCCTCTTCCTCTGTGGCCTTGTAAGGTCAAGGGTCCTCTGAAAGGCTCCATCCAAGAGAGGATTGAAGCAGATGCTGAGACTCACAGCCAAGCTTCGTGCAGACCACAGGGAGTCTTATGGAAGAATGTGGATAGAAAGACAGAGGGGACAGGATCAAATATCTGAGCCCAGGGGGTCCTGCAGAGACTGATGCACCAACCAAGGACCATGCATAGAAAGGACCTAGACCCGCTGCTCAGATTTAGCTGATTAGCAGCTCAGTCTCCATGTGGGTACCCAAGTAAGAGGAGCACGAGCTGCCTCTGTCATGAACTCAGTTGCCTGCTCTTTGATCACCTCAGGTTTTCTTTCTTTTTTTTTTTGTTAGTCTTTTTTAAAGAATATTTTTATTAATTACAGTTTATTCACTTTGTATCCCCCTTGCACCTCCCTCCCTCCTCCCTTCCCAATCCCACCCTCCCTCTTCTTCACCCATGTCCCTTTCCCAGTCCACTGATACAGGAGGTCCTCCTCCCCTTCCCTCTGATCCTAGTCTATCAGGTCTTATCAGGAGTGGCTGCATTGTCTTCTTCTGTGGCCTGGTAAGGCTGCTCCCCACTTAGGGGGAAGTGATCAAAGAGCAGGCTAATCAGTTCATGTCAGAGACAGTCTCTGTCCCCATTACTATGGAGGCTGCTTGGACACTGAACTGCCATAGGCTACCTCTGTGCAGGGGTTCCAGGTCATCTCCATGAGTGGTCCTTGGCTGGAGTATCAGTTTCAGAAAAGACCCCTGTGCCCAGACTTTTTGAATCTGTTGCTGTCCTTGTGGAGCTCCTGTCCTCTTCAGGTCTTACTATTTCCCAATAGCAGCTTTATTTGTAATAGCCAGAAGCTGGAAACAGCCCAGATGTCCCTCAGTTAAGGAATGGATACAGAAATTGTGGTACATCTACATAATGGAATATTAATCATCAATAAAAAAACAAGGAAATCATGAAATTTGCAGGCAAATAATGGGACATGGAAAAGATCATCCTGAGTGAGGTATCCCAGAAGCAGAAAGACACACAGGGTATATATTCATTCATAAGTGGATATTAGATATATAATATAGGATAAACATACTAAAATCTGTACACCTAAGGAAGCTAATCAGGAAGGAAGACTCTGGCTAAGATGCTCAATTCCCACACAGAATGGCAAAGAGGAGACATCAGAGGAGTGAGAAAACAGGGAATAGGACAGGAGCCTACCACAGGGGGTCTCTGAAAGGCTTTACCCTGCAGTGTATCAAGGCAGATGCTGAGACTCATAGCCAAACTTTGGGGAGAGTGCAGGGAACCTCAGGTTTTCTTATCTTGTCTTTTTGTCCACTATAAACACTGTATTGTGGAGTGACACCTACTTTACAATTTTTGCCTCTGCCCCTGAACTTCCAGTTGGCTTTTTATGCTGTTGCTGGGCAATGGCCCTCTGAGACTTGTTCCTCCCCTATTTTTTTTTCTCCTGTCCCTTCAGCTTTACTTCCCTTTCCATCTTTATTCAGCAGTACAGGGAAAAAAAAAGACAGATTACAAATAAAACAGTTCCCAAATAGTCTCCAGCCACGGTCTCACTTCCTTTGTCAGTATACTGCTTTGGTCATTTTGAGGTGCTCACAATTTTTCAAATAATGAATGATCCTAGTTTAGTAGAGATGAATATATACTAGTACACTTTAGGCTATGATTAAACCTAATTTTTCCTTTTCTTATAAAGTCATCAGGAGCAGTTTTCTTAGAACTTTAGAGCCTTTTCATGCTTTGCCACCTTTCAGGCTCTACCAGTGGATGCTCTTGACCTGGGGTAAAAAGAGCAATGAGTTCTGACTCTCATCAGTGTACTCATAACAGATCTTTTGTAACATGCACATGAAATATATCTTTATGTTCTTCTTTTGTAGTCAGTGAACAGATCAAAAGAAAAGTGTGTTTGGGGTTCTCAGAATGTATTTCCTCAGTATCTTGTAGTCACTTTGACAAAAGATAAGTGGTCACTCCAAGACCCATTGCTATAAGTGAGGGAGTTTGAATCCATTGTTTCTCTTATTCTCATGGTATTCAGAGCCGCTAAGTCATGCGACTATCAATGTGCAGTTCTTACAGTCGGGAGTACACTCATTGAACTTCTTCATTATTCTCTCTTCCCCGTTCAGAATTCTGTGAAACTACCACATACTCTTCCATTCTTTCTGTACCCCAAAGCTCAAGATACCAATTTGTCCACAACCTATGCAGAAACTCACCCACGGGCTCAGAACTCTTAGGACTTTACCACAACAACTGTAACCTGAATTGTGAGAAAAAATCCTTTTCATCATATTGTGGTCCTAAGAATTTGCTTCTGTGATGGCTTTATTTCTAGAGAATGTACGTGAAGTTGGGCTTATCATAATGGGTGAGGTTTCCTGTAGAAAAGCAGAACGTGGGTTAAAATTATTGGCATAGCAGGGTATTTAAGGAGAGGCAGGAGTTTGAAGCAATTCTCTTGAGGTCATTCTTACACTGAAAATGGGCTCTCCTTCACAAAGCTACCTGTGGTTCAGCTATCACAGCACAAAGAGAGCAGGCTGATTTAGAATTCAAGACACAATAGCTGGTATCAGGAAGCCCTGCCAAGTAGAATCAATGATGATGCCTAATATTCCTGTGTCAGCCTTTGATTTGTGCCTTTTGACTAAGCTCCCCCTTCTTTTTCTAATGCCCCTTTGTACTTGGCACCCTAACTCTACCTGTAGAATCCTCCTACACCCCCCAGTGTGAGGCTCTTGCGATATTAATAACAAGTACCCAGGGATTTGTCAGCACCGGACACATATTGCTTTGTCTCTGCTTTATTTTATTTTATTTTTTTATTTTACTTTACTTTTTTTCTTTGAGATAGAGTATCAGGTAGCCCAGGCTATCTTCAGCTCACTATATAGACAAAGATGGCCTTGAACTTCTAATCTTTCTAGCTCTACTTCTGAAGAGCCTGTCTTGTAGGTTTGTGTCACCATGTCAGGCCCAGGCATTTGTTCTAAAGACTTTAAACATTAGTCATTTTAACCAAACAAAGACAATACTAATACTAGTGTTAACTATCACAGAACAGTGTGGGAAGAAACAGAGAGATTAATTAGTTTATCTCTGCTCAGCTGACCAGGAAGTAGCAATGCTGGTATTGTCTGTCAATGCCTCCTGGCTACAGAGCCCAGACTCTTGACTGAGTCCATCACTGTTGTTCTCCAATTCCCTGCTGTAGACCCTCAGAAGCTCTCATTTCACTGCCATCATTTTGTTTGAAAATCATCTGTGTTTTCATCCAACCTATTCTACTTCTAGGAGAGTGATTTATTTTTAATTTAGCTTGTTTTTTTCTGCCCTCCCCACCCTTAATTTAAATATTTTAAATTTTTTGGCAATGTCATATATGAGTTCTGTGTTATATCATTTCTACTCATTTCTCTACCCTGACCAACTTTTCTCATGTTCTCCATCATTCTCTCTCAAATCTTTGAGTCCATTTAGTCTGGAATGTTTGAGTGTGTGTTTAGAGTTGACCGCTTGGGATCAGGTAACCCATCAGGGGACTCATCCCTGGAAAAAGATGGATTCTTCCTTTCTTGACAGTGCTTACTTGTCTGTTGCTATTCATTTAGGCGTAGGGCCTTCTCATATTCCCCCATTCATGTTGGCATGCCAACTGATGTCATTGTGCTGGCATAAGAACCCTCCAAACACTTTATAGGTTATTTACATTTCCCTGAACACAGGACTTGGAGAAGCTGAATTGAAGCTGACTTGTAAGACTCCTTCCTTAGGATAAGCTACCATAGTATCTATGGTATTATGTAAGCTACCAAGAGAAAAGAACAGTCAGTAGTTCTTCCCAGCTCTAGTGCTTATGAACCACAACATTTATCAGTATGCCAAAGTATCGCCAAGAGTGCAAAAATCGCACTTGTATCAAAGTATTGCCAAGAGTGCAAAAATCGCACTTGTATCAATGTAGAAAACAAAAGTCATCTAATTAGACTTAAGCTTGCTCAGTAGGGGGTAACTAATGCCTAGTAATGTAAATCTAACGTCCTTTGTGAGGTCATGGACCCTGGTGAAGTCATGCACCTACTGCTGCCACTTTCATAAACCAGTGTATGTCCCATCTGCATTCTAAATACTTATCTTTCTAACCACAGAGACATGTAGCTCTCACCCCTCATCAAAGAAACTTCTTTCTGCAGCAGAAGGAAAGTGACTTCACAGCAGTTTTGTGTTCCTTCTGTTTTCTGCTAGGGACCCTGCTGTGAATGGTCAAATAAGCTCTCAAGAAGTACTGATTGAATCAGTTCATCTTTTTAGCTTCCTTCACTACAGTGGCATGTATATGATAAGCCCATAGTGTCAAATAAATATGTATATGTTGTGGCAGACGGGTATGCTGTTAACACATTTGCTCTCAAACACTCCTTCAAATTATGAATCATAGTATTTACTGCATTGTCCAAATGAAACAACCATTCAGCCAGTATTTATTGATGTAATTCCCTCCTACCGTTTTACAAGTCATAAACCTATTACAGAAAGAAGGCGAGGTGACAGAGGTGTAAATTACCACAGACTGAAGAGATTAACATGTGCTGCCAGGAGTCTGTATCTACTTGGGGACCTGAAAAGCCCTGAGGAAGACTGAGGGGTGTCATCCATTCTTTTCAATCACTACTTCATAACTTTTGCCCAGCTGAGGGACTTGGAAGTCAAAACAGCCTCTCACAGAGGCCAGTTCCAGAAAGTAAGTCTTTCTCACCTCCTGAGAGCCCTTCCTTCTTTGCTTCCTAACTTTCCCCATTTAAACAGAGGATTCAAAAAGACATTAAGCTAAGTAATTTCATTTTTATAATTTAATTTTCATTTTATGGTGTAGTTTGAATTTGCTCTTCATTTATTTGTTTAATAATCCTAAGCTTTCACTAATGTTTTCCTGAATTTTATAATCTATTCTAATGTGGCATACTTTCTTTTTAATCTAAAAGCAAAACCAGCATCCTTCTAGTATGAAATAGTAATGTACCCATGAGGCTGGGTACTTAATGATAGCTTTCAATCATTCACAAGGCCACATGTTACCTGCCCCCACCTTCTGCATCCTTCTGTATATTTTTCTCCTTTCTTGCTTCAGCTTGCCCTTTTCTTCCAGGAGTATAATAAGAAAACAACTTCTTATATGTTTTTTCTCTGTACCTTGTATTGTAATGGTCACATTGCTGTTGTAATATTGATTTGGAAAACCCATTGCATGCCAGTGTATAACGGAAATCTGAATCTTGCTGGAGGGAGTTATTTCATCTTTATTGAGGTGATTTACAGAGAGCTTTCTACTCAAATGAAATGCTCAAAAAGGAAGGGAGGGGACATGCCCTGAAACCAAACCATGCCTGACTCTCAAGCAGCCAGCCCTAGGAACACAGAGATTCTATTAGCATCCCAAGCTTTCATTTCTCTCTTCCTTCATTTTCTGAATGAATGACGTGAGTCACTGCACTTTACATTAGCCAGTGAACATGTTTATGAAACTTACAGGTGACCTTGCAATGTCTGTTTCTTTCATATGAATGACAAGTAATTTAGAACTCATCAATGAGGCCTCTATTTTTATTACAATACTTGTATTAACCTTTAAGAACTTTCTGCATGTATAGAGTATGTTTATCATATTTGCCCCATTTCCTCAATTTCCCCTCCCTTGTCCTTCTCATACCCACATTTTTATCTTCTCTATAACACAGTGAGTCTAGTTTGTGTTGCCTAGATACTCATGAGTTTCGGGATCATCCACTGTAACATAGTCATGGCACACCAGGGGCCACACCCTTACAGAAAATTGTCTCTCCTGCCCCAAGCAGTTTTCAGCTGTCAATAAATGTTTAGCTGGAGGTGAGGGTTTGTGAATAGTTCACCTTCCATGCTACAGTGTTGACTAACATGATCTTGTTCAGGCAACCACAGCTGCTATGAATTCATAAGCCTGTAATACCAAGACGATACAGTTTTACCCTGGTCTGCCATATTCTCCCACTCTCACAGTCATTCTGCCCCCTCTTCTTCCAGTACTCCTAAGTACTGAGAGGAATGGGATGTGGTATAGATGTTACCGTTTATGGCTAAGTGCTCCACTAGCACTTATTCTCCTCGCTTTGGACAGTTGACATTTCTGCTTTAATTGCTGTCTACTAAACAAAACATCTTCTTTTTTGAGGTGTGAAAGTTGCACTGATTTATGGGTTTAGATAGATGAATTTAGAAGGTTTGATACTATGTTTATTAAGCAGAATAATTATAGTAGGTTAACCTCTGAAGCCTGTAGGTTAACCTCTGCAACCAATGGTTTCTCAGCCAGAATAACAACATGAGGTATGCATTTCTTCCAGTGAAGTAGACCTTAAATTCAATAAGGAAGAGTTTGGGTACCCCTATAACATCCATGCTACAAATGCACTCATGGGCATATCATGCCAGGCTGGTCATATTTTAGTGAAGAATCCGAATAGGACTATTGGTGATTTTTCTCCCCTAGTAGCTTGCAAATCACTTTCTGATACTACTAAAGTAAACTTTCAGGGTAGAAGATTCTAAGGCACCCTCTTAAGTAAAAAATGCAGGGCCCCACAACATTTACTTTTGATAGAGAAGAAAACATTTTAAAATGCATACACACACACACACACACACACACACACACACACACACACATATATATTAACAATGTAGGAATTGTTTTTTAGTGTTTGTCCACACAGTGTTTGAAAAACTCTCACTTTGGCTTCTAATATTCATCTACAAGTGGAGAAAGAACATTGATTGATACATGAACTGTTCTTTAGTTCCTATAGTATTTGTGAGTTCAGCCAGGGTATTATTTTTATTTGATGCTATTTTGTTTGGTTCTCAGCAGGATTCCCTCAAATGGCCCAAAGGAAGGTAAGATGATATATTTGGCATTTCTCAAGTATATTTTAGATAGGAAGATGGGTGCATTTAATAAAGAGGATATAATGTATTATTTTTCTCCTAACAACTCATCAACAAATGTTTTCTAAGAGACATCCATGGGCTATCCCATCTATATATAACCCCATCCTCAAAAACTATGGACAGGAAAGATTAGATGTCATCTCAGCTTTGGGAACATTACCTGTGATCAGCTTTTCATTAAGAAACATCTTGTGTCAGTGAGACGGCGCAGCAAGTAAAGGTACTTGCTTCCAAATCTCAGTTTAATCCCACATGGTGGATGAACATAAGTGAATTCCTCGAGTTGTTCTCTGATTTGCACATACAACTTGCAGTAATTGGTTCTCTCAGTCCTCAGGGGATCTGGGGAAGGAACTCAGGCTGTCAGCTTGGCGACAAGCATGTTTTTCCATGAGCTATTTCTCTGGCCCTCAAACGGCTCTAATGACTGTTTTTTGTCCCTGCAAAATGCCTACATTGAAACTGTTCCCCAATACAGTAGAATTAAATAGGCAAGGGCATTTGAAGTTGGTGAAACTATGAAGGTAAGAGGAATCATGCTATTATAAAACAAACATAAAGCAGTTTGTGTGGTCCGTCCACCATGTAAAGATATAGCAAAAGTGCCAGTATGAATAAGAGAATAGCCATCATCCTGTTAACACCTGTTCCCATCTGATTTCTTGATATGGTTTGTTTTCTCCACCAATTAAAGAATTAAAGGCAAGGGAAAAAAAAAACAACTTAGACAAAGCAGGTAGTAAGAGGTAAAAAACTTTATTACAAATGAGGAAACACAGAGAGAGAAGGCGGGAAGGGTAAAGGGAGGGTGAGGGAGAAACAGAGATAGGGAAATGGAAAAAAGACACAGAGAAGACTCCAGTTGAGTAGAACAGAGTCAAGACTGGATTTTTTTTCTTCCTTTGGAGGTCTGGGGATATTTAGTATTTTTCAGTGGTATGGGGCAGTCCTGATTCTCCTAATTTTGGATTGTTTAGCTTAAGGAAAGCAACACTGGTAAGCTCACAGCTTCAGGTAAGTATGTTCACAACCAGCCTTAAATATATTTGGTGAGCATGGACTGGTCTACCGGAAAGGAAGTCCTTGCTGTGTGTAGGAAAAGCTGATATCTTAGGTCAGAAGGGTGAAATAGAAGCCAGAAGATGTTTTCTTTACTTGTCTATAATTCCTTTCCATTTCTATCTGCCTCTTAGGGGGTTGTCTAGCTTCTATTCCACACTATGATCTAAACCTTCGACATCTGAGCCTCCACATTCCTGTGCTTAATGGCTTTATATACACTTCATATTTCTGTTTTTAGAAATCATTGTTTTGTTAGGGTAGCCCTGGTGGAAAAAAATATATGGATATGTTTATCCAGGTAAGTGTTGGATTCCTGCAAAGAAGGATTTACTCACCATTCAATCACAGTTCTTGTAACTCTATAAGCTGTAGGATCTTCTTTTAAGTAGTTTCTATTAGTGCAGTTTCATTTTGCTTTTTGGTGTGTGAGCCATTTCATCATCATGATTTTTTTTTTTTTTTAGAGACAGGATTCCACTGCCTGTCCTGGACTCAGTTGACCAGGCTGGCCTCCAACTCACAGCAATCTGCCTGTCTCTGCCTCCCTGAGCGCTTGAATTACAGGCAGGCACTAACACGCCCGGCTTCCAAATGTTCTACTTTCAACCACTCTTTGTTATTATTTATTCAGTTTAGCAGATTAAATATGTATTCAATATTTTCAATCACTTGTGTGCCTACACACATGCAAATAACCATGCACACTTGCACATGCATCACACACATGTACGTGCAAAAGAAAAAAAAAAAAGAAAGAGGAATGGGCTTCTCTCAGGTAAACTGGAGGAGAGAACCAAATCTCTATACTACCACCAGAGTCCTTCTAGCCAGCATGACGGCCATGGTGACAACAACCCTGCCAGTGATGCCTGTCCCTCATGTTCTTCCTCCTGCATTCTAATTTTTGCTGAGATACTAGAGAGTGGAGCTGGAAATTTTAGCAGTCACTTTGTCTAGTATTGGCATTTAGTGAGGAATATGGGGAAGTTAAGCTTCTAAAGAGAAAGGCACTTGTTGAAGGTTGAAAGTTACTGTCATAATTGCTATCATTCCCTAGTATGACACAAGCCACTCCTCTTGAGCTTTTCATTTCCTGT
This sequence comes from Meriones unguiculatus, assembly GCF_030254825.1. NCBI lineage: Eukaryota > Metazoa > Chordata > Mammalia > Rodentia > Muridae > Meriones > Meriones unguiculatus. Next base: position 8,267,364 of record NC_083353.1, read on the forward strand.
AGATTACTACATGTGTAGTAGTGGTTGAGAGGCTACATTCACTCCATGTGATGCTGAGCCCTGAAAGCCTACAGAAACAAGCTCTGGTCATGAAATCAACAGATAACTGGATAAAATTTATCTCCATCGCATGTGCCCAACGCTCATCTTCATGCTGAAAAGCATCAACAATGACACATTTCACAGGGCTTTGTTTACAAACAGAGCTCACATTTTTGGTTTATGTACACTAAATCCCACTGGACTCACTTTGCCCCTGACAACTCTTGGTTCTTCCAGAAGTTAAATCCATATTGAAAATATAAATTTTAAGTTTAGAGAGATTGCTCAGTGGTGGGAGCACCTGATGTACATGCATGAGGATCCAAGTTTGCATCCTCAGCATTCATATAAAAGCTGCATTTGATTGTGGGCATCTATGACTTCAGGGAAGGGCAGAGATAGGAGGATCAATTGCAGTTACTGGTTGTGAGCCTGCTCTGGGAAACAAGGTGGGGAATTATAGAATAAGGACCAGGATGTGCAAGACACACACATATCTCAAAGCCATGTAATATAAGATAGCCATACTAAAATCCACAGATCTAAAGAAGCTAAACAACAAAGAAGACTCTAGGGAGGATGCTTAATTCTCAATCAGAAGGGGCAAACAGGATAGACACCAGAAACAGCTGAAGAGAGGGAACAGGGTGAGAGCCTACCACAGATGTTCACTGAAAGACTCCACCCAGCAGGGGATCGAAGCAAACACTTGCAGCAGCCAAACTTTGGGAAGAGCACAGGGAAGAAGAGGGAGATAGAAGGACCCTGAAGGCACAGGAGTTCCACAAGGGGAACAACAAAACCAAAAATTCTGGGTCAAGGGTGCCCTGCAGAGACTAATGCACCAACCAAGGATGATGCATGGAGAGGACCTAGACTCCCTGCTCATATGTAGCCCATAAGCAGCTCATTCTCCAAATGGGTTCCCTAATAATGGGGGCAGGGGCTGTCTCAACAAGAACTCTGTTGCCTGTTCTTTGATCACTCCCCCTGGTGGCTTTCCTTGCAGACCACAGTGGAAGAGGACCCTGATGAGTTGGTATGATGGGTTCAAATAGTAGGTGAGGTGGGCTCCCTCTTTCAGTGGACCAGGGGAGGGGCATGGGGGAAGAGGGAGGGAAGGTGGGACCTGTAAGAGATGCGGGAGTGGGCTACAATTGAGATGTAAAGTGAATAAATTGTAAAAAAAATATAAAATAAAAAGTAATAATAAAAAGAACAATAATAAGAAGAACACTTGATAGGATGTCTCTTTTTCCCATTTACTTAAAAATAAACCAATACAATTGGAAAATATCCAGAACTTGAGGAACAATGGGATTTAAAGTAAGTGGAAGGATGGAGATAAAGAGATGTTAGGGAGGGGATCACAGTGATGTTAAAGCAGCAATAGGAGCATCATAAAGATCACACATAAGCACTCCCATGTTTTGTGGTAATTGATGAGGTGGAGGAGCCTCTTGAAGTCAGCATCCTTCTGAGGTGGAGATAGGCACAGAGGAGTACACAAGAGAGATACCACATGTCTCTCTGGTCCCATTGGTATTGTGCTACTGAAGCTTTTGCAGCAGGGGAATAAAAAAGTCCCTGCAATAAAAGCCTGAAGTGAGGGAACAAAGCTCCAGCCCTTCCTCTGAATGTTCAGTATTCAACCCTGAAAGAAAAAGGTAGTTTTCTGCAAACTTATACTTAGATTAACTAAAAGAAAATGTTGATCAGTTAGGTACCTGATTCTAGTGTAGACTGTTCCAGCAGTTTTCCATGCCACCTGGAAGAGAGAGAAATGTGTCATGTTTGTTATGGGATAGAAGATCCAGTGAAGGTACTTTTTATTGAAGTGAGGTTTCACACTACAGTATGGGCTATCCTAGATCTCAGTATGCAACTCAAGTAGTATTAATTTTGCAAGCTACCTATGTTTGGCTTCTGAATGCTATATTTACAGGAATGCGGCACTTACTTCTTTTTTCCCCCCTTTTCCTTGAGGTATTTTTTTTTATTAATTACACTTTATTCACTTTGTATCCCCCCATAAGCCCCTCCCGATTCCATCCTCTCTCCCCCTTCTTCACTCATGCCCCTCCCCAAGTCCACTGATAGGGGAGGTCCTCCTCTTCTTCCTTCTGATCTTAGTCTATCAGATCTCATTAGAGTGGCTGCATTTTCATCTTCTGTGGCCTGGTAAGGTTGCTCCCCCCTCAGGGGGAGGTGATCAAAGAGCAGGCCAATCAGATTATGTCAGAGGCAGTTCCTCTTCCCATTACTTATTTCAATTTTAAAATTTATTGTTTTAATTTTTAAAATTTCTTTACTTAATTTTTGCTGTCTAAGGTGGAAAGGGAATCAATGCCTGGAATCTTCCAGAGGAGCCTGCTTCCAAAGACATCTGCATTTACATGCAAATACCCACACATTGGCATTAAAACGCACAGGATTTGAAAGTGCATACATTAGAAGGACTTTTTTTAAGTATTAAGAAGGCATATTACTACTGTGGCAGGTAGCTTAGTGGTACAATGTTTTAACAACATGCAGCTCTGGGTTCAATCCCCAGTAGGGCTCCCAACCCAGTTTTTTCTTTGTGAAGGTGAAAAGTATTTAAAAAGTGTGTAGTATGCACAGCATGGTTTGCTTTTGCTCACTTTTGAGTTTTTCTCTCATCCCAACACTTAAGATCTTCCTCGTGTGCTCAGAATGTTAGCAGAGTCCCTAAGCAGAGAATGGAGGTGGGAGTTAAAATCCCATTGTGTGGTTCAATATCTGAAGATCTGTACCTTCCTTGCCCCATGCTATCTCCAAGAGATAACCGTCAATAGCCTCCGTAACAGAACAACACAACAGGTTTGTGTGGCTCTGGAGACTGCAAAGGGTGGATACTGGAGCTTGCCTTCTGCTTGTGACTTTGTACTCAATATATTCTTTAGACTGAGCCATTTCCTTTTAGCGTCCATTGTTAACCATTGAAGGACAAGGTCCTCATACCATGTAAACGAGGACTGAATATCAAACTAAAGGCTGCTGCTGTTGTTCTTTATTTGAATTCCCAGATTGCCATGAATTTCCTGTTATTTAGGGTAAGTGCCAGAGGACTTGTTCATTAGATAGCATTTGGAAATGTTGACAGGAAATTAAATTTGCAAAACAGGAGGAAAACTATGGTAGAGCATCTTTGTGGATGGGCAAAAGCAAGGAAATTGAGTGTTGGGGGTTTTCTTTTTTCTTTTTTGTAGCAGTCTTCCTTTGAGATGGAGATTTGAAGCACACATAGTTGCTGCTTATCAGGAGTCACACCCAAATGGTCAGTGAGATATTCTTTCTTCAGACCAAAGGATATCCTCACAAGCTGTGCCTTCAGACACTGAGGCACATGTCAGCATTAGGTGGTTTTTGCAGAGCAGGATCCTGCTTTTGTTTGTTCATTTGCAGTTTTTAAAACTGATGAAGTGAAGACACACACAGACACACACAAGTGTAAACAAGAAAGAGAGTGGTTGGGAAGAAGATGAGGGCCAGAAGAAGTGAGGGTGGATACGGAGATTGAGGGTAAATATGGTAACAGTGCCTTGTATACACGTATGGAATTGTCAAAAAAGTAGATCATTTTCACAGGGGATTGTTTTGCATATAAATTATTTCTGAGTATTGAGAAATTTACAAGTTATTTATGTTAGCTTCTCATTCAGTCCTTTACAGTCTCACATTTATAACAAGTAAGACTCTGGTTATATAAGTCCCCTCTCAGACTTATTGATTATTGACTGACGGTAATACAGTACTCTCCTCTTTCCCTCTTGTTGGAAACAAGGAAAAGAAATTTGTTCTAAGTACTGCCATTTTGTTCCAGAACATAATGGCTCTTCCTAACCACAACACCTGCTATTCATCCTTTGATCCCCAAAACATAACGACTGCTCCTAACCCCAGCTCCTCTATCCTTCACTCTCCAAAACATAATTACTATTCATAACTATAAAAGAACAAATGGATTTGATTGGTTGGACTGTAAAACCTACATTCTGTATCAGTTGACATTGATCTACCACAAAAGGAAAGCCCTTATCCCTAAATCCTGGTTGGTGTAAAAATATAATAACACGGCACAGAAATTTATGGTTTGCAAGCTTAAATACTCTGTGATATTCTGGCTTGGGGTTGCAGTTCAGCTCCCAAGTCTGTTCTGTGTCCCTGATCTATCAGTAGTGGCTTAATTGCTACACATTTTTGTCATCTGCATTGACTTTGTGCTTAAGTTGTGTTGGATCTAAAAGGAGTCTATAACACATCTTATTTCTGACCTTAGACATAGGAACAAGTCCTTCTCAGAAAAGACAGGTTCTGTATGGGGGAGAGAGAGTATGCTCTCCAAAAATGCAATACAGTTAGTTACATGTTGTTCACCTGCTTAGCTGTGGAGGATAGATTTGTGATCTGTGCTTGTTCAAGAAGAAAATTACTTGATCCTGAAGGTCATGCTATCTGAATCCATAAGATGATTATGTGTTAATATTGGAGTGAAAAGCCTTTTTACTGCCAGGCTATTAAAAAAAAAAAAGCTGAGTTCTGTTTTTGTCATGTACATACATGCACAGATCCTGGTTTTGATAGAATAATTGCTATTTAGAAATGAGCAGTTTGGATGGTAAAATGACTGCCCTCATCTTTAGAGCTACCAGTCTCAGTCTGACAAGTAAAAAAAGAGAGGAGATATTTTAATAAAGGCTTAAGAAAAAGAGAGGTGTTTAGAATAAAGTAGGGTATATCCAACCATGATGAGGACTTCTCAAGGAAGAGTTAAAAATAATTGTTTTTATGTTAGCCATATATACTATTTTGATGATTCTCAATTTACATCTCAAAAGGTTGCTAAGGAATCTTCTTTTTTCCTTTCTCTTTGATTAATGTGACAAGTCCAGTGTCTCTGGAAATGCTGTGCATAGAGTTATAATTTGTTTGAAATCAGAATTATAAGCAGTTTAGTCTAAGTCCTTTCCCAATACATGGTCTAATGGGGCAGTCTCTAGGATTGCACTGAGAAAAGGATAGACCTAAGTAGTTGTTAATTGATCAGGAAACCATGCTTCTTCTTTGGTCAGAGGCTTCAATTAGATTCTAGGGTCAGAGGCTTTTGACCCATCTCATGTACCAAGATGTTTCCAATCTTTCTATCCCGCCTAGAGAGAACCTTGATAAAGAATTTATGAAGCGTAAACCAGAAATTCCATACCCAGGAATTCCTGTAAATTCACACACATGAGGGAGATCTTTTCTTTATTTTCTTTTTTTTGTTTGTTTTTGAAATTTAATTTTACTATAACATTTCTCCCATCATGTTTATCTCTTTAGATGCCCCCATTCCTCTCTACTTTCCTTTGAATTCACAACCTCTTATTTGTTTTACTAATTGTTATTGCCTACATGTAAGCATATAAGTATATGTATATAGACATAAACTCTTGAATATAACTTGTTGAGTCCACACAATGCTCCCTGCATGTATATTTTCAGGGCAGACCATTCAGAACTGGGAACCAATTTGTGTGTTGTCCTTGGGAAAGGCCACCTCTTCTATTCTCAGCTCTTTCTCAGCTGCCCATAGTTCTTTGTGTAGTGAGGCCTCATGGGATTTGGAGGTATTTTTCTTTTTAGCAGTGAACCTAGAAACCATTTATGCTATTTCTAATTTTTTTCCAGGTAAAAGTGCAGTGCTCACCCAAGCCACTAATTAGCTGAAAACTAAGCTTCATTAGGTCACTTGCTCATTTCTTTTTTATTACTAATTTACCTTGATTTAGGTAAAATTCCAAATTATATTCTAACAGCCTGCAAGAGCAGCAGCTAAATTAACGCAAGAGAGCGGTTTGGATGTGGACATTATCTTTCTTCCTTTATGCTTCCCTATAATGAAGTCATGCTTTATTGTCAGAAGCAAAAGAAGCCATGGAATAAATACATCACTAACATGTTTATCGGGGTATCATTGATCTTCAGTCATGAGAGAGGGAAAGAAGGAGGGAGAAAGAAAGAGAGGGGGGATGAATATGAGCTTGCTTTTCAAGGTTGCTGATTAAAATATAAGTAAAATGTTTTGTTAGTAACTTAAAACATTGACACCAGTTAAAGGTTCAACCCATAACTGGTGTTTTGTGTTGTTTTGATTGTTTGTTGTTTTTTTTTTTTATTATTAAGAATGTGTTTGTAAACAGAGTTTTCTGATAGTTCCAATTATGGTGTATCATCCAGGGGTTCCAATTGCTTGGAAAAGAAACCTGACTGGGGTAAGGACATTAACCTTGACCTTCCTATCATACCTACAAACTAAAAGTCCTGAGAGTTCAAGAGCCTCCCTCCTCCTCTACTTACTTGTCAGGGAGAAAGTCATCCCTCAGATGGGCTTAGTACTGTAGCCTGTTATTAATGATTATAAAGTTATGGAGCTTTGCTTTACAGCTTCTGTGCATCAAGGACTGTAATTATGGACCTAGGCTTAAAAGAACTCCTGTTAAGCTTGCAATTGTATGACAGAATAAAAACTAAATTAAAAAAAAGTGTAATAAAAATCTTTATGCCTTTCAGAGACCCAGGAAGAAAACAGCAATCTGTTTGTTGGCAAATGACAAGTGTTATTTCTGAAGTATATATGAGATAGGGAAACAAATTTATACTGCAGTACTGGGGACACTCTCCTGTCTAAGTTGTTTTTCCTGTTGCTATATGGTAAAATACTCTGTCAAAAGCAATGTTGGGAAGAAAGGTATTGTTTTGGCTCAGGATTGAACTTGAGGCTGTCAGGAAGTGGAGAACAGTGATGCCTGGGCTGCCTTCTTCTTTTCATCCAGCCAGGACCCAGGAATGATACCACCCGCTTTTACAGGGGGTCATCTACCTAGATAGGCCCCTGGAGAAAGTCCTTCACTGGTATACCTAGAGGCTAATCTAATCTAGACAATCTCTCTCAGATGTTCCTAGAGGTTAAGCCAAGCTAGAGGTAGGCCAGAGGTTAATCTACTGTAGGTAGGTTCTCACTGGTGAGTACAGGCCTACACATGTTTGACTGAGCTTGGAAGGGTGTGAAGCTTCACCCTCCTGTCACACCTACCAACTAAATGTCCTAAGAGTTTAAGAGTTCCTTCCCCTACTTCCTCATATACACATTTATACCTCATAAGCCTGATAACCTGAATTCTTTTGTTGTTGTTTTTGTTTTGTTTCAAAATAGCAATATCTCTGTGTAGCCTTGGCTGTCCTGGACTTGCTTTACAGTCCAGGCTAGCCTTGAATTTGTAGTGATCCCCCTGCTTCTTCCCCTCTGAGTTCTGGGACCAAAGGTGTGTGTTACCATGCCTGGCTGACAACCTGAATTCTATCCCAGGTAAAAAACCACATGTAGTGTGCACATTTACAGTCTCAAAATTTCTACAGTGAAATGAGAGGCTGTGGTTAGAGAATCATTACCAGCGTTGTGGTCCAGCGAGCGTAGAGTACACTGTTTGGTGAGAGACGCCATCTCAAGGAAGTAGAAAGTGAAAACTGGCTCCTGAGAGCAACCATCCGATTTCCACATGCATGCCACGGCACATGAGGACCCATACTCTCATACACATCATCTATGCACACTTACACATGTACACACAAATAACTAGAAAGAAATGGATTCATTAGCCAGGAAGTAGGAACATTAAAAACCAACAGATATAAAATGTTAGTATTTGGAATTAGATTTCATAAAATATTATTTAGCTTATTCAAATAGAGTGATATCATTTAGAAATGAAAGCAGTAGTCAGCCCCTACTGTTTTCTTGCCTTCTTTGTTTGTGGTGGTGGGATCCAACTGAAGGTTTGACCTTTATCCATCACTATGTCAAATTTTCACAGAGTTACAATAGGTCAATCTAAACCAGCATTTTTTCATTTCATTTCCTTTGTTCCTTCGTTCCTTCCTTCATTCCTGCCTGCCTCCCTGCCTGCCTCCCTGCCTGCCTGCCTGCCTTCCTGCCTTTCTTTTAGAGGGAACACATGTAATTGGTGTGAGTGTAAAGATCTGAGGGCCACTTTCAGAAGTAGGTTCTTTTCTTATCCCATGAAGGTCCATTAGATGCAATTGAGTTGGCATTTTAGCAAGCAGCTCTACTCACTGAGCCATCCCAATACCCAATGGACCAGAAATTTCAACTAAAAACACTTCAAAGCCTCAGCGTCTGGATATGGGCTTTTTGTCAGAGAGGAAGCTCCCACTCCGGATAATCTCTTTGTGTGTGCATGCTAATTCAGTTCCTGGCCGGGCATGGGGTAATTGAAAAAGAAATATTTGGAGCAGGGTCAGCTAATTTGCTAAGGACCTGTTGTAAATATTTCAGGCATTGTGGACCAGACAATCTCTGTCACAGCTACTTAACTTTGCCATTGTAGTATACAAGCAGCTATGGACAATACCTAAATGAATGAGAGTGGCTGTCTTCCAAGAAATCTTTGTTTAAGAAGTAGGGCTGGCCCTAATCCAAGGGCTGGAGCTTGCTGACCCTTCAACTAGAGCAATGGCTGTTGGTCAACCCACTGGCAGTCATTGGCCATATTAAGCTAGAAGACTTTCTTTTTCTTTTTTTTTTTGCTACATGTTATTTCTTATTTGTTAATTTTGATTTTTGCATGTAAACCAGGAGAATTTTACAAGCAAATACAAAATCTGATATCTGAAAAGTATACTGAGATCTGTTACCTCATAACCATAGCATTGTGATCCACTGAATAGGCCTTTGTCATACTCATTGTTCCCTTGCGACTTCCAGAGGTCTGGTACCACTGCTCCAATTTATGTAACATGTTCTGTACTTGAACTTGGCCTTGAAAGCACTTTATATACGTCCCATCTACTTCCTGTTTTTAGTCTCTACCCTTGAAAAGTTTCCTCTGTTGCTTTGCACAGTCTGATGTATCAGACGTATAGAGCTGTACTGTATCAGGGCTACAGAAAGCATGAATAGCTTAACTGTACAAGTAAGGAACCACTGAGCATGCTCATTTCATACACACTTCCTACAACGAATATCACATATCCACTTCTCCCCTTTTTCTTTTCCATTCCCAAGCAAAGAACCATAAAAAGGTATTTATTTTTCTGCTTATGGACATGTATACATGTGGTGTTGATGAAAGATGCAGCCTTTACCTCAAAGGGAATAAAAGATAGTTTATTCTGGAACCAAATGTGAGTGATACTGGCCTAAGAACAAAGCTTTGGGTTATCCTAAAAAAAACCATATTGCAACATAGTAATTGTTTAAGGAAATTTGTATAGTAACAGAAGTGTATAAATGAGGACACCTTTGCAATCCATTGGGTGAAATCCCAGGTAGAACAGTTTCAGCAAAGGAGGAAACCTGTCTTCACTGTCCTTGGGTGTTGTATGAAGGAATTCTTATCTTTTGGAGCTGAGTCCTCCTAAGAATAAGATTGAAAGTTTTTATGTGCTTGCCTGTGTGTGTGTCTGTCGTCTGTGTGTGTGTGTGTGTGTGTGTGTTTGTACGTAGGTTGGAGGACAACATGAGAAGGTCATTTTTTTCCTTCCACCATGGGAGTCCAAGGAACCAGTTTCCTGTTGTCAGTCATAGGGCAAACACCTTTACTCGCTGAACTGCCTAGTGGCTCCATATTTAAAGTTCTGAGTCATGAGAAAGTGAGGTTAGACATAGCAGTGGACAACGGTTTTCCAAGGTACTAAAAGGACCACAAGATACATTGGCTCTGATCTGCAAATTTTTAATTTTATTTTTTTTTTTACTTTATTTACTTTGTATCCCCCCTGTAGTTCCCTTCCTCCTCCCCTCCCAATCATTCCCTTCCTCCTCCTTCTCCACGCATGCCCCTTTCAAAGTCCACTGATAGGGGAGGTCTTTTTTCCTTCCTTCTGATCCTAGTCTATTAGGTCTCATCAGGAGTGGCTGCATTGTCATCTTCTCTGGCCTGGTAAGGCTGCTTCCCCCTCAAGGGGAGGTGATCAAAGAGCAGGCCAATCACTTCATGTCAGAGACAGTCCCTGTTCCCATTACTATGGAAGCCACTAGGAGACTGAACTGTCCTGGGCTACATCTGTGCAAGGGTTCTGGGTTATCTCCATGCATGCTACTTGGTTGGACTATCAGTCTCAGGGAAGACCCACATGCCCAGATTTTTTGGATCTGTTGCTCTCCTTGTGGAGCTCCTGTCCCCTCCAGGGAAACAGAACTAAACAAAGAATTCTTAATAGAGGACTATTGAATGGCAGAAAAACACTTAAAGAAATGTTCAACATCCTTAGTCATCAGGGAAATGCAAATCAAAATGACCCTGAGATTTCACTTACGCCATCAGAATGGCTAAAATCAAAACCTCAAATGTCAGCACATGCTGGAGAGGTTGTGGAGAAAGGGGAACCCTCCTCCACTGCTGATGGGAATGTAAACTTGTACAACCACTCTGGAAAGCAATATGGCACTTTCTCAGACAATTAAGAATAGCTTTCTCAAGATTCAGCCATACCACTTCTAGGCATATATCCAAAAGAGGCTCAAGTACACAAAAAGGACACTTGCTCAACCATCTTTGTAGCAGCTTTATTTGTAATAGCCAGAAGCTGGAAACAACCAAGATGCCCCTCACCTGAAGAATGGATACAGAAATTGTGGTACATCTACACAATGGAATATTACTGAGCAATGAAAAACAAGGAAATCATGAAATTTGCAGGTAAATGGTAGAAATTTGAAAGGATCATCCTGAGTGAGCTATACCAGAAGCAGAAAGACACACACGGTATATACTCACTCATATAGAGATATAATATAGGATACACCTACTAAAATCTGTACACCTAAAGAAACTAATCAAGAGGCAGAACTCTGGCTAAAATGCTCAATCCCTGTCCAGAAAGGCAAAGATGATTGACATCAGGAGAAGAAGAAAAAAGGGAACAAGTTAGGAGCCTGACACAGAGGGCCTCTGAAAGGCTCTGCCCTGCAGATTATCAAAGCAGATGCTTCTGAGACTTATGGCCAACCTTTGAGGAGACTGCAGGAAATCTTATGATCTGCAACTTTTAAACTCCCTGTAATCATGAACTTTGGTCATTTGGTGTTGTACAATTTTTAATACAGGTAAGAATTTTTTTTTTCCTTTTTTGAGGGGACTGAGTTCATTTCATAGTATACTTTACCCCCCTCCAGGGGGATTGTAATCAAACCCAGGGCCATGAGCAAGTTAGACAATTGCTCTACAAATGATCTATATCCCTAATCCCCTACAGATATTTTATTCCTCTAAATCATGTTATTTTCAGACTTTTTTTTAATTCATCTAAAGCAGTGGTTATCAAACTTCCTAATTCTGTGACTCTTTAATACACTTTCTCATGTTGTGGTGACTAAGACCCACATTAAATTATTTCATTGCTACCCGTAATTTTGCTACTGTTATGAATCATGTGCAAATATCTGATATGTAGGACATCAAATATGCCACTGCTATGAAAGGGTCATTAACTCCCCCTCCCACACACACACCAAGGGGTCTCAACCTACGGTAAAAAATGGGTACAGAGCTAAACAGAATTCTCAACAGAGGAACATTGAATGGTAGAGAAACACTTAAAGAAATGTTCAGCATCCTTAGTCGTCAGGGAACTGCAAATCAAAATGACCCTGAGATTTCACCTTAAATCCATCAGAGTGGCTAAGATCAAAAAACTCAAGTGACACTACATGCTGGAGAGGATGTGGAGAAAGAGGAACCCTACTCCATTGCTGGTGGGAATGCAAACTTGTACAACCACTTTGGAAATCAATCTGGTGCTTTCTCAGACAATTAGGAATAGTGCTACCCCAAGATCCAGCTATACAACTCCTAGGCATATATCCAAATGATGCTCAAGCATACAACAAGGACATTTGCTCAACCTTGTTCGTAGCAGCTTTATTTATAATAGCCAGAAGCTGGAAACAACCCAGATGTCCCTCAGCAGAGGAATGGATACAGAAATTGTGGTACTTTTACACAATAGAATACTACTCAGCAATTAAAAACAAAGAAATCATGAAATTTGCAGGCAAATGGTGGGATCTAGACTAGATTATCCTGAGTGAGGTATCTCAGAAGCAGAAAGATATACATGGTATATCCTCACTCATAAGAAGATATTAGACATATAAGATAGGATAATCATACTAAAATCTGTACACCTGAGGAAGCTAATCAAGAAGGAGAACCCTGAGTAAGATGCTCAATCTTCATTCATAAAGGCAAGTGGGACAGGGAACAGGACAGGAGCCTATCACAGAGGGCCTCAGAAAGACTCTTCCCAGCAGGGTATCAAAACATATGCTGAGACTTACAGACAAACTTTGGGCAGAGTGCAGGGAATCTTATGAAAGAAGGGGGATATAGAAAGACCTGGAAGGGACAGGAGCTCTACAAGGAGAGCAATGGAACCAAACAATCTGGGCACAGGGGTCTTTTGTGAGACTCAAACTGCAAACAAGGACCATGCATGGAGATAACCTGGAATTCCTGCACAGAGAGCCAGTGATCTAAAGGATCATGTTATTGTTGGATCTGTCCTCTCTCTTCTGGTATCTACTTAGCTAACAACTCATAGTGGGCATTCACCGCTTGGCACTGGGTTTTTTGTTTAATAACCTATGGCTTCTTAGAGCAGCATTAGCTACCTGAGCATGTGGTCTTCATTCAAACTTAATTAACTATCTGTACGCTTAGAAGGTAGTAGGGTTTCCTGCATTTTTTTCCTATATCCTTAATTTTGGTTACTGTTTCTTCTCTTCTACCTTCTCTTCCTCTTTTCTGCTTAAACCTTTCAGACAAGCTATTTTTATTTAGCTGAGGTTGTCCTTGAATTCACTGCAATCCTTCTGCCTCAGCCTCCTCAATTTTAGAATTACAAGCATGAGCCATTGTTCACAGAAAAATACTGTTTTGATGTCAAATAATAAATAGGGAATTTCTTATTCTACAATAATGTAAACATTTACAATTTAAAGGCCTAAAAATTTCAAAATAACATATTAATGAACAATTGTTAAAATGATAATTCAGTATTTTGTAGAATATTTAATAACTATCTTTTTGTGTATTCATCATGTGTTTCCCACAAACTTCATGATATACAAGAAACATATACATAAATTCTATTCTTGTTTTTATCCATTTCAAATTAGCTATGAAATCTTATCACAATACGTGGTTTTCCTAAGTGACATTATTCCTCTTTCAAACCCAAATATAATCAGCACCCTTTGCCAGGAGAAAATGAAATAAAATAAACCTTTACTCTACAATTGACCCTTCCAAGAATCACCCTTCTCAAAATTCCATTCAGGCTTTAGAAATAAAGCTCTCTGTTGATTTGCATTTCTAATGAGTTGGGATTCTATTTCCTGCTTAAATTTTATTCACCCCAGAGCCTGCAGCCAGGACTTCCCGCCTGACAGCCTGTTCAACATCTTGTGGATAGAAATAATGAATAGAAAGGTCAGGCAGTCCATTTAAACCATAACAGTTTTCAAATTTCAAGATACCATAGTATTGTGACATAATCCATATGTGTTTCCAGAGAGGTGGAAAGCAAGTGAGGTTTTAACCTTTCCTTTTAATAAATGTTTTTCAATAAAAAAATTGAAACATATTGCTACTTTAACCAATGAACTGAAAACAAGGAAATAAACAAAACAAAATGCAGAACATTTTCTAGTTTCTTAGAAGTAGATGAAAACAATTTAAATGTATCTCAGCCCATGTACATTCGATTGATTATTTAGAGCAGTGGTTTGGGTTTTTGTTTTAACACTGTTTTAGATTTCAGGCTGGAATTAAGTTTAACTTTTTTTTTTCATTTCCCTCATGTCTCTTTTGTGTGTAATTACACGCACATATGGGTGTGTGAGAGGGAGAGACAGACAGAGAGAGAGAGAGGGAATATGTGTGTGTGTTCGGCATTACTCATGTTGAATTCAGTTCCATTCTTTTTCTAGCCCCTAATTATACCCTCTGACTCTGTAAAGATGCATTTGTTCCTAACCGCAATCAAGAAGTATATTCCAAATCAGCTGTACATGGTTATACTCTTATAAATGGAAAGTATATTGCATTTGTGTTAGAAACAGTGTTCATGCTGGCATTCAGTTGTCCTTGATGGACATGCATTGATTGCTAGGGTATGCTAGGTGCTGGTCCAGACATTGGTGGGGGTCACTGCCATAAATAAAATACCATCTGCCCCAGGAAACAAGGGGCCAACAGAAAATCTCACAGAGTGACTAATAGTTGAGACTCCAGTTAGGACTAATGTTCAAATCTTATTTTGTTTCACTATTTATAAGCCTTGGGACTTTTTGAGTTACAATCTTCTCCACTAAATAGGAACAGAAAAATGTTTTAAATAGTGAATGTGCAGTGGCTTTATTTTGATTACAAAACCTTTGTTATTTAAAAAAATCAATTTTAGAGAATAACATAAGAGAAGCCTTTCTGCCATCTAATCTTCTATGTCAAAAAAACCATTGTTAGAAGCTTAGAAATACATATTTTCTGTGTATGTATTTAAATGCTATTAATTTTTATGAGCTTTATTTACAACTTGTTCTCTTAAGTCATTTCTAAACTATTTTAGATTTATAGAAAGCTGTAAGAATAGTGAAGAGGTTTTATTTTGTTTCCTTCAACTTAAGCATCATCTGTAGCCTGATGTATTTACCAAAACCAAAAGGTTCATATTGGTACATCACCTCCACACTGTGCTTGTATTTCTCTGATGCTTTTTTGTTTGTTTGCTTGTCTGCTTTGACTGATATAAGATTGAATCTAGGATCCCTCACTTTTGTAATGCTGTCTTAGTTTTGCTTAATAAAGCACTCTGGACACAGTCCGAAATGGGTACACACAGCTCTGACAATGCCTTTAAAAAGTATGCAGTTTTAACAAAGTTCATGTATAGGTTAACCTCCTCTTCTGAATGTTAATTGCATTTTGTTTTCTTTTCTAAATCTTTGTGAGTGCGTCATGGGATGCATATGGAGGTCAGAGGACCCGCCTCACTCTCCACCTTGTTTGAGGCAGGGACTCTTGTTGAGTAGTCTGTACACTAAGCTAACTGGTACCCACGCTTTGGGGAAGTTTCTGGTCTTCACATTCCACCATGCCATAGCAGCACTAGGATTACAGATGTGCAGTTCTAAACACATTTTTGTGTGAACTTTTCATTGGATTTCAAGCTTGCATGCTTTCATGGCCTGTACTTTACCTATTGAGTTATCCATGTTGTTTTTGTTTTTAAATATGAATTTTAAACTGTCACGTGTTTTGTTTTTGGATTCTATTCATACTTCATCCACCATGTGATTTCATCTCCATCATAACCTACATCTCTTAGATGCCAAATTAAAGCACTTTCTTCTTTTTTTTTTTTCAGTAATTAATCTCATTACAGAGACCCATTTGGAATTTTTTTTGATACATTTTTCTCTGTGACAATCGATGGTTTATAAATTCAGTTGTTATAATTTCATGACATAGAAAATCTTATTTTTTGAAAAGTCTAATTTCTCTATTTCTTCACTAATGATAACATTTGTCATTTTGAAGCTGAGGAGATTGTTTGAATTTTACCTCATTTATTGGTAAAGCTGGTATTTAGAATTCTAATCCTTATTGGTCGTTTTCCAGTTGCAGCACAAAAGTAGCAGAGAAAGGCAACATCAGTTTCTAAGTGTTTGCACAGAATTACAAGTGGGGACTTTGTTTTTTGAAGTCCATTTTATTCCATTTGGATTGATATCAATGTGCTTATGAAAACTGATTACTTCTTTCCTGGCCCTGCCCAAACCTGACCTGGTAATAGATATGTGTGCTGTTGGCTAGCAGGGTGTTTGTGGGTAAGGACTCCCAAAGTTCAAATAAGGGGAGCAAGGGCTGTCTCTGACATGAACTCAGCAACAGGCTTTCTGATCACCTCCTCCTGGGGAGTGCAGCCTTGCCAGGCCACAGAGAAAGACAATGCCAGTCCTGATGAGACCTGATAGGCTAGGGTCACATAGCAGGGGGAAGGACCTCCCCTATTTGTTGACAGGGAAGGGTATAGGGGTAGAAAAAGGAAGGACAGTGGGGCTGGGCAGAGACAATGGAGGGGGCTAAGCTGAGATACAAAGTGAATAAATTATAATGAGCAAATGAAAAGAAGTTGTTGTTAAGACAATTGCTGTCAATATGATGAGAAGGACTAAAGGCTTCAGAGAAAAGAATTTTTCTCTGGCTGCACAGCTCATGTTTACTGGCACTGAGGCTAGGCAAAGAGTTAGCAGCAGGCTTGTTTTTCCACCTGATGGAACAAAATGAGTGGGGGCTCAAGATACCACCTCAGAGTTCAGCCCATTGTTATTCAGCTTCCAGTCTAATGCTACCTTTCCCCTGTTCCATATCAGTTTATAAAAGCATGTTACAAGCCCACTGACCCCAGATAACTAAATAAATCCCGGTTTGCAGTCATAGAACTAAATCCCAGTTTTTATCAGTACAAATGCCTGCTGAAGATGGTTTCAAGGAATTCAAAACAAATCAACCATTAAATCCACATATCTTAATGGAATAAATAATGAGGAGTCCAGCTCACACAAACACACACAGATACTGATACAAGCAGACACACTCACGTCCTGTATTCTTAGCTGGATGCATGCTTTCAATTTGTTTTCTTTGGGACACATTTATATACAGTCAGTTTTCAGACTGTGAATCCAAGATGCCAAAGAAGTGCATTTCACTTCCACCTTTGTATGTGTCTTTGTGACGTGCTCTTGATAATTTTATACTGGTCAGATTTCCTGTTTGAATTGGATCACAATTTCCTGAAAGTAACTGGTCCGTCTCTGAGATGGACATTTTTGCAGATCTTTCCCTAGTATTTCTCACAGAAAAATCTTTTAAATCATATTCACAATGCGATTTAAAATCACCACTTTCTCAAGTGCCAGTGGATAGAATCTGAGGTAGGGAGTCCTTTTTAGTGGCAGTGGATGGAAAACTTTGGAGAAAATGTTAAAAACAAAACAAAACAAAAACTCAATAACTGGCAACCAGAAAAGATAAACTGTCATTAAATTCTAAGATCAGGTGTATTGAGCCCAAGAAAACTACCTTGGAGATACACAGCTGACTGTATAGTCAAGGCTCTTTCTTTCTCAGTCAGTCATCCTGAGCATAATAGTCTGGAGTTGCTGGAAATCAAAATAATAGCATGGTGATTATTATTAAGAGGCAAAGTTATACCAGCATGTCCCAGTATGTCACTGAACATTCTTCTGAATAGTGGGCATTGGCAGGCTTTTTGTGAATGTGTGTTGAATATTTTAATAGAGCCGGGTTCTGCCTAGAAGGAAACTAAGTTTTTCTGTGGAGGTTCTATTTGTCAGTTGTAAACATACATTCCAGTAGCAGCAATTCGGAATGCAGTCCCATTGAGGCTGACTGGAGAGGTGATTCAGTTGCTAAAGTTCTTGTCTCACCAGGACAAAGCCCTGGAGTGGATCCCAGCCCCATATAAATTAGGCCTGGTGTTGTACATCTGTCGGCCTAGTGCTTGTGAAGTGAAAGCAAGAAGATCAGAAGCTCACAGTCACTGTCAGCAACATGCCCAGTTCAAGGCCAGCCTAAGCTACATTAGACCCTGTGTCTGGACCTTGTCTCTCCCCTACTGCCAACTCCCACCATAAAAAATGAAAAGTTCTAATACATTGACATGGGATGACAGTGTGACAGTCTGGCAATGGATGACTGACATATGGTATTGGGTATTGTTCATTTATTTTCAATTTTACCTGTTTGGGAAGGTGAATTAGTAGTCATGGGGAGAATGGGGAAAGAACAAATGTGAGACTAAACATTTGGATGGCTTCTTAACGTGATTCAACTCATTCCAAGTGAAGACAAGTCCAGGAGATTGAAGAGGGAATACAAGTGAGGTACAAATGACAATTACTCAGAAACGACAAAATAGTGAGGAAGGCAGACATGTGTGCAAACGTCAAAGTACCAATACTCCTTTGGTAAGCCACCTATTGCTAGACTCCCTTGGGATACCCATTCTAGAGCTGCAAATTAGAATGACAGTGACAGAGCATCTATCTGCTTGGTTTTGTGAGTGAGAATCTTCTGGAACAATAAAGGTTACTGGAAAATGATTAAATTCACGGCCTTAGTTTCAGGGTTACAGCTGGATCTCCCTGTCCATTTCCCATGTTCTGTGAGTCACATGCTTTCTGTCTACACCAGAATGCTCAGCTCCAGTATTTTAATGCAAATACAGCCATTGGTTGTGTAACCAAGTGAGTCTCTGCTTGGCAAACTTTTCAGTTGAGGCTATTGGAGCTTACATTTATTAGCATTTTAATGTAGTATAAAAGGTATTCATCTTTAATTTTTAATTTTTCTCAACTAGCTAAAAGGAAAAATCAAAATTCTAAAAAAATACAATGTAATACCTCTCTTAGTTTATGAGAGCATATGAAAATAGGCCATAGGCTGGATATTTCAAGTGGCTGTTGGCCCTTCCTCAGCCATTAGTAATGGCAAGCAGATGTTCTCCAAAAGTCACTTGAGAATGGTGTAATTTTTAAAATGATGCAAACATTTATACAATGTTTTAAGTGAATTTATGGTGTTATGTTGGGCAGCATGGATAGCCATTCCGAGATGTATGTGGCTTGTATACATCATGCTGTACATGCCTGGGAGACAATTCAATGTAATCTGTCGTCAAAGCTGTTTTTCACATATTGATATGAAGATTTACCTACAGAGAAAAGAAAACTGTTTTGTTTTTTAAGGAATAATATGTTATCTTCCAAGAATAATTGGCTGCCAAAACCATTTCCCCCCTTGCGGCAATATGATTTATCAGAGACGTAAATACTTCTCTGCACCACGATTCCTTCCCAAATTCCAATACTAGAAATGTGTTTATCTGCTTTCATGTTAGTGTTAATACAAAAATGCCAGGCTGCCAAGATAGCTCAGTGGATAAAGGCTCTTGCTGCCAATGCTGATGACCTGAACTAAATCCCTGGGGACACAGATACCGGAAGGAGAGAACCAATTCCTGCAAGTTGTCTTCTGACTGTCACACATTTGTGCTATGGCATATGTTCTCACCTACTCAATGAATAAATAAATATAAAAAGAATTTTTAACGATTCAAATGTCACTGTTTCCACTAGAGATAAAAGCAAAACCCAGGCTCTAGGGGCATGCCCTTAAGCAACTGACTTCTTAAACTGTTTCTAAAATCTGAGTGCTTTTTGTTGCTTGTTGTTGTTTTGTTTTGTAATGAGAGCCAGAAATGGAGTAGACCTGGATGGGAGGTGAGGTGAGAGGAACTGGGAAGAGTAGAGTGAGAGGAAACCGTCGAGATGTATTACATGAGGAAAAAAATCAATTTTCAATAAAAGGGAAGAAATCTGCTCTATCCATAAAATGTTGTGTTAATGCTTTATCCTACAGCAACATCCTTCTGTGTTTGTTTTGTTTGCACAAATTTAAATGACTGAACAATGTGCTTCTTCCTTCTGATCACACAGCCTGCGTATATTCATGCAGTACCTTATGAGTGCCATGCCACCAAGAGCATAACCCAAGGTCACGTCAAGTTCAAAACACATCACTGAGGCAGGGGAGATGCTCACTGGGTCAAACATTTGCTGCACAATGATGAGGACCTCAGTTCCAATTCATTCCCCTTCCTCACGTGAAGATCAGATTCTAAGGCACATGCCTGGTGCTAACGAGACAGAGTCCTACGGCTCACTGACCATCCAATTCATGCAAAGTGTTAAGTTCCACGTTCAATAAGAGATTATATCTCAAATAATATGATACGCAAGTGAGGGAGTCATCCTAGTGTCAACCTCTTCCCTTCACGTGGGCACCCACATGAGTGCACATTCATGTACATGTATATACGGCACACCCTTTCCCACCCACAGTCATGTGAACAAAGACTAGGGACAGACTCGACAATGTTCTAAATGTGTTTGCATTGGAGCAGGCTTCCAATAACAATGGAAGAGATTCTTATCACCTTCCTGGTTGGCATAGTAACCAAAATAGCCTCTGTCCTGCTTTTGCCTACAGATCCCCTCTGGCCCAAGAAGGCATGAATATCATTCTGAAGACAGATAGACAGACATAGATGGGTTTTCATTTTTTTCTTCCCTGTGCATTTGTGCTAATTATTGAGATGAATGTTATTGTCTGAAGAATGACATAGGGTCACCTACAGCTCTATATCAGATAGCCACTTGTCTCCCCCCCCCAAAAAAAAGGAAGTCTAAAACATCTAGTTAAACGAAGACAAATGAGAGACTCATAAGCAATTGATTTTCCAGCGTACTTAATTGAACAATTATGAGACTATAATTAAAGAGCACCAAGACAATCTGCCTGAGAGTATTGGCTTCCAGTGGTACTTGGTATCCAAAACCTCCCTGTTTACTCACTAATGTGTCTGTGCTTAGCTGTTCACCACCATCTCCACTGCCAATTGCTTATTCTTTTTCTTCTTATGCATTAGAATGCAGTTTTGTTCCCTGGGTCCAAAGCCAAGCCTTGACCTCAAAATTAATTCTAGGTTGTTATAGAAACCAGTGGGTTCTGGTTTTAACTGTCCCCTAAGAGTAAAGAAAGATGACAGACAGTCCAACCAGGAAATGCTGTTCCTCAGGTCCTACATGTCTGAAAAGGTAAATATTTGGTTGGTCCTGCTATCTTTTGAAATTTATCAATCACTTCTTGGTACTCCTTCGACTTCTATGCAGAGTACACCTTCTTCAGTGTGATGTTCATGCTGGAGTCATCGTTGTACACAGTAATTTTCTCTAAAACCCTTCAGTTTCCCTATTAACTTAGCTTGACATACTGAGCCCTAGATGAACAGTTTCTATGTTCACGAGTCCTGGTTCTCTGTTTTGATATCTAGAAACCTACTGTCTCTAGATCTCCACAATCTTGCTCTTCACTAGCTCTTTGCTCTCCAGCATTGTGATGCAATTTTCCTGATGTATCAGAGCAGAGGTGGACATCTTGTTATTGTCTTCTTTTTCTTCCAGGTTAATTATCCCTTCCTCTTCTTTCATAGATCTCTAGGCAGACTTCATTCCTATAATGTAGGCTTATGTATTTCATCTGATAACTTTTTCTGTCTTTTACTAGAAGAAGCATCTAGAAAGCATAGACACTAATTTTTTTCCAACAGTGCAGCTCACCATGCATGCATGCAGCCAGAGAAAAAAACTCTCCTAAGTGGATAGGGGATCCATAGAACAAGGAGTGCCTTTTCTACAAGAGGAAACACAATATAAACACATTGATGTGGGTTGATCTTTTTTCTTCAAAAGCAAAGTCCGGAGAATTATGTAAAAGTAGTCCTGAGCTTATGTGGAATCTGTGTGAGTCTCAGTATCCCAACAAAATGGTCCATTTCGGCATGGCAAGGAAGAATTTTCTGTATTGTCATCAGCAATGAGGAATCTCGTTGTCTGTGAACACTTGCTGATTCTCGAGTTCAGATGTTACCACAGTGGTCACCATGCCTGGTTTCCCTCTGCACTCAGGAGATTGTTTCCCATGTTGTGGAAAGAACCTGCAGAGCAGAATGGAATGAACTCAGAGTCATTGTGAAAGGCAGCTGTGACTTGTCCTGAAAGATTCCTATATGTCAATCTTTCCACTTTTATAGAAAGTAACTTTATTTGATTGTTCTAGATTGTCCAAAAACAGCACTGGAGATGAATGCTAGCTAGAAAACTCCTAAAAAAAGATTATTAACAGATGCAGTAAGATCACAGTGGGCTAAGTGATTATCCTCTTGTGAGACAGAGTTAGACCATAGGTGATTTTTGTTGTCTAGTCTCTCTGTAAGACAATACAGTAACCCATTGCATGTTTCCCCCCTTTATTAGACAAATAATTTCATAGAGATTTGATGCATTGGCTTCTAAAACTGTCACCGGGGAATGCTGTACAAGAGGCATATATACACTTAGGTCTTCTATATGATTTCACATAGCATTCAAGGAAATGAAGTTTTTATTAGAAGTGGTCTTAGATCCTGTCTGCTCTGATTGGATAGGATGAGAAAAGCAGGGCTGTTATGATTTGAATGTGAAATGTACCACCCCACCCACACCCATACCTCTGCCACCACCCACCCAAGTTTACATGTTTGAATACTTATTTCCTAGCATATGGTGGGATCTTGGGAGACAGTGGAACCTTTTTTAAGAAGTGACTACTGTCTAGAAGAAGTAGGTGTCTGGGATCAGGCCTTCAGGTGTTTGGTCATCCTGAGCTTTCTGCTTCTCGTCTCCTGAGATGCAAATAGTCTGCCACAAGTTTGCATCACCCTGGCCATTGTCATGTCTGCCTGTAAAGTAGAACAAGCCCTTCCTCCCTAGAGTTGTTTCTTCTCAGGTACTTGGTCACATCAACATGAAAAGTAATAAATATAATGTATTCATCAATTCCCACTTTCCTTGCAAAATAGAGACAGTGGGTCATGAGAAACTGTGGAAGAGTATCTGGGCAAGTAACAGTCTCTCAAAACCACATGTGTACAATTTTGGAAAAACTATCAAATAACAGAATGTTGTCCACAGAGGATTGAACTTAAGACCCTGACAATATTTGGAAAACTAAAATGTTAGTGGAACATGGTGTATATAGCCCTAACAAGACATATATAGTTAGAAACAAACATGAAAAAATGAAAGACAAACTCAGAATTAATTCACCTATAGATGAACAGGGTCTATCTCTGAGGATGGGCAATGTTTTTGAAAACTGTTTGGTAAACACCCATCATTTGATTAATGGGCCAGAGATTTAGGCAAGGATGTGTCTCTCCTTTCCTTAATTTAAAACTGCATGGCAGTAACAGGGGTGGTATTCTTTGAGGAGTCAAGAGAGCTGTTTTCAAGTATTTATTAGGTCATGATGTAGAAGAGAGATGAGAATTAGTCTAGGTGGTTTCATTGGGCCTGCTTACTGAAAGCCGGAGGAAGGTGCACTTCAGCTCAAATTAAGCGTGGCTTATGGTTCTGAAGCATTAAAAGATAATTTCTAATAAAAGAAAATTCATGACTCTCATAGAATCAGAGTGAACTCATGTTAATTTTTTTATTATCTCACAAATGAGAAATTGGTGAGGCTTTATGGTCAGTTCTATGGGAATCCCAGAGAACAAACAAAATCATGTTTTAGGAAAGGCCCACACAGTGAAATACCACAGTTCTTGTTGAATTACCAAATTTCCAAGCTTTTCTTCTTGATCAAAAATAATATGACAGGGTTCTGTGGCAGAGTGCTCGCCTAGCATGGACAAGGTCCTGCTTTCAATCTAAGGTCTGAAAATAAAACAGAGCAAAACAAAAATCAAAATCAAAGAACAATTCTTCCTGATCAGCCAAAGGGCTATGATACTTGCCCAGTCTGTTTTACTGATCATCAGAAATGATCTGATGATTCAGAAGAGTCCAAGTGATCACATGTTCAGAATATACTATAGAAAAGGTTTATTCATGGGTCTTTGTAGGTTGCTTAAAGACATCTAACAACTTTGAAGTTCTAAAATTTATCCCAGACAGCAATCAGGGTGTTAGATCCTGGAGCTGACTCAGGGCAGCTCAGTTCTTTCATAAATTCATGTTCTTGGTAATATAACCCAACATGTTTTCAGTTGATAAGCTTGTCCCTTCTTACCTTTCTTGCTAACTGTCTGCCTGGTCTTTGGATTGCAGCCCTCTCATTCTTTTTGCTCACCTTGCTTTGTTAACTCTTTCTCTGAGGTCATATTAGACTAGGATGCCTATAGATGACAGTCCCATGAAAATAAAGATGTACAGGAAAAGGACTGTGAAACAGTAAAGACAGAGAACAGTAAGGCTACTACATGAACAGGAACATCAGATCTGTGTGCCCTGGGGTAGTAAAGAAAACCTTTTCTGTGAGTTTCAGAGGATGTGTGTACACAGACTTCCTTCCAGGACTGTGAGATAGGAGCCCAGTTGTTTGTCTGCCCTGTGCATGGTAGTTTACTGCAAAGACTCAGGAGACCAGTCCAGACACATAGACAAACTCCTTTATGAGATGGTTCTACATCTTCATCCAAAAATATCCATGTGATATATACATATGTAATTTATATATAATGTATATCATATATTATATATGTCAATATGTTTATATAGGTTAAAAAAATAGAAGGTATTCAATAATGTGATACCTTGTCAGTATTTTTTATTTACTTAATTTTTCACATATGAAGTGGCTGTTACCAGTAACTATTAGAATTTGTTTCTCCTTGTGTGGTTATTCTCATGATATCAACACTTCATTGCTTGCTTTGCCACTGAAGAGTTTTTAATTATTATATCTGCTTAAACAATTGAATTTGTCATGGTTACATTTTACAAAAGGAAGTCTAACTGCTTGAAAAATTGTTGTTGTGTCTTGGGTATTTTAGACCTTGAAAAATTAGAGCTTCTCACTTTATTTTTGAATTTCTACTAATTTTAAATGCCTATTAATGCCCGCATGTTCGTGACTCACTATTTCATCATCAACAAGATGCTTTGTAAAGAAATACTATGACTCAGGAGAAGCATGTAAGGGTGGGTATACTGATTTCCAGGGCAGGGCAAAAGTGCTGGGGTTTATTTATTTATTTTTTTTAAGAAACCTAGAGCCTGATGATTTGCTATACATAAAGAAATGTGTGAATTTGTTTGGTTTGATACATTTATGCCCAGTGGATTTCAAAGCCAGTTTTTAAAGCTTCCTTTCATTTTACTATCGGTAAAATGAGCAAGCCAGCCACCAATCAGCAGGGTTACAGGTACAATTACCTTCTTTATTTTTTATTGTGAGCTTACTTTTCACCTTTAAAAAAATCTTTTCATTTTAAAGAATATCATTTTCTTTTTAATGATGTCTTATTAACTATTTGAGAAATTTATACAATGCATTTTGATCATATTCATCACCAACTCCTCCCCTTAATTCCAATGTCTACCCTCATTCCGACCTCCCCCCACTAGCATTTTTTATTTTGTATTTATTTTATTTTACTTTAAAAAATAACTCATTGACTGAAAGTTCTGCTGCCCATATACTCTTGGTACAGAGCCATAAACTTTTGGGTGGGTGTCAACCTAGGAGGACCTACAGCTTAAAAGAAAACTTAATCCTCCCTGTATAGAAGCTGTTAACTGTGCAGTTAGGAATGGGAGCTTATGATCTCCTCCACTTCCAGGCTTGAGTATGGACTAACTTGATGCTATGCAGAGCTTATGCAGATAACTGCAACTAAAATGAGTTCACGAGTGTGGTGGTCCTGTCACATCAGTTGTTGCCCTCTTACAATCATGTCTCCCTTTCCTGCAGTGATCCCTGGGAAAGGTTGAGAAAGTGTTATAGAAGTCTCATTTATGATTGAGCACTTCCCTAGCACTTATTCTTTGCATTCTGATCAGTTATGAGTTTCTTCACTAACGGTTATCCTCCGCATGAAGAAACTTCCTTTTTTTTCAATCTTTAATTTTTTATTAATTAATTAATTAATTTACTTTACATCCTGGTCAGAACTTCTCCTCCCTACTCTCCTCCCAGTTCCTTCCTCTTCCCTTTCCTCCCCTCCCATCATGACCCCTCCCTTTCTTCCAGAGAAGTGGAGTTGTCCTATGACTATAAATACACTTGGCATATCAAGTAGGACTGGGCACATTTTCTATTGAAGTTATACAAGGTCGTCCATTCAGGGGAAAGGGATCCCTATGCAGGCAACAGAGTCAGAGATGTGCCCTGCTCTTGCTGTTAGAGGTCCCATGTGAGGAAAAAGCTGTACATCTTCTACACAGGTTTGGTGGGTCTAGATCCATCTGATGGATGCTCTCTGGTTGGTGGTTCAGTCTCTGTGCACCCCTTTGGGTCCAGGTTATTTGAGTTTGTAGATTTTCCTTTGGTGTCCTTGACGTCTCTGGCTCTTTCATTTCTTTCCCTCCTCCATAAGATTTCCTGAACTTTGCTGTGAGTTTCTGTATCTGTTTTCATCATCTGTTTGGTACAGCCATTCAGAGGACTGTAATGCTAGCCTCCTGTCTACAAGAATAGCAGAATATTATTAATACTGTCAGTGGTGGGCTCTCTCACATGGCAAAAATGCAACTCAGTTTGGGCCAGTCACTGGTTGGCTGAGTGTAAGGTTCTATGTGTGAGCTGGTAATCCCTACCCTCCACTGGAAATCTTCCCTAGCTACAGAAGGTGGTGACTTCAGGACCCATATTCCCTGCTGCTAGGAGTCTCAGCTAGGGTCACCAGCATGGACTCCCTGGAACCTCCGATTTCAGCTCTCTCTCCCAGCCCTCCCACTTTCCCCAGACCTGATCTCTACCCACATTCGATATCCACCCTGCTTCCTACCCAGTTGCCTCCATCCATCTACTTCATATGTCTATTTCACTTCCCTTTCTGATTGAGATTCAAGCATCTTCCCTTGGTCCCTCCTTGTTACTTATCTTCTTTGGATCTGTGGCTTATAGGATGGCTATCCTGTGTTACAAGGCTAATATTCATTTATAGATGAGGATATACCATGGATGTCTTTCTTGGTCTGGGTTATCAAACTCAGGATGATATTTTCTAGTTCCATCCATTTGCCTGAAAATTGTATAATGTCTTTGTTTTTAATAGGTGAGTAGTATTCCATTGTGTAAATGTACCATAATTTCTTTATTCTTTCTTCAGATGAGGGACATCTAGGTTGTTTTCAGTTTCTGGCAAATAAGTGTCCTTGTTGTTTTGGTGGAATATCTTTTGGGTATATGCCCAGGAGGGGTATAGCTACGTCTTGAGGTAGAACTTTTCCCAATTTTCTGAGACACTTCCAGATTGATTTCCACAGTGGTAGTACAAGCTTGCATTTTCATCAGCAATAGTGGAGTGTTCCCCTTGCTCTACGTGTACTGTCACTTGAGTTTTTGATCTTAGCTATTCTAATGGGTGTAAATGTAGGAATAAAGTTTGTGAGTGTGGTGATCCTGTCACATCAAGGACATTGTTCCACTCTTACACTCCTGTTTCCCTTTCCTGCACTGATCCCTGAGGCTTGGGAGAGGTTGTTAGAGAAGTCTCTGTTAAGACTGAGCATTCCCCAGGCATGTTATATTTGCATTTTGACTAGTTGTGAGTTTCTTCATCCATGGTAATCCACTGCATGAACAAACTTCTTTAACTAAGTCTTTAACTCTTGGCCCTGCTGTCTCCATCTCTCATGTGTGTGACATTACTCTCAGTTTGTGCCAGGCTCTGATTGAACCAGGGCTTCATACATGCTAGGCAAGTATTACCAACTGAGCTACATTCTCAGTCTGCTGTACTTGCTTCTGATTTTTTTTTCTAAATTTGCAGACTATGTAAAAAAACAGTTCTGTGTACGATTCAGTAAAAGATGTTGGAACTGATAACAGGGAATTTACTTTAACTACCACAGTTGCATATGTGAACCCAGGCCAATAAGAGGTGAAAAAAATACTAAGCCCAAAGAAACAATTGATAAAATAATTAACATGCTTTTATTTATTTATTTATTTATTATTTATTTTACAATTTACTCATTATATATCTTGATTGATATGATTGAGAGTTTCTCCCTCAACTCTCCCCAGTCCCACCCATTCTCCCTCTTCTTTTAGTCCATCGAAAGGGGCAATTTTCCTCCTCTGTCACCTGCCCATAGCGTATCAAGTCTCATCAGGACTGCCTGGATCCTACCCCTCTGTGTCCTGGCAAGGCTGCATCACCGGGGGCAAGTGATCAATGAGCAGGCAGCTGAGTTCATGACAGAGAGAGTCCCTGCTGCCCTCACTCAGGAACGCACAGGGAGCTGCCAATCAGCTACATTTGAGCAGGGGGTCTAGGTCCTCTCCATGCACAGTTCTTGGTTGGTGCTTCATTCTCTGCAGGACCCCCTGGGCTCGGATATTTTAGCTTCTTTTGTATCCTTGTGTGGTTTCTGTCAGCTCCGTGTCCTTCTGTCCTACCTCCTCGCATAAGACCCTGTGCTCCGCCCAAAGTTTGGCTGTGAGTCTCAGCATCTGTTTGGTGTAGCCTTTCAGAGGAGCCTCTATAGTAGGCTCCCATTCTTTTCCATCTCTTGCACCGCTTCTGGTGTCCATCCTGTTTGCCATTACAAATTAGATTTTAGCATCCTCCCCAAGGTCCTCCTTGTTGAAAGAGGAATTTTACTGTATAATCATACAATATACTAAAAAATAATTTTAATAATATTTTTCCTCTTAAAGTAGGAATCTATGAAGCAATTGAGTTTAATCATCACAAACGTTTTATTTTAAAATATAGGGTCTTATGTAACACAGGCTGATCTTGAACTTACTATATAATTGAAGAAGATTTTGAATTCCTGATATTGTTGCCTCTGTCTCCCAAGTACTGCCTTTACAGGTATATGCCATCATGCCAATTTCCTTGATCTGATTCTTGCTCTATAACCCAAAAAAGCATCATCTAAAGTTGACCATGACCCAGGAACATAGACTGTGTGCTAAATGCTAGAAACAGTTTCTCTTTTGCAATATTTAAGGACAGAGTTTAAAGAGCAGAAGACCACAGGAAATGACTCATATTTAAATTACTAAACTATTATGTCATGGAGGGCAACACAAGAATATCTTCATGACACTGTCTATAAGTGTGTACTTACTTGGGTAACCATTTGTTCATGTGTGCTACTAGGGTAGCATGTATGTCAAGTGTTCAGGTCTTCACAGTTACTGTTGAGTCATCTCCACAGTCCTGGGTATTGTTTCAAACCATGATATCTGGTTGCTATGGATCTTTAGGAGATGAAGTCTTTCAGTAGACAAGGAAGCAAGCATACTTTAAGTCGTCAAGTAGCACACCTGCTGTAGTCTCTCCTTAGCATAGATGAGCCCAAAACATTAGCACCAATTGATGCTGTGCCCATCTCCATCATACACACATGGAGGCTCACTGAGTTCTTTCGACTTAGCAGAGCAGCTATTTGATTATAACTAGTGCCTGACCAAATATGGATTGTTCCACAATTTTGTTGTGTATCTGTATAGTAATTTAAAGAGGATGAATGGCAGCATCATACATCTACCGTTTGGAAGAGCACCTTGATCTTGAATTGCTACCTTTTAACACCTTTTACTCAATTGTATATTCAAGAAGGTCCTTTCAGCTTATCAATTGTTTGGAATGAACATATGAAGTTATCTTTTCATAGGCTCAGGGAAGAAGAAATGACCATTTTGAAAATAAAATCATATTGATTTCCCATCTGAGTGGATAAATGAGCACTGCTGAGGACACTCCAGTATTCCTGCCAACATTTCAATATTCAATGCCTCATTTCTCTCCTAAGGAGAAAAATGTTAGCTCTGAATTCTTGACATGTTTTAATTCCCCTTTTCCTCATCCTCCTGAATATGTCCTGATGTATTTGGGGTGCTGTGTTTGACCATGGAATACTTTCCCTGCTAAATAGCAATTTTAGTGGATTGGCTTCTGACTCATACCCTATTTTGGCCGTTTTGTGAGGTGAATAAATTCACAACTTAAAATAACACCTTGTCAATCTTTCAGACAGGTCAGTTTGCATTCACACATAAGTCAAATGTGTTTAAAATAAAGGTGTCCATCAGTTAGTAACATGGCTTTTCAATTGCCCTTTTGGTAGATTGAGACAAGCCTGTATTGAGAAAAATTTTAAAGAGTTCTGGGAAGAGCTTTTCTGGCCTTTTTTGATAGCCAGTAACTCATATTTATAAACAGATTCCTCTGGCCCTATAACTGAAAATGAATGTTGCAAGAATGCAGCATGTATCCTCACAAGCTGGCCAACTCACCATGCTTTTCACTTGAGTTTTGCTCAATTTTCATTTTATTCTACATCAGTGGCAACGCAAGCTGCTGTAGAAGAGTTTACCTATGTTGCAGTGAACTTAGTGGACACGTACTCAAAGTTTAGCACCTAAGACAAAAGCTTTAAAGTACCTTTTGTATATTCATCAAGTTAAAACTAAAGGCATTGTTTAGTTCCATTACACCAATCTTTGTGTTTTCATAAAAATTAGTTTATTATCCTTTCCCATCTTGAAACACATTTAATCAGAAAGAGTATAAGGATATAAAATATTACAAAACATCCAGAAATGGGATTCACAAAATGCATAAGAAGAAAGTACCCTTGTCATCTCTTTGCTGGGGTCTTTCTCTTCTACTACTTCTTGTACTGTCTCTGCATAATCTACTCTCATATATCCCCTTTTCACTTACCTTTTATCTACTCAGTCAGCTTCTTATTAATCTACCCACCCTTTATTTATTCATCTATTTACCTGTCCACCTACCCATCTACTAATTCATCTATCCAACCATCTATTCATTCCAAAGTCTAACATCTACTGAATGTTTGTTATATATCTATACATTCACCAACCTACTTACCCATCTACTCATTCATCTATACACCTATTAAAACATTCACAACTTTAACACACTCCTACTGTGTGCCTGCCATTCTGTAATTTCTAAACACTAATGGAATATCCAAAGATTCATGTAGAGAAACATGAATTTCTCTACATAATTCCTTTGTGGTGCAGAGAACAAAGGAGCTTAGACTGTAGGGTAATACTCAGCTAAATGTATCCAGACCTTTAAAAATAGTTCCTGCAATTAATTCTCTCCACATCCTTTTCTCTTTTCACCCCACTTTCTTCTCCCTTACAGAGTAGAGGAGAGAGTCAGGAAGTCCCTCTTACTGTCAGAAGGTGTAGCATCTACAACCTCAAATTATAGTCCTAGAGAGTTCAGGAAATTTTTCTTATAAGTTTTGTATATTTCATTTCTCCTCATAAAATATTCTCCTAAAACATACATCCTAAAACATACTCTCTTTGCTCTGAAGGCTCCTTCTTTAACCAAGCTGAATGGTTTGTTGGTTATTTGTTTATTTATTTGCAGGTGAGAAGAGTAAATGTTCACATAGTCACATTCACCGATTTCTTCTTTCTAAGACAAACTCAGATGTAATGAATCTCTGAAGCCAGACAGAGATTTTGTTAAATATAGCATCCTCCTATTTCAGTTTCTTTTTCTATTTAATGGAAAACTTAATATGCCTGGAGACTGCAACTGCTGCTTCACTTGAAGTAATGCCGATACATGATCAATTACATCTTGATGACTATATCCCCATACACTTGATTGAAGAGGCCAGTATTGGTCCCATTATTCAAAGTAATCAGAATGCTTTCATCATCTCAGAAAGCATACAACTTGATTTTGCTCAATCAAAGATATGCCATTGCCACTGTTCCTTCTGAAAGATAGAGACATATTCTTTGGACCAGCAAAGTGAAACAAGAAAGACTGACAGTGTATTGTCCACCAGTTCCCTAGATGTTAACTTTAGAATCCAGTGCAGCACAATGAAACACCTGACCACAGAGATGTCTTAGTTCTCTGCCAGTTTAGGAACATGAACTATTTGAATTGGATTTGGGAAGTCTCCAGAGACTGCATGGATGAAAGGCTTTTTAAGTAAGTTAAAGCATTAAAGAAACTGAGGTATCTTCATTTAAAAATCTTTCATGAAAGTACTGGTTGCTGTCATCACAGTGGATAAGGAGGGTTTGGATAGTTTTATAAAGGATCTTCTAAGCAAGTAAGAGGACATAAAACAAGACAGGACAAAAGCAAGCTGAAGTGTAACTTTCATCTCTGCTCTATCCCAAAAAGAACACTGGAATACAAAACTGCCCAGTGCATTCGCAGAGTGTCCACAGCATGTGGCAGGTAAGGGATGAACATGCCGGGCATGCAAAGAAGTCCACAGCACCTTGGAGGGGTACACACTTAAGATACCCAATACACTCAAATGATGAACTTTATGTTACAGAGTTTCTTGGAAGGTTTGTGTGTGTGTGTGTGTGTGTGTGTGTGTGTGTGTGTGTGTGTGTGTAGAACCTCAAACTCTCCATAATTCATTATCTTTTTAGGCTCTTTGATAGTATTGTAAAAGGAAAAGTTGTTGATGAAGTCCCAGAGATTGAAGATTAAACCTAACACTGTCATTTATGAGCAAATAGAGATATATCTGGTCCAACTTAAATACCCTTAAGAAGCCATGGTAGCAAACTTGCAGTACTCTTCTCACACACCTTCTCCCATGAATATTGGTGTTTGGATTTTTCCCCCTACTGTATGTCATTTAAACATTAGTCTTTTTTTTTTTTCAGAAGCATTTTAATTTTCTAACTGATTTTTCATTATTAGAAACCAAAATGTCATCAAACCTCAGGTAACAAAGGAATGGGTAATGCATGGTCATCGTTGAAGCAAAGCCCTTCATCTTCCCAGAGGCCCCATCGCAGGTGCACATGCCCACTCAACCTGTCCTACTTTCAGAGGCCCTTTGAAGAAAACTCTTCAAGAAAGTATAAATTCAGGAAATAAATGAAAAAATTATTATCTGGACTGCTGAGATGGCTCATTCCATAAAATGCTTGTTTTGCAAGCATAAGGACTTGGGCTCACATTTTCAAAAACCACATAAAAATCAAATGCAGGCCAATCAGTTCACAATGGAACCCACTTGGATACTGAACTGCCATGGGCTACATCTGTGCAGGGGTCTTAGGTTATCTCCATGCATAGTCCTTGGTTGGAATAGCAGTCTCAGGAAAGACCCCTGTGCTCAGATTTTTTGGTTCTGTTGCTCTCCTTATGGAGTTCCTGTCCTCTCCAGATCTTACTGTTTCCCACTTCTTTCCTAAGATTCCCTGCACTCTGCCCAAAGGTTGCCCATAAGCCTCAGCATCTGCATTGATAGTCTGCAGGGCAGAGCTTTTCAGAGGTCCTCTGTGTCAGGCTCCTGACTTGTTCCCTCTTTTCTCCTTCTTCTGATGTCCAGCCTCTTTGCCTTTCTGGATAGGAATTGAGCATTTGGGGAGGGGCATGCATGCAGAGGGAGGAGGAAGCGAGGGATTGGGACGGGAGGAGGGAGGGAACCATGGGGGGGGTGCAAAGTGAGTAAAGTGTAATTAATAAAGAAAAAGTAAAATAAAATAAAATGCAATAGCATGGGTAATAATGTCAGGCCTCCACAGAGGGCCTCTGAAAGGCTCTGCCCTGCACACTATCAAAGCAGACACTGAGACTTATGGCCAACTGTGGGGCAGAGTGCATGAAATCTTATGAAAAAAGTGGGAAATAGTAAGATCTGGAGAGGACAGGAACTTCACAAGGAGAGCAACAGAACCAAGAAATCTGAGTAAGAGGGTCTTTTCAGAGACTCATACTCCAACCAAGTACCGTACATGGATATAACTAAGAACCTTTGCAAGATATAGCCCATGGCAGTTTAGTGTCCAAGTGGGTTACATAGTAATGTGAAGAGGGAGTGCCTTTGCAATAATCTGATTGGCCTGCTTTTTAATCACCTCCCTCTGAGGAGGGAGCAGCCTTACCAGTCCACAGAAGATAACAATGCAGCCACTCCTGATGTGATCTGATAGATTAAGATCAGAAGGAAGGAGAGGGGAACCTCCCCTTATCAGTGGACTTGGGGAGGGGCATGCATGAAGAAGGGGGAGGGAAGATGGGATTAGGAGGGGAGGAGGGAGGGGTTAATGGGGAGATACAAAGTGAATAAAGTGTAACTTTTAATAAAAGTTAAAAAAATAATGTCAGGCCTCTTAAGTGAGAAGGGAGGTAGGCGCAAGAAAATCCCAGGAAGCTGACATGCAACTAGACTGGCATATGCATTTGAGAACAAGAAAGACCTGAGGACTCATGCCCAAAGGTGGTTCTCTGAAATGCACATGCACACGATGGCACACACATGCTCACTAATCAATTTGCAAGTACACCCCAACACCCAAAAACCTATGCACACATGTATGCACACACACA
The DNA here is from genome assembly GCF_030254825.1 of Meriones unguiculatus. Classification (NCBI taxonomy): domain Eukaryota; kingdom Metazoa; phylum Chordata; class Mammalia; order Rodentia; family Muridae; genus Meriones; species Meriones unguiculatus. Next base: position 8,301,453 of record NC_083353.1, read on the forward strand.
GGCATGCACAACAAGCATGCACGTGCACACACACCATACACAGAAATTTATGAATATTATCCTGTATTTATTTTTTTTAGGACCAAACACATAACCTATAGTTTTTTATGTTATTCCTTTTCCTCTTTTTCCAAAGCTAGTGTTCTGTTTTGTGCTGCACTTCCTAGATGTTTACAGGTTGTTGTCATCGGACACTTAGCCACTGGAGTCAGGATCAAAGCTGACTCCTCTTCGCCAGAATTTCTCTACGTACTCTAATAGTGTTGGAGTGGCCCTGCTGGAACCTCAATGCCTGGATTAGAGGACACTGAGGCTGTGACATGACTGAGTTGTCCTGAAGACTTCCTACCCTCCAAGACCTGGAGGGCATCTGCGAAATACTTTAGATGTTTAAATTATTTATCAACGTAAATTGATAAATTTACTGAGTAGGAAGCAGTGGAATACACAGAAGAATAAGTCTTAGCTCCTCATCCAAAACAGAATTTCAAAATCAGAGCTAGTTTAGAGAGGGATTGAGATTGTCATGGAATTATGAAGATGATCCAATAAAGTCCCCAGCAGAGAAATTGCTCTATTTCTTGAATTAAATAATGAGTGTTGTTTTTGTTTCTGAAAAGATTTTCTGGGATATAGCGCACTATTCAATACCTCAGCTAATTAAAAATTTGAGTTGAAAACACATGGAAACATAAAGGAGACTACTAGGAAATAGTAAGGGGGACAGTTGAGGGGCAATGGAAATTAGTGTGGAAAACAGAAATAAATATGAGCAAAGTTCCTTATATATGTATGTGAGATAATGGCATAATGAAATCTATTTTTAAAAATTAATAAGTACTATCATAAATTATTCACTGAAATCACCTAATATGTTTTGGTGTGCCAGTGGTTACTAGTGTGTATGCAATACTATTGACAGAGTGTACATTAAGATCAAGCCTACCAACTCCCTAGCAACTGTAAACTTAAAGCATATGCCCTTCTTACATTGGTTCAAAGGTTGTGCACTGATCCTGAAGTACAGAGTAAGAGGAAACAGTTATGGAGGTGTCACTTAAGTTATGCATTTATATTGCGCACATCTGTATTACTTCAGATCTGGGAGAAAAGGATTCAGGTCATTCCTGAAGTTCAGCAGGATCCTGTCCTGGTTAGCATTGTTAACTTGACAGAGCCTAGAATCACCTGAAGAGTGTCAATTGGGTCATTGGTTTTATCGGGTTTCTCTATGAGGGATTGTCTTGATTATCTTAATTGATCTAGGAGGCCCCATCCCTTTGTGTGCAGTACTATTCCACGGGAGGATAGCCATGGGCTTTATAAACTAGTTAGCTAAGCATTAGCTTGTGAGTGAGCTGTCAGGGAGCCAGTGCTTGCAGTAACATTCTCCACATTCCTGTGTCAATGATAGTACTTCCCTGGTAGCATCCCCAGATTACAATTCTGTCAACACCAGTGTAACCACTGTCTCCAAAGGAGCTGAGCCCCACAGGTTATTTTCTGGGGCCTTGTGAACCAGCGACAACACTGGATGGCCCTCATGTCTGGTGACAAAGGCAGTTCTCCGTTTCATGAAGCAGACGGTTTCTTCAAATGAACAGGGACAATGCTAGAGCATCTGGCAATGAGTGAAGACACAAGAATAGACTTTCCCTAGTTCACCCCAGTGGCCATGATCACTGTGCACACAGAGAAGTTTCTTAGCTCACTACCACCCCTACATGAATATCCAGGGAAACATCTGCCTGACATCCTCAAAAATAACGGGTCTACTCTATATGTCATCAGGACCATCTTGCCTTTTACAAAGAGCCTGCTAGGAGAATCCAACATAGACAGGCTTTGAACACACATACTGCTGAGCTCTGGAAAAATCTCACAGCTTTAAAGAAATAATCTGTAAGAACACCCAACTAAAGCAGGTGGCTATTCAAGAGTCCTCCCTTTTGTGTCATCTTTTATTTAAATGATGTCTTGTTTCTTGATTTGTGCACTGGACTGTATCTTGAGCTCTGGTATTATTTTAGTTTTATTTTTAAAGGCTGATTTATCCCTTAGATATATATTAAATAAATGCACATTGATTTATTTTGTATATGTGCCTATGTACATACACGCACACAGGAGAGAGAGAGAGAAATGAAGAAGAAGAAGAAGAAGAAGAAGAAGAAGAAGAAGAAGAAGAAGAAGAAGAAGAAGAAGAAGAAGGCTGTTTTTTATTTTTGTTTGTTTGTTTGTTTTCTCTTTTTCCTTGGCTGTAAGAGGGTCAGCCACCAAGCATCCTCCTCCATGCTTTCTTCTATCCTTCCTTGACTGAGACTGAGTTCGCTGGTCAGAGGTAATTCTTCATGGACGAGTAAGCACCCCTGCTTTCAGGCTCCTGCCTTAAATTCCTGCCCTAACTTCCCTCAGTGAAGGATTGTGACACAGAAGTGTAAGAGGAAACAAAGCCTTTTCTCTCTGAGTCATTTCCTGTCAGTCTTTTATCACAGCAAATTAAAGGAAACTAGACATTTCCCTGTCCATTTTCAATTTTTGTGTGACTTCCAACTGCTTGGCCTTCTAGATACTGTGTTACATTTACCTCCTTGCTAGCAATCTACTGGGGTCTCACAATGTTCACATGCTTTCTTTCTGCAGATTTTCTTGTTAGTCTAGGTTGTTAAAAAGTTGACTTTAAATGCTCTACCTTTTTTGAGACTGCTGCAGCTGTTTGAACCAGTTATGAAGGATCTGCAAAGCAGCCTCAAAGGATATATTGGGGGATTTTCATCAGCCAGGCAATTTATAGTTCTGTTTGTTTCCGACGACATGTCACGTATTCCAAAAAAGTTACAACAGCGTCAGCCTCAGCTTTATTATTAGTGTACACCTGAAAACACTGAAACAAAGGACTGTTGAAAGACTTTCAGTGCAATTTTACAGGGACAGGGCATGAACCAGTTGCTGAGAAGGACTTAGCATGGAAACATCAATGATCACTAGTGGGCTTGGAGGCTACCAAAATTATTAGTGGAGGTCAACAGGTGCTAGTGTCAGTTACTCTTTGCATGGTTTCCTGAAGGCTTCTTGGAGAAGGACACACTTGAACTGAATGCTTAAAGGATAGATAGAAGATAAATAAAGAAAATATAGTCTTGGGGAAGTTTATCCAAGTTGGGAAGTGCAGGGCCAACCAAACCTGGGCTGGCAAAAGCTGTCTTCCTAGGATCTTTAAACATTTCCGAGCTGTTGGTGATGGATCTGTGAAATAGGGCAAGTGGAGAGGTGAGGCCAAATGAGGAAAAAAAAAGTTCACTTATATCCTGGGGCTTCTGGGAGGGATTTGAAGTGTTTTTGACCTTTGCTGTGGGAAGTGGTGAGTGACAGAAGGACTTAGTGCAGTGTTGAAGGAGAAATAGTGTGGAAGATGGGCTCTGAATTTAGCTGACCTTTGGTGCTGTGTAGAAGAGATGGAATAAAGAAGCAAAATGAGAATAGGCCAAGAAATAGATGAAAAGAATTGAAACTGGAGATGAGGGTGTTCTGAACATAGTATAGGAGGGAGGGATGACAGCGGAAGCCCAGCTTTGGAATTTTTATTTTTCATGGAAAGGAGTATAATATGCCTGTTTTCAAAATAGGGACAAAGTCTATGTCATACCTCTTCCTATCAAAGCTTGGGAACCATTGTGGAAGAGGAAGCAAAACCAACTATAATAGCCAAAGGTTAGGAAAGATGAAAATGAATAATTGTCTTCTTGGATGTGATAGGAGCACTGCACTTATAATCTCACAACAGCTGTGGTAACCTGCAGAAGATTTCAGAACAATCTAGTTAGCACCCTAGCATCGAGATTGGAGAGGTCACGAGCCTCTACCCCTGTTGGAGGCTTCTGGGGAGAGAGAGTCAGTTTTCTTTAAGGAAATAGCCCATGGTAAGTCAGCCATGCTCAGTGGTTGACTGCACACTCAAAACATGATTAAACAACAAAAAGAAAGGGATTGAAGCTGGAAGCTGGAAGGGGATCTGGAAAGAATTAGAAGTGAGAGAAACACAGTTGAAATACCGTAACTGTGCATGCCTGTGATAAATAGCAAAACAAAACAAAGAAAAACAGGGGCAGACGCCAGCATAAGTTATGTGAGGCTGTCTCAAATTACCTTTGTGCCCATGCAACCTTAATTTTGGTTTCCTTCTTTGTAAGATGCAGATCTAAAATAATAACATAATGAAACTGTACCCATTACTGTGCATAAAAGCCTTTAGAAGAGTTCCATGCACAACATATGTTAGTAATCATTACTATGAAAGAAGTGAGTGTCAAATCTAGCTATTCTCCATAAAATTCAATGTGTTGCTATTATAATTCAGGTATGTCTCAGATTACCATGGCGATTTAACTGTCTCTACCTCAATTTATTATTTTTTTCATGGAGATAACAATAGTATCTATCTGCTATTGAAGTAGGGATGAAATATAGTGCCTGTGTATGATAAGTACTCTTATCACCCTCATGACTACTATCAACGTCATCACTCCTATCACAACATTGTCATCATCACTACCATCATGACCAGCACCATTATCATCACCACCATGGTCATCATCACACCACCACCACCCACTGTTATCACATTGTCATAAATTAGACAATTCTTTCATTTAATTTCTTTTTAAATTTTGTGTGTGAGCATATGTGTGTACATATTTGTGTGGGTGCACTGGATTTTTCAATGCATTGAATGCATTGAAAGCATTCAGTCCACTGCATCTGGAGTTACAGGCAGTGATGATCCACCTAACATGGGTGGTAGGACTTGAACTCAGTTCCTCTGCAAGAGTACAAAGTGCTTGTACCAACTCACCATCTCTCTAGCTCCTTATTTACCTTTTGTTCATACTTCTTAGGTGAGAGTAAACCGAGAATTGACAGTTACTAAACATCTATTTTAAAAGAAGTATTCCTCATGCTACTGGATTTTCTTGAATATATTGAAGCCTTGTGGTAATGTAAAACTATTTTGCTCAATGAATTTCCCTTAATGCTTCCAGAAGATAAACCTACAACAGATGTCTTAATCTTGTAATTTTATGTTATATATGTTATATATAGAGCACCTTTGACTTAAAAAAGAGTGAGGTGAGAGTGAAAGTGCTAATGTTTTCTTTATTGTGGCTGAAATGCGATTGAAAAATACTGTTTGACCCTGCTTCTCTCATACTCTATTTTGTAGGAATGGCACTACTGTCCTCCAGCAGAGATGCTTAGTTCCAGAAACGAAGGAACAAAGTTGAAATTTGGCACTGAAGCTGGGTCTTTAAATTTCAATAGAAAGTGCTTGATTTATTTTTACTCATATCCGCTGTTCAGGCAATATTTAGCTCCCACTGGGTTCTCCTGCTCTGGACTAAGTATGAACACGGAAATGCAATTAAATCAAAGAGCTCGCCATTGAGGCAGGAAGACCCACCTGGGGCAGTGACGGACAATGAAACAGAGTGATATTCTATGTGGAAGTGTAGGGACTTCTGTGCTATAACTGATTTGGGCTTGGGCACAGATCCTGAACCATGGAAAGGGTGAGAACTGGACCTATGCAAGCAATAAAGACATTTCTTACTTGAAAAATGAACATATCCCACCTGGTGGCCTTGGCTTTAGTTACAGAAAAAAATGTAGGTGCCATTCCCTAGCAGATTTATAACTTTCAGTGTTTAAACTTGTTGATTAAATGTGAGTTGAGCACTTTCTAGAAACTTCTAAACAATTAATATTTGGGTTTGGGCAGTAGCTCGTTGGTAGAATGACTATCATGAACAGCTAATGAATGGATGTAAGAGCTCTTCAGTTCAATCCAGGACAATCCTCTTTACTTCTCAAAGAGAAGGGGATTTTGAGAGTTCAGAAGTCCTTCTGTTGTTTTTGCTATGTGGGTATGTATTTCTAAGGACTCCATAACTGTACCGTACAAAGCATGATCTCACAACTCAGTTTTTTTTTTTCCCCTCTGGATAGCAAAGATCAGAATATACTTACTAAATTCTTTGTGCAATAGGTTAGTTAGTAAGTAGTTCCTTTGTGAACTATGAGGGATGTGTAACTATTTACACATAATTGAAAACTTCATTCCTAGAGGGAGGAAGAGGATCGTAATTCTCGGGCAGTAAGTGGAAATTATAATCTAGGTAATTAAAGAAAATTTACAGAGCTCAGGAAGCTCTTGACTTACAAGATGCATACCCCTCCCCCCCATTTATAAAACAGTGACAATTGCTAGATAGGGGAAGCTTTCTCATAGGTCAAGATGCCTGTGAGAAATGCAGGGAGTTCCAGGATGAATCTTCCAGGGGTTGTTACTGGTGGGGTGTTTTGTTTGTTTGTTTGCTTTGTGTGTGATAAAGCTGCCTTTTAGCCCCCGTACACTCTACAGTTCACTATCTAGGCTTAGCTTGGAATCATTTCTTTGGTTTGTCATCAGTGCTTTATGTGAGGTGAATAGACTTGTTTATGTCTATCCAGGCAAAGTCACACTACATGGGTATTATACTAAGAATCTATACATTTCCTTTGTTGTATAATATGGTAGAGGATGTCATTGACCCTATTCAAAGAAGTCTTTTATGCAGACATGTTTTATCTAAGGGACAACAATCTTGTCTATTGCCAATGGCATGTGAGGCATGTGTCTGATGTACTTCTCCTTGACTTTACACATGAGCAAGCATGGGCCAAACTAGTGATTAATATCTACAAGGAAAAACCATCCACATTAATCTGTTGATTTTTCTGTTTCTCTAATTTTTATTTTTACCTTTGTTATTTTTATTGCATATAAGAATCTCATCCATTTCTACTTATAGATAAACCAAGGCAAACAGTGGTATATGGTAAACAGAAGGATTAAGAGTCAAAAACAGTCTGTGATCAGGAGTTAGTCTCTCTTCTGTGATAAAAATAACCCCTTCTGTGAGTATAACATGTTTCAGTTTGTGAAGTACTAATCAAATGAATTTTCATTACTACCTTAGGAAGTACATGGAGAAATTTTTGTTTTTCTTCTTCTTCAGAAGGAACATCTGAGGCTCAGAGAGGCGAAATGACTTTCTGTATATTGAACTGAGGACTGAGCATAACAGGATAGTTATGATCTTCAATTAAGCAGGAGATTTGCAGTTCTGTATTCCTTCATTATCCATAGCAGATGGGTGCTGAGACCACAGCAATGGTGCTGTAACATGAAATAGTGATTGTGTATACTGATTGTCAACATGACACGGTATAGAATCATCTAGGTGCCAGGCCTCTCTGCATGGCTATGAAGGATTTCTTAAACTAAGTTAGCTTCTTGACATGCCTGTGAGCCATTGTCTTGATTAGGATAATTGAGCTAGGAAATTAGATAATTTCACATAGGATAATTCACCATCCTATGTGAAATGGCAACATTCCTTGAGCTGGAGTCCTGGGTTATACATGGTAGGAGAAAGATAGCCAATACAAGCATCCATTGCTCTCTGCTTCCTAACTGAAGTTTTTCTCTAGAGTGCAGAAATTCTTCTACTCACTGCACTCTCCTTTTAAGAGAATGGTCTAAGAATACCCCAATAGGGTAATCAGCTTTTGGAGCTAGGAAAATAGAAACTTAGGTGTCTTCTGTTTAAAAGATTCCTTGGAAATCCCACCTGTTTAGTACCTAAGAGCCACGGTGTATCCGTCTTCTTGAGAAGCCAACTTCAGTGTAGTACCTCAAAGGAGATTTGTACTCTGTGCCTAGAAGATACGGCATCATGCCTAGTCAGTTCATTGACTGGCACCATAAAACATGGTAGGACCATTATTAGACAGTCCTTGTCTTCTTCACATATGGTAATAAGACTTGGACTGAAACATTGGATTTTTTAAAATTTGAGATTAACTTTTCTCTCTACTATAGCAGTATCTTCATTATAGAGCAATAGGTACCACAGCCCTGTGAACAGAGAATTCCCTTGAGTAATTCTCAGTATGCAAATAAGAATCTCTGATTTTCAATTCCAGTCTACATGCTCTTTATTAGGTTTGTTGACTCATGTCTATACAATGTCCTGACCTCATAACCTTATTATTACTCTCTATGAAGCCATAAGCATGTCCTATTAATTTTAGATTCCTGAAGACCTTAGTATATCACTTTGCACTCAATAGATCCTTAAAAAACCTTTAGAGTATGAATTAATTGTTTTCCTTTTAACTTTAATAAATTCCTCAGTGCGCTCATTATTTTTGAGATTTTTTTTCAAGATCTATCCATCTTTTGCTTTTTGTCATCACCTCCACCCACTGCTAAACCCCAAATTCCATGTACATTGTTGGTTATGATTTGTGGAGATGCCCTTCAACATACGTCATTAAGTTTCTTCCTTTTCTAATCACCTTTTTGGTTCATATCACATTGTCTTTTGTTTGAAGTATTAAACTATTTCTTGGAGTTATTATTGGCTGCACCAGTTATGCCTTTTTCTTTTCATTTTACCCATAATGATATATTGGAACATGCCTTCATTTGATGACATTTCATGCATTCTTCAAGACACAACTCAATAGGTAAAAAGTTTGACCCCAATATGTCAGAAACCAGTGGTTTTCTAGAGTCTCCTGAGATGATGTATGAGTTGTTCTTTTTGCTTCTTGTTGTCCTCTGAAAAACTGTCCATCTCTTCTGCAATTTACTTATGATCATTGGTTCTAGTGGTCTCTGTGTCATTGAAAATAAATTGAATTTCAGGCCAAACCCCCCCCCGAAAAGGAAAAAAAAAAAAAAACCCAACCAACCAATCAACCAACCAACCAAACAAACAAACAAAAAACAAAATAAGCAAACAAAAACAAAGAAAACCAAAACCAACCAACCAAACAAACAAAAAAAACCCAAAACAAAGAAAAACCAACATAAAAGATTGAGAGGTACAACTTTGTTTTAGTTATTTGTGTGTTCATATATTACTTACAAAAGTTACAAACAAAAACAATAGAACCGTTAATCCGACTTTAGATTCAGCACCTAAATGATTAGATAGAAATGATTCTGCTCTTATTTATTCATATATTTTAAAGCAAAGCCACTGTGTTCTTTCTTAGAACTATTGAATTTTTGTCTCAGACCCCATCCTGAAGGGAAAGCCTTTCATGAATACACATAAAATAGTTTCCAACAGTGAGTGATCAACTGTGGAGAGCCAACCTTTTCATTTTCAATGTAACCTAGGAAGTAAACTAATGAATGTCAGGAGTGACCATCCCTCACCATTTAAGCCTGTTGAACTGTGTATGAATATTCAATGTGTGCATAGTTTGGCTGGTCAAAGTGAAGAAATAAAATGTACTATCACAATTTAAAAAGTAATCAGACACAAGGGAACTTTCTTCCAGGATGTTTCCCAATGTCTAGTGACATTAGTTTGAAGCGTTTGTCAAAAGTGAAGACTGTGAAACTGTCTGTATTTAGGCATTGTAAGCATGAACCTGGAGTTGTTTATGTTGTCATACAGTCATACATGAGTTCTAAACATATCTGTTGTATGTAATACAATGTCTACTCTAGTGTACCTCTAATATGCTGTTATCATTCTGCCAACAGACTTATGGCAGTGTACTGTGTATTTACTTTCTCTCATTCAATCTCTCACACACATACATGGACACACACACATATAAACAAACAAATTTGAATTAGGATAAAAAGAATAATTGTTACTAGCTGTTGTTTGCAGTTTATACAACTTGGTATGGTAACAAAGTGGTTTTACTAATAAATGCAGAATTATACTGACATTTAGTTTCATAGTGTTAATGTGTTTCAACCTCTGCATATACCACACACACACACACACACACACACACACACACACACAGAAATAAGATGAAACATGGAATACTGCCTAGAATGGTGTGACAAAATGGCATTCTTAAGATACAACTGGAAGTTGTCATGGAGACTTTTGTTCTGGTTTAAATCTTTTTCATTATATAAGATCAGGATTTCAAAAATATAAATAAAGGGCCTTGGAAAATGTGACTGTAACCTCTGAGAGTTTGTAAAAGTGAAAGGAAGGAATATAGGACATAGAACCTTATGTACTGGAGATTTCACAAAAGCAAGTTTAAAAATAAAAGTTCAAAGAATCAGTGGTATTAGTTTCATAGTTGGATCCCTGGCTTTAAAATATATACTTTTGGATTACATTCTGTTGTTGAGTAAGAGAAAACAGGATGGACATTCTTCAGTGACATACATGGGACATGAAAGAGTGGGCTCACAGATGTCTTTCTTTGAGACACTGGGTAAATTTTATGTTGTCTTTAATACAAGGTCTCATTGCTTACTCACCTGGTATATGATACAGATGAATTATGCTTATATGAACTCCATATAACAGTTGTATAACTATTTGTCTTGATCACTTATTCCCATAAAAGTATTTCTTCACACATGTCAGTGTTCCTTTGCCTTTTACAAAATATTGAACTCAGAAGTCTTCTGAAAACATTTTCATGCCAAAGATAGTGGTGAATGCTTTTAATCCCAACACTTCCGAGGCAGAGGCATGCAGATCTCTGAGTTTGAGGACTGCCTTATCTACAGAGTGAGTTCCAGCATAGTCAGAATTATGCAGAGAAACCCTGTCTGGAAAAACCAAACCAAACTAAAATAAAACAAATCTCAACCACCACCACCACCACCACCACCACAACAACAACAACAAAGCCTTTTAAATATTACTAGACACATATCTGAATTATGTCCAACTATACAACAAGGACATTTGTGCAACCATGTTCGTAGCAGCTCTATTTGTAATCTGGAAACAATGCAGATGTCCCTCAAAGGAGGAGTGGATACAGAAATTGTGGTACATTTACATAATGGAATACTACTCAGCTATTAAAAACAAGGAAATCATGAAATTTGCAGGCAAATGGTGGGAACTAGAAAAGATCATCCCGAATGAGGTATCTCAGAAGCAGAAATGATATATCCTCACTCATAAGTGGATATTAGCCATATATCATAGGATAAACGTATTAAAATCTACACTTCTAAAAAAGTTAAACAGCAAGGAAGACCCTAGAGAAAATGCTCAATCCTCATTTAGAAGGATAAACACGACAGACATTGGAAGCAGGAGAAGACAGGGAACAGGACAGAAGCCTACCACAGATGGCCTCTGAAAGACTATTGATTGAGGTATTGAAGCAGAGGCTGAGACTCATAACCAAACTTTGGGCAGAGTGCAGTGAATCCTATGAAAGAAGGGGAAAATAGAAAGACCTGGAGAGGACAGGAGCTCTAAAAGGAGACCAACAGAGCCATAAAAACTGAGCCCTGGGGGCTTTGAAGAGAATGATAACCCAACCAAGGATAATACATGGAGAGGACCTAAAACCCCTGCTCAGATGTAGTCCATAGACTCAGTCTCCAAGAGGGATCCTTAGTAAGGGGAGCAGGGACTCTCTCTGGCATGAAATCAGTGTCAAGTTCTTTGATCACTCCCCCCTGGGGGTTGCAGCCTTGCCAGACAACAGAGGAAGACAATGCAACCAGTCCTGATGAGACCTGATAAGCTAGGGTCAAATATAAGGGGAGGAGGACCCCCAAATCAGTGGACTAGGGAAGGAGCATAGGGCGAGAAGAAGGAGGGAGAGTGGGATTGGGAGGAGACAAGGGAGGGGTAACAGCCGGGATACAAATTGAATAAATTATAATAGATGATAAAAATAAAAAAGGAAAAAATAAATTGCCTCCTGGTAGAATCTTAGGACCATAGATAATAGTGTATGCTTTCTCATGATCGGTGGTCTTTGCAGGGACATTATAATACCTATTTTTTCCATTGCCTGCAAAGCTAATTTTTGCTATTTTAGGAATGCATGATCTGCCTTACTGCTAGCTTCACCTGCAGGAAACATGGATCCATGTTGTTAGTCTGGCATTTCTTTTTCCCTTAATATTTTGTGGTATAGATAGAATGTGTGTACCCCCTAGTTTCACAGAATCCAGTGGTCCCACTACCATCAACTATGCTTATTCAAGCTTCCACATCTGTACAACTAACAGCACCTCCTTATAGCCTCCCCCAGGAACACGAATGTAGGGTAGACTGAAAGACAGTACTGTTTGACCTCTCCCGTGCTTCAGTGTTCTTCCCAAGGCATGAGTCTAAAACATATAGACCAAGTTTCTCTCTCTGTCTCTATTTCTGTCTTTCTCTATGTGTGTGTGCGCGCGCACACACCCACCACGTGCGAGCGTATGTGTTTCCTGTAGAAACCAATTGTTTAGTTGCATTCCAGCTAATTTGATCATGCACATTCCTCACCTCAGGTATGTCGAGACAAACTCTGTGGGATGGAGAGGTGGCTCACTGATTAAGCGCACTTTCTGCTGTTGCTGAGGGTCCCAATTCAGTTCTCAGTATCCAAGTAAACTGTCACACAACTGCATTTAGCTGCCACTCTAGAGAATCTGCTGCCCTCCTCTGGCCTTTTTGGGTTCTGCACTCACATTCACAAACAGTCTACACACAGACATATAATTAAAAATGAAAACAAAATCTTAAAAGAAAGTAACAAAAGACATTTAGGGACTCTATGATACCCATTGTCCATGCATTTCTTTCATTTTTCTTGGTAGAATATTTGGTTACCACATAGCTATATATTTCCTTCACCAAACATGTGGTTATGTTACTTGTTAGGCAAATAGAGTTTATATACATAAAAAAAAAATTCTCTCGAATTTGCTACCATTTCAATCTTATTGACCACAAGTGAAAGACAAAGGACTTACTTTTTAAAAGTGTACTAGTGATGTGGCCTCATCTCACAAGATATGGAAAAAGGAGATCCTATAGTATTCACAAGAGGAAGAATAGAGATCTGAGTAAATAGTTCTAATGACACCATGAGATTTTCTCTATTATCTGCTTTCTCCTATAGAAACAACACAAGGATATTCTTTTTGAGTATCTACCGTGTATTTAGAATTTTTCAACCATGCGAAGTCTTTTATCTTTCTCTTTAGAATCATGTTTCTCCTCTTCACCAACCACTTTCCACTTGATCTACGTCTCTCTCTATTCCCTTAAACCCTTTACATTCATTGCTGTGGTTTTTTTGTGACTTGGTGTGTTTTAATAGCCTACATCAGTATTCACTGTTGGCTAAGCTCGCTCTGAGAGAGAGGCCTCAAGTCTTTTTATTTCTCTCTCTCTCTCTTTCTCTCTCTCTTTTCAAAATAGGTTTGTAATGTATCTTCTTAGAGGAACTAAAAACCTCCAAGTGCATGAAATGAATCTTGGCGAATGTATACTTTCCAGATGCATGGTTGTTATTTTACTTTTTTTCCTGAAAAATACTCATTTTCAATTCTACTCTTGTTAGGCACTCAGAGTTTCCCCTGCCATTGAATTCTACTGACTTGCTATCACCAAGAGAATGTCCTTCTTCATAACAACTTCTCTCTTGTGTCTCAGGCCTTCCAGTATGAAAAAGAGATGAGGCAAAAATTAATTGTTAACAGGAGAGAGGAAAAAAAAGGAGGGTTGGACAGGCTCTGCTTTTATTCCCTGAGAACAGCCAGGAAAAATGTAATAATACTTTGACTCAGTAGCTGAACTGGAGACTCAAATAGGAGTACCAGGGCCTTAGATGACTCTTTGATACTCCAGTGATATTATTTCCTCTTTATTCTCAAGAAATTGATTATTTCAGTTGCCACCGACTGGCTTTGAGATCTTTTCTCTTGAGCTGCATTAAGATGAGAAGGTATTCATTTTTCTGGGATGCTTAAAAGAAACTTTTGTTATGTTTTCTTTAAATGTGAAATGCATTCTCCACTATTCACTGCAGGAGCTCTGATTTGTAAAGAGACATAGGAACTCATGTCCTAATTTACACTTTGTTCTGCTTTGTGGAAAACAAAACCTGAAGAGGATAATAGCCCAGTTCTGGTGGCTTCAGCCAAAACTGATTGAGGCATTGGATTTCACGGGAATGGCAGTAGTCTAAGTATCACCATGCGCTCCAGGCTGCTCCTCATAGTTAGGCACAAAAGCATACCCGGTTCCAGGTTAGAAGACCCACAAATTGACATTTCTTTTGCTAATGTCTAGGTATGTTTTCTCCTCAGTGACTCCCATCTCCCTTTTTTCTTCCATTCTTGTCCCTTTGGCTCCTTTTCATGTGCCAGTCATTTAGATGGCCTTCTCAGCAGAGGAGCAGTGGAAATTATTATTCAGTGTACACATGATTGTGGGTCCATCAGAATGAAATATCTGAGGAGTAGGAAGGACTTGTCCTTCCCCAACACATGCTTATGCTCAGGAAGCATTTACTTGCACATTGAGCTGATTGGTTAATGTGTATCTCTGCCTTGGCCATTTCGCACCATGACTATATAAGCAATATTACATTTCCTCCTTCGAACAGGAACAGAGAGAATGAAAGATATAGGAAGCTCCTACTATTGTATGGAGAATGATATTTAGGTAAACAAACAAACAATAAAATCCCAGGAGTTAGGACAACACTCCCCCTCTCTCTTTCTCTCTCCCTCCCTCCTGCTCTTTTTTTCTCTCTTTCCCTCCCTCCCTCCCTCCCTCCCTCCCTCCCTCCCTCCCTCCATCCCTCCCTTCCTCCCTCCCTCCCTCCCTTCTCTCTCTCTCTCTCTCTCTCTCTCTCTCTCTCTCTCTCTCTCTCACCTAACCTGGACCAATAAGGAAGACCAGCAGGAAACTAAATCCCCCATTTGCCTCACCCCAGCACAGTTTTGTCCATCCCATAGCTTTGCCCATCAGCCGCAGACCCCCATTTGGCCCAACAGCTCCTCCAGAAACTCTACCATTGCCATAGAACGGAGGAAGCCATTTTTCACACATAGCTGAACAAGTGTCAGGCACCTAAGAAATATCAGTCTTTTATCCACTTATGGACATGTGAACATTTTAAAATAGGAAGCAAAAGTTGAAAAATATTCATCTCTAATGTGGAGCTGGTCTCTACACTGAGAAAATCAGACTGACTCTCAACAACTCTTATCTCTACTTCCCTCTTGAGTCTCTGGAAATTACCAACTGAGGACACAGTTTAGTCTTGACTGAGAAGGATATATAGACAAATAAGTGCCATATTCCCTGTGTCTAAAATGGTAAATTAACAGTCTTTACACCATTGTGTTCTTTTCCCTGAGGTAAGTGAGGATTTACTGAAAATTTCCCTTCTGTGAAAAAAATAGAAGAGTATTTTCTTTTTCTTTGCTTCATTTCTCTCTTAACAGCCATGCTAATTTTTTTCTTTTTATTTTCAAGAAAGAGGGTCTCAGTATGTAGGTCTGGCTGCCCTGGAACTCACTATATAGTCTAAGCTGGCCTCAAACTCATAGAGATCTACCTGCTGCCACCTCCCAAGTGCTGAGATTAAAGACATAAACCCCTGTAGTCCACTGGACACCCTAAATTTTGCTTCCAGGAAAAAAACTCCCAATTTGGAGCTGCTCTCATCTTACCTGCCCAACCCAAACTAGGCCAACAATACTCTCTCTTCTGTCCAAAATTCAAAGGGAAACACATTTGGCACTACTCAGAAGGTAAAAACAGGTGGAGGTGGCATCTCCAACTAACTGACCCTCAGTGAATAGATTCTGCCAGTTTTGCACTATAGATTCATTTTCTGTGACGAAGAGAGTGTAAACGGGCTCCACAATAATACAGAACATATTTGTACCCAGAATGTGGGGCCCACAAAATAAATAGGTCAAATTAATTTCTGCCTGTCAGTCCTGGAGGTTCATTTACCATCCACCTCACCAGGAGGCAACAGAGCAGTAAGCTTGTAATGACTGGGAAGTTGAGGGTCGGGATGATTCATGGACTTTGGAAAGGGTACCTTTCTTTCATGCTCCCTATTAAGCATAATACTGCATGTAGACACAGTGGCACAATGTAGCTCTGGAGAAAGTGGGTGGTATGCTTCACCTGGGCTGTCAATTGGCTTACTGACTCCACTCCTTGACATTTGTGACAAGAGGGACTCATTTGTCTTGAAGGATGCCACTGATAGGTACTTATAAATCCTCTGATTATTCAGAAACCAGGAGAGGGACACTCCAGTGGGACAGGGGAAGCCAAGGGAGCTTCCACTGATGTGTTAGGGGTAATCTCTGTAGTTTAACCACAAAAGGCTACTTAGAAAAACTTTGGTCATATAGCCTCCAATGATTAGTAGTAGAAGTTCTATGCATCAGGTTCACATGCACTCACGTGTGTGTACATACACACATATGTGGTAGTCAGAGGTCAGTCCTGGGTATCTTCCTCAGTTGCTCTTTACTATATGTATATATATAAAATATTAGAAAGTTTGAGAGCAGCTATCTACTAACAAGATAAGTGTATACTTGTCATCCATCATGGCATAACCTACCTCTTAAGCCTTAACAAGCTTTCAGCTTACCCTCCTACCAGGCACAAACCTTTACCCCAGCAACACTACAAACAATGTACCCTGGGAGCATGAGCATGAATACATACATGAGTGTATGAGTTTATATACACTGTCATCTCTATCAGAAATTCTAGTCTTCTACTTCTCCCAAAATCTGTATTCCTAAAGAAGCTAAACAACAAGGAAGACCCTAGGGAAGATGCTCAATCCTCATTCAGAAGGACAAATACAATAGACCGTGGGAGCAGAAGACAGGGAACAGGACAGGAGCCTACCACAGAGGGTCTCTGAAAGACTCTGCTGATCAAGGTATCGAAGAAGAGGCTGAAACTCACCTTATATCTTAAACTAGGCTCTCTTATTGAACCTGAAATATGCTGATTGAATAGATTGGCTGGATGAGTGAATATCTTGTAATCAGAGCACATTACAAAGTTTGACTTATTGATAAAGATTCTACTAACCAGATACTTAGCAGAATTCATTCACTTAATATATGGTTTTTTTTGTAGTGCAAAATTACAAGTAGGTGGTGTGTGTGTGTGTGTGTGTGTGTGTGTGTGTGTGTGTGGATTAACTCTAACATAAGGAATTAATAAGGGTTTAGAATATGAGTAGCTAAGAATGCTGAAGTTGATTTTAAGACATTATTATGAGATGGTTGGATCTGTGCTCTAAACTCCAGGGTATGGGTTTGGTGACTACAGAAAAACACCTTGGGTATTAATTCAACAGTGAGCTAAAATGTGGTTAAAATCAAAGCTAGGTAGGTGTGGAATGTTATGATGAAAAAATTGGATCAATCTGGGTTTTTCTTTTGGAGCATCATTTCCCCAATCTGTCAAGTTATCCCCCTCTTCCAACACCCACAGATGCACAGATTTTGGTTATGGCACTGGGAAGTCTCCAACTGTCCAAGAACAATCCACGCCCTTCCTCTCTTTGTGGATATAGGATGATCCCCCTGCAAGTCATGCATCCTGAAGATTGGATATGTCAAATTATATACACACGCTTCTCTGTTGAATTTCTGCTTGAATCTACTTGGTTCTACCTGCTGATTTATTTAATAAGTATTTAACATGGTCTTCAATTGTTAGCAGTAATTATAACCTGTATAAAATATGTTTGTATTTTATAAAAATAAAAGTGAAGCTTTTTTTAATTAAATGAAACATTCATGCTATGGGGAACTGATCTGTGAGTAAATGTTATTGAATTTTGGGTAAAACTTGATCTCAAAATGTAAAAACCAAAGAGCTCTTTCCCTTCCCACTGTCTTAAATACCTTTCAACTCAAAGTCTATCTGTTAAGTCCCTGTCATCTGGTTACTTTATTAGATCCTGTGTACAGAAAAAAAAATTAATCTATAGATTTCTTTTTGCTAATGATTTTAAAAACCAGTAGGCAGACTAGCATTTGCCCTTTTAGTTTAGCACTAAAAACCTATTTTTTTTACTATCTAGTTATGAATGATAAACTTATCCTCACATTGTTTCATTTATGCTCACAGATAATTGAGAAGTAAAGGCATTTTGTATACACACACACATATGTGTGTGTGTGTGTGTGTGTGTGTGTGTGTGTGTGTGAAAGATAGATACCAGAGTCAGTAATTTTTGATGGAGGTAACAGAAAATATAATAGAAATGCCTGCAGTTTTTGTTCTATCTTTGCCTCTGTCTCTGCCTGTCTGTTCTCTCTCTATGATTTTCATTCTTAAGTCAAGAAGCATCAGAGGTGTCATGGAGCCATGGACAATATAGCAGTAAAAGATATGCTGTTCAGGAAAGCAGATGATCATTGTCATGTCCTGGAAGCATGTTTTTGAAAATAAATACATACTGTTCTTCGTTTATCCATAATAAACATAGAAAACCATTACAAAATCTAGACCTGGACAAGTAAGAAGGTCGTTACATTGGTAGCCAGGGTGGCTTTATTTCCTGCTTTGGTCACAGGTTAGCAGGAAGAACATCAGAGAAAACTCCCACTTACAGTTCTCCAGTTAGATGTTCTTTAAATCCCCTTCTAGCCTTAACTCATGAGACATTTAAAAAAAATGCCTCTATATTGTGGAAGTATTGGGAACAGGCTTGTCACTCCCCAGCAGGTGGCCTGACCACAGCTCTGAGCTTTAGATAATAATAGTCTGGAAATGATTCATTGACCTGCTCTGTCCTGACCTCCCCTGGACTCTGTGTCCCAGAAAGTTTCAAAATTATTTAAAGGCTGACTTACTGGGTAGATAATGTTTCCTTAGAGGGTAGGGAAGAATGAAGTGCTAGTATCTTTCCTCTCCTAGTAAAGCAACTCTCAGCTTAGTTGACTTAGAATAACTGCTGTGACTTTATTTAAATAACCAAGTCTAAAGAGGCCTAACTCCTCTCTGGATACACTTGATGGCTATTCCTGGTTGTCAGCTTCACTACATCTGAAATTACCTCTAACCTGAGTATCTGAGTGCACCCATGACAGATTTTTCTTAATTAAATAATCTGAAATGTGAAGAACTAGTTTTGGTTTGAATCTTTTACCCTTTTGTCATCACTCTCACTGACATGTTCATTCCTTCTCTGGCATTAGAATCTAGTTCTTCAGGATTCCTGCATATACTGACACATTCAGCCTTGTTGGCTGAACAACTTTTGGGTTCTTGGTCCTTATGACAGTAATCAGCTACTGTTGAGCCAGGCTGCAGCCCCCAAGTCACTATAATAAGTCTCATTTAATATATATATATAATATTTATTTTTATTTAATTCTATCAGTCCTGATGAGACCTGATAGGCTAGGATCAGATAGAAATGGAGGAGGACCTCCCATATGCATGGACTAGGGGAGGGTCATGGGGGACAAGATGTAGGGAGGGTAGGAATTGGAGGGGGCCAAAGCCAGGATACAAAATGAATAAATTGCAATAAATTTTTAAAAGAAATATAAATAAATAAAAACATAAAAGAAAAAAAGACAGGTCTTAAAGTGTGTGTGGTTCTATTTGTTGTGAGACAGGGTCTTCTGTAGCTCAGGCTTGCCTTGGACACATACACAGTTGAGCCTTTGACCTCTTGATCTTTCCTCCTTAACAAGTGATAGAATTACAGTGTATATTACCAGGTCTAGATTGATATGGTCCTGTGCAGTATGTTGGGCTGGGAAGGGACATTGTAACAGATAAGCCTTGAGAGCCAGAGTGGGAACAGGCAATGGAGGACCAAGATGCTATTTAAAGTACATTGTGTCCCATGCTGATAATTAACATTTGAAGTAGGACAGTAGGAAGGGTATGAGAAAAAGTAGAGATGCTTTGTAGTTATAGGTGCCCAGACCTGACTAAACGCTGGGCAAGGTCTTGATCTGTTTTGTGTAACTAAGAGACTAGACTTGTCCTTAGGTAGTAGTGAAATTGAGCAGAGAAAGGAGAGATAGGGCATCATCTGCGGTGATAGTATAGCAGTTGTTGGAAGATGTTCCAACCAACTCAGAAAATCACATTAAGAGTACAAAAGTCTCAGGGCTAGAGACATAGATCAGTGCTTAAGAACATCAGTTGCTCTTGTGGAGAACGTGGGATCAGTTTCTAGCATCCACATGGTGGTACACAACTATTCATTCCTACAGTTCCAGAGGATCCAAAAACTTCTCATCTCCCAGATATGAGAACAGGTACAGCATGTACACACATATAAGTTAAATAAATATAGGGAAACCTAATTCAGTAGAAGCTTCTTAAAATATGTACATGTATGAAGGTGATATAAGTGAAATTACCAAATAAATGGGGAAGATGGAGCCCCAACTGGACATCTTATCACCAAATAAAACTGTAATTAAGTTGTTGGCCAAAGAAGTTCTATGGGAATCTCCAAACAATCAGGCTGTTGCCAAGGCTATTGATTGCTCTCCACAATCTGACAACAAGGCCCCATTACTGGAGAAAACACAATTCATTGAACATAGAGAAGTCCAACTGGAGCCTTCCTGGAATCTTCACTTCTTGGGTTAGTGTTCTTGGTTCTGGAAGGTATTCTGCATGCTACCAAAAAAGAAAGGTAAACACCAGCCCATCTACAAACCCTTTGATCTACAATGATGTCCTGCCTGTAAGACTAGCGCAATGGCAGTACAAACTTGTGGGAATAATCAACTTAAGCCCCACTTCTCCAGATGGAACCATATCTAATGCTGCTTGTATGACCAAGCACTGAGATTTTATAGGTGAGGGACCTAGGGCAAAAACAAATTCTACTGTTCTGTTGAAGGAAGTTAAGGATACTGTGACTCCTAATATTCTTGCTCATCCAATATCAGAGAAGCTTCCACTTGCAGCAGATGAGAACAAAGACCTACAGAACAGAGACCTACAGCCAGATAGTATCCAGAGACTGAGAGACCTTGGGGCACAGAGCCTTAAATGGAATGTCTTCATCAAATCACTTCCCTCATGGCTCAGGGAAACCTGAGGAAGAGGAAGCAAAAGAATATAAAAGCCAGAAGGGATCTAGGACAACAATGAAACAAGACTTTCGAAACAAATGGGGCCAATTCACATGTGAACTCACCAAGATTATGGGAGCATGGGCACAACCTACACTTGTATGCACAAGATGGGGTCCTAGAGCTGAAAGGAGAAGTTGACAGATGCCTCCAGCCCTAGCTCAGAAGCAAATGAAAATTTAGTTTTCATTAATGTTGTCTGACTAGGGAAGCAAACTACTCTCTGGGATAGGCCACATGCCCAGCAGTGGATGGCCAACAAAAACAAATTCAACAACCCAGCAATATTTTTGGAGCTAACTTGTCTCACAATGCCAGGGCAGGGTTTTTCTTTTCCTATTTATTTATTTATTTATTTATTTATTTGTTTGTTTGTTTGTTTGTTTATCTGTCTGTCTGTCTATCTATTTATTTATTTACTCTATAAGTTTTTTGCAGACACATTACTGCTTCTGGTGTGTTTTTCTAGAATTCCTAAATGTGTGAACAACGGGTCTCTGTGTCTATAACTGTTTCTTGTGCCTTTTTTTTCTTATGTTTGTTTTGTCTTATTTTGATGTGTTGGATTTTTGTTTTATCTTATATTTTGTTTTATTTTGTAAAACAGTACAAAATCTGGGTCAGAAATTTGGTTGACAAATTTGTCAAAATGATTAATTCATGGTGGTGACATTATTTTAAAAGGGAATGGTAAGAATCTCCTCAATTAGTGAGAAGTACTTTTTAAAAAATACGTTAAAACATAGCACATGTAGCCACCATGACTCTCTCAAGAAGGTGGAAATGGAGAGAAAATAATTCAGGTATTGGTAATTATGAAAGAGAGAGCAAAGACTGATGCATACAAGGTCGATCTTGGTGAGTGGAGAGAGACAACTTACCAATCAAAAAGGATGTGTAAATATGAGCTTTGAATTGAAAGCCCAAGAGCCGACACTGTAGGTGAATGACAGGAGAGCCGGGAGAAAAGTTAAAGGAAGAAAATGGTAGTGATTTGGTGGTAATGGCAGGCCTGTGTGAAGAGAAAGTTATAAGGTAGAAGATGGAAAGGGGAAGACAGGTATTGGCACTTCCTGTTGCTGAAATTTAGCTTAAGTGCCAGTGTCTACATTCTCACACAACCTATTTATTACACTTTACTTCTGGCATAGGAAGGGTGGGGGCTCTACTGACCTGAAGCTATAAAGCTGTGCACCCTGTGAGGCCAGCAGTTTCCACACTGGAAGGCTTGACATCAGCTGTGCCCTCAGAATCACCGCTCAGGCAAAGGTTAGTATGGGAGAGGGAGGAGCTGGTGTATGGTTTTCAAAAGCATAAGGTATATAACTGAGGAGGCAAGCTCTTCACAGGGGCAAAGGTCTTAACTTTGAACTATGAGCTGTTGTTAGATTTCAGAATACAAGAAGGAGCATATTGGCCCAGGTGTGGTCAGTAGGGAGAAAGCTCCTTGGATTGTGTAGACTTAATCTTGACTTTTAGTTGAGCAATAAGTTAGAGAAGAGGAACAATGAGAGAAGAAAACCACAGGGTGGACTGCAGCACTGAAGGCTGCATCCTTGTCACTGGCTGTTTGTGGAGACTGCAGAGGAGATGGCCTTCAAGTAATCAGCTGGCTTAGTCAGGAGAGCACTGTTGTGAAATATGGGACAAGGCTGTGTCTGCATGGTAACAGGAAATATGCTAAACTTCTCTGTAAATTTGGTGTCAGGAAAATTGCCTCATAAGATCAAGTCATCCCCCTGTATTTAGTAGATGCTTACTTTCTTTTTCAGAACATTCTAGCTCCATAGGCAGACCTTTATTCTCCAAGTCACTTTCTACTCATGTTTTAGATGTTCTTATCCCATGCATGTGTCCATCTGCAGATCCTTTGTTTAAAGCTCTACTGTTGCCTCAAAGTGCAAATGGCAGTGTTTTCTCCTTGAAGCCTTTCCTTTCCATCCATTTGTCCTGCTGATTTCTTTCTTACACCAAGTCCAGGTATTGTCAATCTTCAAATATCTCTGGCTGTTAAGTTATATCATTCTTGTCCCATGGAATGCTCACCTATATACTCACTTTTTTGTTGCTACTGTCTCCCTTACTTTAGGGTTTATTTACTGGTAAGATCTGGGAGTTACAAGTTTGGAATTTATCCTAAAAATCATCTTCTGTCCCAATTATCTTGTAAAAAATAATCTCTTCCCTTGCCATGTTCTCAGTTCCAACCACAAAGTCTATGCTAAAACGTCTTCTATTTGAGTTTGTTTGCTTCCTAGTGCTCTAGTTCACCGAATGAGCCTTCAGTGGCTTAAAGGAAAGATCATGTCTGTTGTGTATTTTGTTGTCTGGAGTTGAGCAGAGTGATTATGTCAGTGAGTGGGTGAGAGCATAAAGCAGAGACAAGCTATGTCCTTTCATCAGTTCTTCAGCTTGAGTCTGGGTTGGGGAGAGACTATAAACCTGGCGAGTTTTAGGGCAAATTCGCCCTGTCCTGTCACTTTACCGAGAGCCCAGCTGAAAAGTTTAAAGCCAAAATATGCGGTCAACTTTCTCCCAAAAGATCTCACTCATGTGGGACAATATGATTGTCCATCCTTTTATTCTGAAGTCATACAACATGTACTGCAGAATTTATCTAATGGTTGTGTGTTGAAAGGATTGTGCTTTGGGGGTTGGGGAGATGGCTTAGAGGTTAGGAACACATACTGCTCTTACAGAGAGCCTGAGTTAGGTTCCCAGCACTCACATTGGGTGACTCACAGACATTTGGAACTCCAACTCTAGGGGATCCCACACTCTCTTCTGGCCTCTTTGGGCACCTGCACTCAAGTGCTCATGCCCACATATGGACACTCACTGACACATGCTATTATAATCTTAGAAAAGTGCTGTGCTTAGTCAAGAGCCAGAGAAAGGAACCTTGCCAGAGGTGTTTTAAAGTTTTTCTCTTGATTGGAAGATCCCTCTCTTCACCCTGAGATACTTTTCTTGCCTGAAGAGTCTGAGTGAGTTTGCTGTGCCCTGGGCTTACTCTGACCTGGTTGCTGGAATCTGGTAAGGTACAGCCCTGAAGACACGTTTTAAGGCCTGAATTGGCTAATGCCTCTTTTTATCAGAATGGATTTTTGCAAACCTTTCTATCTCCCATGACCCTGAAGTAAGGAGAAAATCATTTGACACCACAGTCAAGTTCATTGATTCAGAATCTGGGTGAGCATTGCATCCCATGCCCCCAAATGAAGTCAATCAAACATGATTTTTTAAAGATTCCCTTGCTTGCTCTCTACCCTTACTATCAAATTTCCACCATTACTTTCTTAATTGCTCTAGCCTGTCCCATGAAAAGCACACTCATGTGATGTGTTTTGTTCCAGCTGGTGTCAATTCCCTCCATCACTTAAGCTTTAAGCTTCTCCTAAGCCTTTATTGTTTTATCTTATTCATATATTTGTTTAGAGTGTGTGGGTAGTTGATATTGAACCTACAACCTCACCAAGTGATGTTCATGGTGCAGATTTTATTCTGAGACAGGGTCTTAGTGTTTGTTTAGACTAACCTTAATTTCCTACATAACCTTAGTGAGTGTCAACCTTGGTATCTTCTTACCTTCTCAGCCTCCAAAGTAGAGTGGAGGTTACAGGTGTGTGCCACCAGGGCTGGTCCTCTTAAACATTTCAGGAAACGGTGGCACTGCCTTCATCTGCAAAGGCTTCCTTGCTAGTGCTTCAGTCTCTGTATGGAAGATGAGTGTCGTACCCAATCGAGATGTTACTCAGGACACAATATGCGTGTCCAGCACCTAGAGAAAGCTCCAGATTTAAACTCTGACTCTGTCTCTTTTTAACTCTATGATCTGGGCAGGCTGTTTACCCTTTCTTGGATTCTGCTTAATCATCTGTAAAATGGGGGAAAAACATTTGTATAATTGAGGTTTAACAGTAAACAGTAGATGAGAGTGGAGGAGGATCTGCAGAGGATTACTTGGACTTAAGCTTCTAGAGTTCAACACTGGCTTTTCTTCCTTTTACTTTATTTAAAAATTAATTTTATTTATTTAATTTTGCTTCTGTGGCGTGGCAGTTGTGTACATGTGCATATATGTCATGTGTGTGGCGCATGTGTGTGCAGGTACACATGCACTTGTGTGCGTATGCATATAGAGATCCCAAGGTGGATATTATGTGTCTCTCTTCATCACTTTATTCCTTATTTCTTGAGGCAGGGTCTTTCAATGAATCAGGAGTTTATCAATTCAGCTAGTCCCAGAGAATGCACTGTTTCTGCCTTCCCTACAGTCTACAGCCACTCCTGGCCAGAAGCATTAAGATGGCTTATTGGTTTCTGAGCCCCTGTCATCACACATGTGCTGGGGCAAGCCATTTGTCTACTTAGCCATCTCTACAGCCCCAAACCTGACTTCTTTTTATCCTGCGGTAAGGTTGGGAAAGATACCGATCTCTCTGCTTCTTGGATCGTCTAACTATAAAATAAGAATGGTAATAAAAGCCCCCCACTTCGTACGGGATTGTGCGGATCTGAGAAAACACATATAACACTTTTTGGAAGTGCTGGTCTCCTAGCACTACTAAAGCCCAACTCTGGTGTGAGTGTAGACGTTGTGAGAATGGAAGGGAGTGACAACTTTGAAAGTGTATTAAGCACTGCACAAGGGTCCAGGGCTTCTTTAAGAGTGATTTTCCTGTTACTTGTTTTCTCCTACATCCAATGGCCATTCCATTTATCTTTCTCAGTGAGAATTGATCATCTTGCCCCAGGTCCTCTTTCTTGTTTATCTTCTTTAGGTGTATAGATTTCATTATGTTTATCATATCTTATAGGTGTAAATAAGTGAGTATATACCATGTGTGTCTTTCTCCTTCTAGGATACCTCACTCAGAATGATCTTTCTAGACTCCCCACCCCCCAAGGGAGGAGCAGCCCTACTAGGCCACAGAGGAGAACTTTGCAGCCAGTCCTGAAGATACCTGATAAAACAGGGTCAGATGAAAGAGGAGGAAGTCCTCCCCTATCAGTGGACTTGAAAAGGGGCATGGTGGAGATGAGGGAGTGAGGGTGAGATTGGGAGGGAATGAGGGAGTGGGATACAGCTGGGATACAGTTAATAAAATGTAACTAGTAATAAAAATAAAAAAGAAAAAATGAATTTCCCTGAGTACTGAAGATAAAGACTATATTATTTTTCTCTTTATCTTCTCCTCTTGCCATTTCTTTATCATTTTTGTTGCAATTTGGGAGCCAAAAAAAGGTCATTGTGTATGCACATATGTACATTTCAGTGTAAAGAATCTGAAAGCAACATGACCTATTTGTCTTTCACCACCTTGAAATGCTCAGGAAAGCATGCTTCTCATGTTAAATCACAGGGCCTCACTCTTACCCAAAATATTCGTGAATGATGATAGTAATTAGGCTTCTCTAAATTAAAAGTGTTGGTAAAACTCGCAAACTGCTTACTCTTACAGACTCATGTGAACTGATGACATGAGGAATATTTTTAAAGAAGAAAGTAAAGGGTATAGTTTTAGACAGGAGAAACTCTTGTGGCTGGACAAAGAACAATGGGGTATCACTTGGTGCCATTTCCAAGCAAAGAAACCAGGATTGTCTGTGGGAATGCCTCAGAGCTGCAGGAAGGATGGCTTAGTTACAACGCAGTTAGCTGGGCCCCATCTTTAGCTTGTTTGATTCAAAAGGCCACGGGAGAGGTCTGGGAGTTTGCACTCCAGTAAGTTCTTAGATAGAGCTCATGGTGCTTCAAGTTAGGCCAGTTTTGTCTGAAATTGCAAGATCATATGCATGTCTGGGGAACCTCTCTGAACATAGGCCCACCAGAGACGTACAGCATCAGGACCTCCAGGCAGAATGCAAGCTTCACTGGCACACCTGCTGGTTTTTACAATGGGGATCATATTAATTGGGTAGACACGAATAAACATCTATTCAACCAAGTTAGAAAACTAAGGACAGACCAAAGGAGGATTATATCAGAATCCAACCTGATGGACCAATGAATTTATTGGACTGGCCTACAAAGCATGGATGGGTGATTGGTTACTTACAGGATTGTGAATAAGCCCTAGATAGCTGCATCACTGAAAATTCTCACCCTACCGTGGTTGAACACCTTGTGGAAGGTGCATCATGTAGTTAACCTCTTCCTTTCGTATACGTCCTATCACCCCTCAAGGTTACTTAAACCAGCTATGTAGTGGAAATGGCTGGATTGGCAGGCAAGGTCCTGTGATGCTTCCTTCCCTCCTGCTACTGGAGACTACCAAGAGCTTGATTTCACTTGGTAAAGGGGCTACCACACACATCCACTCGGAAAATGACAATAGTTACTCGGCCTCTGTATTTGCTGCTCTATGATTGCGGTGGGGTGAACTTCTTCCTGAAGCAAAAGACCATACTCTAGCACTGGGTGAACTCAGCAAGTAATGGAAAACGGGAATCACCTCCAAGGCCGCTTTAGAGGTGATGGTGGTGGATGTAGTGTAAAGAAATGCTGAACAGAAGGTGAGGCATCATTTTGCTTGGAAATGTTCTAATGGAGTATAGAATAAATTCAGATTAAATTTAGAAGGAGGAGATTTTTTTTCTACCAGTGTAGAGAAACACTCTACAGTATTCTCTGTGTAGCATTCTCTGGGGCAGCTTTAAAATACCCAGTAACATTGGACCCTGAGAGTGGATAGTCACTGTCTATATTTTCTAAAGCTGCTCAGGAGTTTTCAGTGAATAGCTAAACTTATACAGAGGACCAAAATAGAAAGATGTAGGACCTGATCTCAGTTTTGCAGCAAAACAGCTACATAACCAAGGGAGTATTTCCTGATGTCTTTAGCATAGATTCCTCTTTGGTAAATGGAGGTGTATGTATAGCAACCAAGAAAGGGAAGACAAGTTTGGTTGGATCAGGTCCTTGGTTCTCAGCTTTAGCTGTATGACTGAGTCATCTGAGGAAATAATAGCATAATCCATGGATGTACATGGCCCATTATAAAACCCACAGGGTTAAGACTTTGACACCTACTATTTTTCATCTAACTCCCTGGGTTTTTAGAGTGTGCATGTGGGGCTAGGACCCCGTTCAGTTGCTACCTTCTGAGTCAAGCCTTTTGTGTTTCTACATGAGCTGCTCCTTGGCTTACTATAGCCAATGTCAAAGTGTTTGCTGAAAATAACTGACAAGGCTTTGAAATGTCAGGAAGACATCCTCTGCCAAATGACTTTCTTCACCATGTACTTAACTGCAGTAGTGGCTCTCTTAATTACAAGAACAGCAACTAATCTTCCGTGGAACGCTTGGTGTCTGATATCTTACAAGCATCCTCATCAAGAGAGTTAGGCTCATTATGCCCATTTTATTTAGAGAGCGTGACAGCATGGAGAGAATACTTTCCTATGTGGTAGTGTCATCCATTTTCACATCTCAGGCTGGTTGCGTTATGCCCAGACTTTTAAAATTGTGACACCTTTGGGAATTACTGTGGAACAATGTTGGGATTCCAGGTTTCTGCCATGCCTTTGAGATTAGCTTGTAGTTTGTTTATTTTCATATTCTCTCTCTCTATGAGTGAGTGAGTGAGCATGTATGTGTGTATGTGTGTGTGTGTTGGCCAGAGAACATCACTAGTATCTTCCTCAACAGTTTTTCACAAGGCAAACTTCAAATTCCTCATTGACTAGACTGGCTGACCAGCAAGCCCCAGGGATTTTCACATTTCTTCTTCCCCAGTGCTGGAATTTTGGCACATGCTACCAAATTCTGCTTTTATATGGGTGCTGGGGAACCAAATTTAGTTCCTCATTTTTGCATGCCAAGCACTTTACCAACAAAGCCATCTTTCACTCAGTGCGTTGAGTAGTCATGTTTTACCTGAATCACACACAGAAAAGTCAATCCAGCTCCATTTTGAGGGCAAACCACAAATCTTATGGGCTATACACATACAGAATGTAACCTCTCATCATGTCCCAGCATATTCATCACAGTTATTTTCTTCTATTCCATGGGACATCTTGGCCATATTCTAGAGATACTACCTCTAAATGGGTTTTGCATGGATTCCTTGTTAATGCCTTTAAAAGGCTCTGACATCATCTTTGGGATATTTTCTGACTTTATAGCTTTTTGGTCCCTGAAACAGCTTGTATTTTTACATAACTTTATCTGGTAAAATCATGGATAGTGACATCAGGCTTGGGTAAATATAAATAAACACGTGAGAATGCAGAGATTGGAGATACTTGAACATTTTCAGCAATGAGATTGGGGAACAGGTGAGCACAGTTCGTGTTGAGCAGAGGCAGTGGCTATCAGGAGGACAGGCCTGCTCAGGGTAACTTACACCTTGGTGGGGATGAAGTACTCCTCATGTTTAAGGATATTAGAATAATTCTGGTGTCATAAAACTTGCTGCTGTGAGAAGTTAACTATTTTTGGCCTATTATGTGTTAAATAGCATGTCATTTTTCAGTATGCATTTTAGCTATTCAATATAAAGGGAAGGGTTCTTTTGCCTTGAAGACCATACCCATATATATTTTTATGGCTCATGACCACAATTTACTCTTATTTAAACATAACATAATGTTGATTAGAAATTTACATGTAAGTATACAATATATTTTATTATGGTGAAAGAAAAAGTATTAAACACTTTAAAAGTTTACTTAGGCTTCTAAGAGTATCAAAATGATATTCATAATTATCACTTACTTAACACTGATGATCCTCAAATACTCTTATAGCCTTCTATGCATGTCTAACCCATGAGAGAAACAATGAAATAAGCAACCTACCTGGAAAGCACAAAGCTAAACAGATACATAGAATTTCCTCATTACTCACTCTTTTCTGGGAATATTAGTCAGAATGAATGCCATCTTTAGCTTTATATCACTGAGCAAATTGAAAGGTCAAGCCAAATAGTCATTCAGTTAGATGACAAATTCAGCTAGGAGAAAGAAAGAAAAAATAAATATTTCCTGAGGATGAAAAAGAAACAGTTTTATTGTAGGAAGTTGCTAAGCTGAGGCACATTTGAAGGGCATTATGGGCTACGACTGATCCTATGGGCTTTAGTGACAAGAATAACCTTGGCTGTGAGTTTACACATACTTGTGAAAGTACAGCTGCTCATTCTATCTAGACCTGGTGATGGTCTCCCAAGAGTCAAAAAATGAAGCCAGGATGCATCTGTGACCATGCCTGGCATGGCTCTGGACTGCGATGGCTACATCTGCTGCCCAGTGAGACAGAGAGACAGAGGTGACAGTTTGGAGGTCACCTTGGAAAGAAAAAGGGTATTATTGCTTCATTCCTTTCCAAGAGGGTTCCCACTTTGCTGTGCACTAATTCTGCTGTCTACTGTCTGGGAATTGCTGTGACCCTATCGCTGATGATTATGGGAATGTTTTAAATTTCAGTGCTGAGCAAGACATTGGCATATTTATATGTAATAGTTGGGAACATGTGATCCAAAGGAAAAAAGTGAATGCTGGACATTCAATAAGGTTTTCAGCTTGTGAGAGATTTGTCAAAGTGTGAAATTTGTCAATGGATCCAGGAGGCCTCACCTCACTAGAGGACAGTGGCAGGAAGTGGTGGTGGCCACAGCAGATGTGATGAATAGTTGAGAGTACCCGCTGTGTGAATGATGTTATGCAGGTCAAAGAGCTCAGGTGACTGGAAGTAGAGAGCTTGAAGAACAAAACAAGAAGCAAGCACAGAAGGCCTATGATTCCCTGCACTCTGCCGATGGTTTGGTTATGAGTCTTAGTATCTGCTTTGATACACTGCTAGGTAGTGTCTTTCAGAGGCTGTCTGTGGTAGGCTCCTGTCCTGTTACTTGTATTCTTCTACATCCAATGTCCATCCCATTTGTCTTTCTAAGTGAGGATTGGTCATCTTACCCCAAGTCTTCTTTTTTGTTTATCTTCTTTAGGTGTATGGATTTCAGTATGTTTATCCTATCTTATAGGTCTATATAAGTAAGTGTATACCGTGTGTGTCTTTCTGCTTTTGGGATACCTCACTCAGGATGTTCATTTCTAGGTCCCACCATTTGCCTGCAAATTTCATGATTTCCTCGTTTTTAATTGCTGAGTAGTACTCATAACCAAACCTTCGGCAGAATGTGGGGAATCATGAAAGAAGGGAGTGTTAGTAAGACCTGTAGAGTACAGGGGCTCCACAAGGACCAAATATACCAGGGCACAGGGGTCTTTCATGAGACTGTTTCTCCAACCAAGGACCATGTATGGATATAACCTAGAACCCCTGCTTAGAAAAAGCCCATGGTAGCTCAGTGTCCAAATGGGTTCTCTAATAAGGGGAACAGGGACTATTTCTGACATGAACTCAATAGCGAGCTCTTCTACTCCCCTCCCATGAGGGAAGAGCAGCCTGGCTAGGCCACAGAAGAGGACATTGCAGCCAGTCCTGAGGAGACTTGATAAGCTAGG
The DNA here is from genome assembly GCF_030254825.1 of Meriones unguiculatus. Classification (NCBI taxonomy): domain Eukaryota; kingdom Metazoa; phylum Chordata; class Mammalia; order Rodentia; family Muridae; genus Meriones; species Meriones unguiculatus. The sequence goes on from NC_083353.1 coordinate 8,332,891, forward strand.
GTCAGGTGGAGGGGAAGGAGGTCCTCCCCTGTTAGTGGACTTGGAAAGGGTCAGGGAGAAGATGAGGGAGGGAGGGTGGGTTGGGAGGGAATGAGGGAGGGGGCTATGGCTGGGATACTAAGTAAATAACATGTGTTTAATATAAAAAATAAAAAAATGTAACTAAAAAAAAGCATAGAAGACAGATGTTGATGAAAAGCACATGGGGAATGATTTCTGGGTACATCCTAGAGATAACTCTGTAGCTCTGTCATGATTTTACTTTACCTGTGTGTACTAACTCTAACCCTGAAATGGAGTCTAAATAAAAGATCCCTGATATCACCCCAGAATGATAGAGGGACCTAAACATTCACCTGGTCTGGAAATGTGTGGGCTTGCTCCTAGAGGAAGGATATGGAGGAGGAACTGTACTTTGCACACATATTTCAACTGGCCCACTAAAAGAAGACTTGAAACATGAATGAACTTGAAGAAGGCAAGAGAGTGGATCTGAAATTAAGGAAGAGAGAGAAAATGGCAGAGCAGGTAGAGCAGGTTGGGTGGATGGACTATGGGAAAGCTTTAGATTTAATTCAAGTGCAAGGATGGAGAATTTGCAAGTAGGAAGAGTGGAGAGGGAGTTGTTAAAGGGCTTGAACTTTCATGCTGCTCAATTCATTAGGGCCTTTCACTCTGTGTTAGATTACATGACTCACGGCATTTCAGCAAAGCTTCTATAATCCACTTAGGTAAACTCTGAGGTTGGATGACAAGGGTACAGTTCACCGTTCTTCCCACTCTGTCAGTACCGACTACAGTAATGAATGCATGGATTTTTGTCCTCGGGCTCCTGGGGCCCTACTGCCATTTGTTGGATATAGCCTGAATCCTGTACTTGGATTACTTACATACTTGGCTCAAGCCCAGGGTAGAGAGCATGTCTTGGGAGTTGGAGCTGGAAGCCCATCAAAAGAGACAATGAATGCAGAGGATGCTGTGCTGTTAATATAGGGGGCCTCCAGAGTGAGCTCCTAGCTTCAGGAATGGGTAACCGGTGTGGCCACAGTTGGAGAAAATACTCACCTGATTATGAACCCAGATTTTCTTCTCTTTGATTGTTTACTGGCAAACTTCTTGTGCACATGTTTGGAGCTGAGGTGGCATCTTAAAAGTCCTGCAAATCTTGTATCATATTTGGCCCTCCTTTTCCTATTTTCAATTTTTATTGGTCTCAGACTTATTGATGAATAGACTTTGGACTACACACATTTTGACTATACTCATTGTTAAAAAAGTTCCTATTTATGATCTACTTAACTAATCATTCATTTATTATTTGTTTAGTCCGTGTATATGATGTTGCCGCACATATACGGATGTGCACAAAGGCCTAGTTTTGATTCCAAGTGTTTTCCTCAGTCACTCCACATTGTATATTGAGGCAAGGTTTTTCACTGAACCTGGAGTTTACTATTTCAGCTAGTCTGGCTATCCAGCTTGCTCTAGGATGCTCTGTCTCTATTTTCCACTTGCTAAGTTTACAGAGATTTCACCATAACCACCTGACATTTATGTGGGTTTGAGGGATTAAACTGCAGTCTTCAGACTTGGGCAGCAAGTATTTACCCACTGAAACATTTTCCATTCCCTGACCTACCTAACTTAAAAAGATTTAATTATAACACAAGTACCATAATCTGTACATTGTTCAGTCCTTATCATGAAGATGCTTGGGAGTATTTGACAGGCCTATATAAATGAATCCTTGATTCTGACTAAGATCCAATATAAACCAGAGGTTGACAATCCTTTTCTGCACGGGAATAAATACTCCCTTTCCTTGGTTTGTGCATATGCACTATCTGTCACTACAAATCAGTTCTGCTGCTGTAGTACAAAAGCAGTCACAGACAAAACATACGTTGACAAAGATGTGTTCCAGTAAAACTTTATTTATAAAACCAGATGAACCAGCAAAACTTTATTAAAAAAACAAGAGGAAGGAGAAAACAGAGGATTTGTGGATAAAGATAGAGGAGGGATATTTTTTTGTTCCTATGTATTTTTCCAATGGCTGGCAGGAAAGCCTAGATTTTCTAAGAAGCATCTAATTACATCAAGTGTTGTGCTAACCAGGAGCAAACATATGAACTCAGTGAATAGTTACTTTGTTTTCTCAGCAAAGGATTCTAGCTGATTATCAGTGATGCAGAGGAAGACATCGAAGACTATCGGCTCCCAAAGACAGAAGATTAAGAAACTTCAGGATAGCAGGGCTGCCATGGAGTGATATTCCAGCATCAAGGTCTTGTACGGGACCCATGGTGGCTTCAGGAATGAATACTTTATTTTTTTAAGTGCATGTGAGTGGTGGTGGTGGTGGTGCCTATGGAGGGATGAAAAGGGCATCAAGCCAAGTCCTGTGGAGCTGTACTGACCAGCTTAAAGTTTCATCAAGAATTATATCTATGTGTATCTATTTACTTAATTGTGTATGTAGTATGTTCCATCCACCTGCAATATTAAAATAGTGCATAAAGCAATAGTATGTGTTAAGTAGTGCAGGTTGTACAGTGAATCTGACCCCTATGGATCATTGTAGAGTCTTCAGAGACTTATGGAATGTGAATTTACATTGGCACTTTGCTAGGAATTTAATTGGTAGAGGTATTTCCTTAAAGGGATTCTACTCCTCACAAATCCCAAAGATGGTCTGGAACAAAATGCAGTCTCTGAACTATGTTTCATTAAATTGGAATTTGGTGCAAAAGGATAGCTCCTTTAATGCTTAGAGGATGGTCAGCTGTGATCTTGATGCTATTCTTCCACTTGTCACCAGGCAACAGGAAGAGAGTGTTCTCACTTACTCATCTCGGGATCTTCATTCTACAAGTGTTCTTGGACACCCCAAAACACCGAGCACTGGATGGCTTAATATAACTCATATCCATCACAAGATACAAGCTCCCCACTACAATGTTCGGCCTACATACATAAAGATCAACATCTTTTATCCACTAGAAATATGTGATGATTTTATTTACTTTCAAGGGACTGTGGGAATAAATAATAGTAGGAAGTGATTATACTTCACTTCTTTGATGTGAAGATAGAGAAAATGAAATCTCAGGAGGTCTTTGGTAATTAAAAGGGAATTACATCTATTGCATGATTTTAGATAACATAAGAGAAGCCTCTGCTATTCTTTTCATATAACAGCACATTATTGATGAAGCAGCTTCAAGAACGCATTAGAGGATATTTTATTGCATTATTTTAAGCCACTGAGGTTTTTATATATGAAGGGTATAGATTTATGCTGAGTGATTCAGCGAGGAAGCAGGCACATCAATTTGTTCATGAATGTGAGCTGGTGATTACCTCCATTAAAGTCACCAGGGCAGACTGATCACTTTAATTTAGGCAGAGGCATGCTCACAGCATTTGCTAGTGGTGCATGTATTCCTAAGAACACAAGCAGAGGAGCTATTTTGCACCCCAGAGGAGCCCTAGACATGCAGATTTGTGTTGTCATAGGTGTCTAACTACAGACGAGGGTGCAAGGACTGATGACCGGGACGGCAACGAAATTTCTCTGCAGTTTTGCGTAGCAGGACGGTGCATCTGGTTCATTTGTTTCTTAGCTGACTCGATGCTAACCTGAAAAAAGGGTAGAATGGGAAATACATCAGTGCTCCCATTCCAGATCACGGAACTTGGGGTTGCTCTTGAGTGTGACGAAGTTGTAGAAAGCTGAATGATTCAACAGTTTCCATAACATAAGGGACTTGTTGGCTTGTGTATTTACTTGTTTACTTACTTTGATGTAATTGAGCTTTAGGTAATCCAGTGATTTTCAACCTTCCTAATGCTGTGATACAGTTCCTCATGTTGTAGTGAACCCCAATCCTAAAATTATTTTTGTTGCTACATCATAATTGTGATTTCGTTACAGTTATGAATCACAGTGTAAATATTTGTGTTTTCCAATGGTGTTGGGAGACCTCTGTGAAAGGGTCATTCACACCTCAAATGGGCTGCAACCCAAAGGTTAAGAACAGCTGTCATAATCACAGCTATGTACTAGGTGTGTTGGAGGTTTCTGTCCTGCAGGAGTTAGCAGTATACCCTGGCAATGGGAAGCATCTTCCTAAGCAACCCTGATGTCTTCTCATCGTTTATGGAATAGATAGTTGGACAGGCACTGAGATGCCAGTGTGAGAGAGATGTCTAGAAGAGATGATGAGGGTGAGGTGCTATCAAGAGTTCAAATCTGCTCACTGATGAGAAATTTCTGCCGGCAGTGTGGTCCTGTGCAAAGCACCAGAGGAAACACCCTCACTGAGAAATTTCATCTCTGACAGGAGGCAAAATAAAGCCAGAAGAGACTGTTTCTGTGTGGGTAACAGTAAACACTGGTGACCCTCACGAACTGTATAACAAGAGGAGCTAAGTAAATAGTAAAATGACATTGGGGAAAATTAAGTTTTTAAAATGTGTAAAACTGCACAGAAATTGAGAATATTTGGAGATGAAATAATTCGTATCAAAAGACACTGAGATATTGTCTGTTACAAGCTATGCATAATACCAGACTGAAATATGCAGGGGATAGCATACAAAACAGAGTTTCTTTACTCTATATTTTTACTTATGTGTATGTGTGGGTGGGGGTGTGGCTGGGGCCTGCAGAGGGCTGAAGAGAGTATCAGGTCCTCAGGAGCTATAGTGACCAGGAACTATAAGCCTTCCAACATGGGTGCTGGGAACTGAACTGGGACCCTCTGAAAGAACAGCAAGAGTGAGTTCTTGACCTCTGAGCCATTTCATCTCTATTTATCTTTGCCTTCCCTTTATCTCCTCAGAAATACTCATCAAATTACGAACTTTTAAATAGGCTAAAGATGAACCTCTGAATCCATAGTTTTAATGTCCAAGAATTCAGTGAACTATGGATCAAAAATACTAGGGGAAAATTGCATCTATGCTGAACATAAGCAGATACTTTAAAAAAAAGTTTTATTGCTCTTTAAAAAAAGATTTATTTTTACTCATGTGTATGCATGTGTATTCCTGTATATGCTGTGTGTGTGTGTGTGTGTGTGTGTGTGTGTGTGTGTGTGTGTGTGTTTTGTCCACGGAGACCAGAAGAGCATGTCAGATGTCCCTGGAGCTAGAGGTGTTGGAGGTTAGAACCACCTGATCTGGATGCTCTGAAAGAGCTGCATATTGTCTTAACATCTCTATCCTCAAGTAGACCTTTTGCCATTGTTCCATAAATAATAGAGTTCGCCAACGGTTTACACAGCATTTATGTTGTAATAGGCATTCTAGGTGCTCTAAAGATGACTTCTAGTATTCACAGTTCAAACACAGAGGCTCACCCCTTCAGTTTAGGGCTTGGCACCAATCCCTGCAGATCCCGTGGAGAGACTACCTTAACTCATGTATTACCCCAAAACTGAGGTTCCTCTTTGCATGAATAATGCTTACCTTGCAATTGAATCTAATTAGTGCCATCCATATATGCCTGAGTATAGGGGACATCCACTGGAACATGGTCAACATAAGAGGGAATACGCCAAAGAAAACTAACTCTCAGGTTTCTTGCAACCTTCAATTGTCAATAGCTTCCCAGCTAGGGGTGGGGACTTGTAAGGAGCTTGAACTCTAGGCACAAGCTGACATTCATACTAAGGCCTTCGTATAGCAACTCATGTCAGTGCATCAAACTGGATAAGGCTTCGGGTGGAATCCAAAGTGCTCCATGTTGTGTTTACAGAGAATAATGGAGTGCATGGATTTCTGCCACCCTCCTCTCCTTCTGGCTTTATATTTCCACGGGACTAACTAGTGGGAACTAATCATTCCTTTTTAGTACTAAATAAATTCATTTTTATTCCCAAGTTTACAATAATGATGAAATATTAACACAAGGAGCAAGCACCTTATGGGCCTCTGAATTGCTACTTTTTTTCATTTCAAAAGTATGTTCCACTTAAGACACGATTGATTATGTTACCCAAAGGCATAAAAATTAATGAAATGCTACAGCATTTGAGGTTTGAGTGTATGGATTATCTTCTGTGTTTGGAATTGAACAGAAACAACGAATAGTTAAACATGTAATTTGATTTCCAGGGCCAGAAAAAGGAAAACATGTTCTCATGACTCAGATGTGCCTCATACCTCTCTGTAGTTAAGTGTCTAAACACTTTGCCAGTTGAGGTTTTTAATTAAGATGCAGTTGTCTTACAGGCATGTTAGCTTTTGCCTTGTATTGTTTTTGTAAGTGTTCAAATAAGACTTAAGTTTATTTCAATTTTTATTTTTATTTATGTCCACTTGTGTATATCTGTGTGTAGGTATTCACATGTTTAATGTAGGTGCCTGTAGAGGTTGGAATCATTGAATGGATCCCTTGAAGCTGGAGTTATAACCGTTGTGAGCCATACAATTTGTGTGCTAGGAACTATCTTGGGTCTTCTGTAAGATCATTGTGTGTTCCTACGTGCTGAGCCACCTTTCTAACCCCCAAACTGGCGTTCTTGCATTTAAGGGTTCATAATATATTTATTTGGGGGCTTGACATGGTTCTGATTATCATTAGCTCACCACTCTGTCAGTGTCTTAGAAATGTTGCAAGGAGGTTTTTGTTCAGTAAAAAGTAAGGGAGCACATGCCAATCATAATACAAACTGAGTTCAGGAAGCAACTTATTGTACTGGAAAACTTGGCACCAACTTCCCTTACTTAATGCTTTATTTTCTGCCTCAGCTTGCTAATTGTATTGTTTGTTTCACCTGCTTACTGAGTATGTTCCAAGTTAAAAAAAAAGAAAGAAAGAAAGAAAAGAACACAGTAATCATTGAGCAGAAAGAACACTTGTCTCACTGAGGAGTCAGTGAAGAAAGACTAAAGGATGGCTATCTGAACTCTCCACAATACATTGAAAGGTTCAGTGCTAGTAGCAATGAATACTTCTTTTCTAAATTTCCCAGATCCTTCTGTTTTTTAGTGTGTGTTTTGGAGGTTGTCAAAGTAGGGTGTTTTCTTCAGTTGTTCTTCACTTCATATTTGACCCTGTGCACCCCAGTGACTGAGTTGGGCTGGCTAGCCAGCAAGCTCCAGGTCTCGTCCTGTACCCACCACAGGGTTGTGACTGCAGGTGCAGAGCATGACATCTTGTTTACACAATAAGCACTTTACTGACTGAGCACAGTTTTTAGTACCTCGAGTTCTCTAAGAACAAGCACATGATTCAGTGATGGCTGCCAAGCTTCTGCCTTTTCCCAAAGACAGCATGTTCTAAGGCACAGAAGCCACACAGAAAACACGGGCTCAGTCTTTTTCAGCTTTTACTTCCCCAATTTAATTCTCTCTCAGAACTTCTGGAGGTCGACTCCTCGTCACTGTGGATTTCATGCAATTGATTTACCAAACAGCTCTGTCCACCATGCTTATGGCCCAACCAACATCAATTTTAATAGTGCCAAATTTAATATCCTATGATAAGCTTTAATGTTTTCTTGGCCTCCAGGGAAGTGGGTAACTCTTGCTGTCTCAGTCCAACTGTAAATGATTCAGAAATGGAGAAGAAAGGGCCAGATTGAGCTGGGCGTGTACATCTCATAACGTTACCTGCTTGGTTGACTCATGCACGATTCAAAATTTAATCAGATTACATAATGACTTCAGGGATGAGGTCCATACCCTACTCACAGTCTAGTGACTGTTTTTTGCTTATTTTTCTAATGTCTAACAACATTAGTTTCTTTTCGTCTCTTCACTCTCAGTCCCTTTGAGCTAAAATGACCACAGAGGTGAGTCTGACTGGAAGACTCAGCCATGTGCTGACAGAGCTCAAAAAATCAAAACACATCAAAGTCTGTTCAGAACCATGGTAATGGCTGTAGCTGTAGGAGAAGCAGAAGAATGCAAGCCATGAATCAAGGAAGGTAGGGATTTGGATGGCATCCATGACCAGTTTCAAACACACCCTGCCTTCTGAGATCTGGAAGTCCTTAGCGTGCTTTTCAGAATCCTCTCAGCATGCTTCCTAATACAGTAGAAGGTAAATGGAATTCTGATTTTAAGTGGAATTAATCGTAGGAGTACTTTGCAGAGTAGAGGCTGCCAGATGTTAGCATTTTTGGATCTCTGGAAATTAAAGAGAATAAATAATTGGGGGACAGTGGAGACTGCCAGCTGTTTGTTTCTGCCCAGTGTTGCCAGCTCTTTCCCTCCTGCTGGATTCTGTTGGGTAGTGAGCTCCACTTTAGCCTGCAGTCACAATCAAGTTTATTTAAACAAAGTGCAAGAAACCTAAAAAGATTCAAGAAGAAAACCTGTCACCGTCTGGGTTTTGCTGGTTTGCTTTTCTTTCTTTTGTAAGGGTCCAGCTGTGTTAAGGCCTCTACTCCTCCAGGGACGGCTTCTACCAGGGAGCCCACAGCCAGCACAGGCCTGGACACGACTCCCTTCTGTTCTTAGCCAGCACACTCGGACGTAAGCTCCAACTCCAACCATACCCGACCTTTCTGTTTTATACCAAGCTTTTGTTTAACCCAGAGAGATGTAAAAAGTCTTCCAGTGCTGGTGATAGAAGCGTGGGTGCTAAATCTTTCTGATCATAATTTTTCTTCCCTTTTTTTCCTGTATCACAAAGTAGTGAATAGAGAATGTATAAGTCTTCATTTGTCACACAGCTTTAACGGTTATGAACAGCTGTCCTGCCTTGTTTTACACTCCCACCTATTTCTCCAAATGCATATACTTGTAAGTAAATGCTAGACATTTGGTTAATAACCTAATGTCTATTATGTTCATCAACATTTTGATTATCTCTTTTAAATAAAAAAAATAAATAACCATGTATGTGTATGGGAGGAGGTATTCGCACCTAAATACAGTTGCTTTTGGAGGCCAAAAAAGGTGTCAAATCCCATGGAGCTGTTGTTACAGGGGGTTGTGAATTTCTTGACATGGGTTCTAGGAACTGAACTCAGTTCTTCTGGTAGAGCAGTAAGCACTCATAACTGCTGAGCCATATCTCTTTTCAAGCAATCAGTGCAGCGTGTTTCTTAAAAATGAGTAACTTCATAGTAGCAATATATATTTAGTCAACATTTAAGTTGCTTTGGCTTCATAAATATACATTAATTTATACATTTATTGATTTATATATTTGCATATGCTTGTAGATTATTTTATTCAGGATATTCAGGTGTATTAGTTAATTATGCAAGCTAATCAGTTTTAGGTTTTGTTTTTTTTTTTTTGTGTGTGTGTGTAGGAAAATGTTCCATAGTGCTATAGCTGTCGTAATTTTTGTGTTGTTTCTAAAACACCCTGGCGGATGCAACTTAAAGGAGAATGGATTTATTTGGTTCACAGTTCCAGGATATGGTCTTTGGTTGTAGGAGAGTTAAAGTGGCATCCATTTAAGTCAGCCTATCACATTACAGCCACAGTCAGAAAGCAAAGGGTGCTGAAAGCTTGTGCTCAGCTACCTTCCTCTAATCCAGTAGAAGATGAAACTTCAAGAAATGGTGACGCCCATACTTAGAGGGAGGTTTCCCACTTCGGTTAAACCTAGACAATTTCTCACCAGCATTCAGAGAGGCTAACCCAGTCTCAGCAATCCATCACAGATGGGCCTGGAGGCTTGTTTCCTAGGTGATACAAGATTCTGTCAAGTTGACAATCAACACTAACTCTCTCCATGCCCTTCCATGAGACACGCCATCTGGTTCTTGTTTCCATCTCCCTCTTAGAGCCATTCAGGAATCAGAGCTATTATTTCATTGACAGTGCTGCTATTTTTTTTTTAAAGAGATGCAAGAGAACATTAACCCAGGCTTGGCTTCTGGAGAACTTTGATTTTTCATGCAGCATTCTTTAACTGCCCACTATTTTAAAAAATGTGACATTAACTCTGTCTCACATACCAAAGAAGATGGTACAGAAAAATTTGCTCTTACATAAAACCAGTATCTCAAGGGGTAAAGGTTGTGCAACATCAATGTGAAAGAATTCAATTAAAGATTAAAACGCCAATCTTAAATAAACAAATATTTTTTTGAAAAGTTGCACATATTATTCTGATCTTTCCTGGGCTACCATGAACAAGTTGGGCTCCTTTCTGGGTTCATGTCAGAATGCAGGATCTATTGCTTAGCACCACAGAGTGGGTAAAAACTGATTAGAAACTATCTGGTGAAAAACTTGTTTAGCCAAGTAGTCATAACTCAGTTCATGGAAATCATATTTCAAGTTATTGTAGATAGCAACTTCTGCGCACTAATACTAACAATTATTCTTTATCAAGTCAGCCAACAAACATGAAAGACTTGTATTGGTTATTGAATTAGTCATTTGGAATGTACAATCAATAAACATACAGAAAATGCTAGAGATATGGGATTAGCCTGAAAGAGATTGTACTGTTCTTTGAGAAAACCCAACTTTGTTTCCCAGCAATCACATGAGATGGCTAAGAACTGCCTTTAACTGCATCACCAGGGACGTTTGATACCTCCATCTTCTGCAAGCATATGCACTCATATGCAAAGCCACACTCTCTACACACACATGTGTATGAGATGCACATACATGCTCATAATTCAAAGTAAAATGAATCATTAAAAAGATAAGCAAATAGCACAAGTACTTACCAAAATGCAGAATAGAAACGATAAAATCCAGCCAAAGAAACTGAAATTGGGAGACCTCAGTGTCAGTCTTTTTGTCACTTCTCAAAAACTTTGTGCCCATTGGCATTTAATGTCCTTTACTATATGAGTCACCATACTTTTCTTTTCTCAGACTTATTTAAAAAACTAAGTATAATAGGGAAGGCCATCAGAATAATTTTAAAGACAGGTGATAACAAACTAGAAGATAATATTTGTAACTCACTGGAACTGTGATTTTGGCAGCTTTAATTTCCATTGTAATAGAAATGTATCCTTTATCTTCAAAAAGCAACTCTTACCCTTATGGTATATTGAAGTTATTTTTAAAAGTCTGTCTACCTTCACCATCAATGCCTTCCCAGTTACTCATAAGGAAACATCCCTCTGCCTGCAGAGAACTCACATTCCTGGTTAGAGGTTATGCCTCTCCTCATATTCTAGCTTGGCCTTCTACCCACTTGTCTGCACTACACACCTCAGGTTCCCTTCACATTAGGAAGGCAAATGTGTGGCTTATTTCAATTTTCTTGAGCATTAGGGCATCTGCCAGGTGAGAAGACGGTTGTAGAGACCTGAGAAAACCTGAGTACTCAGACAGACTGAGTGCTATGTTTGTGTTTGTGCTCGGCCTTCACCGCCTATCGTCTCCCTTTTAGTCTCTCTAATCCTCAATCTTCTGGTTTCTTTACAGGAATCTGATGGGATGGAACTGAGTTTTAATGGCAGCGTTGTGTACTATTGACCTTAGACAATCAATCTGACCTTGTGTTACTAACTCTCACTCCTTGATGAGAAAAAATACCTAAATAGGGCTGCTTGTTCTGGGAAGTTGGATTTTGTTTTGTTTTTAGCTGTTTTGGAATGTCTGATGTTTTTGAAAAACTAAGTATGTATGCTTTTCTGATAGAGTTGAACCATATAGTTTTCTATCTTTCCACCGGTGCCTGCTGGGCCAACAGTCGTTCTACACATTAGTCTTATCTGCTCACAAGTGTATTACATTGGGTGACTGGCATCTTCAGGCAGATGGATTCCATTTGTAAAGAACCCTAAGTCAGCATTCAATGAGTTTCTGAATTGCAAAACATACAGAATTTCCCTCACTAAAAAGAATGGGTACAGTCAAGATCACAGTATTCTTTACTTAAGGATGAGTCTTTGGGGCTCAAGAGAGAACGAACATAAACCATGGCAGTGCATAGGAGAGAAATGTTCAAAGTACTTGATGTTTAAAACCTACACTTGTCTATGCTTGGGGATCTTGAGACAGTGCTTCTTCATTAGCAGTCTGGTCTTCTGGTAGACATGCCTAAATTCACAAAGTAGTATCCTATGATTTAGCACCCTCATTACACTGGTGATGAGGTGCTGGACACGAATGTCACCTTTCTGAAAAGTACAAGCCACTCCTCCCTTTCCTCCTTTTCTTTCTCCTTTGACTCAATATTTTGCTTTCCTCTTCTTCCACACAGGTTGCTAATTTGGCGTGTTCCATCTCCAATAATGAGGAAGGGGTGAAATTAGTCAGGATGGCAGCTACCCAAATTGACAGCCTGTGTCCCCAGGTAAGTGCCCCTCACTTGGCTTTTAAAGTCCTGTGGTATCCAGACAGTCAGACCATCTATACATAACCCCCCTCTCTACTTTTTCTATCTATTTATCTCTCTCATGTGTGCACCTGCTACCTGCACGCGTGTGCACATGCACATGGAGGACAGAGGTCCACTTCTGTTTTCTTTATATTATTATTATGCATTTATATCAAGTGTCTCTCAGACAGCTCATGTGTCAGCTCATGGATTTGGCTAGGCTAGCTGATCACTGTCCCTCAGAGATCCACTTTCCTCTGCCACTTTCCTCTGGTCAGACTGGGTCATAGGAGTGTTCTGCCACTCCTGGGTTTTTCCATGTATTCTAGGCATCCAAACTCAGGCACTTGTAGAAGTCACTTTACCCACTGGGCCATTTCCTCTCCCACTTCCAGCTCTGTTATTTTCTAACTGGAAAATGTTTAACTGTCAATCCTGAATTATTTAAGGCTTTAACTTTCTCAAAAAGAAATCCCAACCACTCAGTGTATTCAAGATTATAGTAGCAATTATCATCATTTCTACTTACATTGACTTTATTCTGTTTGTTTGGGGTTGTGATTTAAATGTTCCATATCTATTTACCTTATCTCAATAAGTAAATTATAAGCCTGCACATGCAGAATGCAAGAGATATATTTCTCACACATCTGTGCTAAGAAAATGAGACTTGTCCAGCAAATACTTGTTTTGAAACCCCAGGCTAATTACTATCTCTTCAAAAGAAGCAGCAAAAAAGTAATGGTGGCTGATGCCTCCATTATCTTCCATATTTTTGATTGTGCTGCATACTGACAACTCATTTATCTACAGTAACTTCAAGGTCTGGGATTCCAGCATGTTCTTTGACCTGCTTCTCTCCCTTCTAAAGAATGTGATCATCATGTCCCTGTTTTTTACTCAACAGGTCATCAATGCTGCCCTCACGCTGGCCGCTCGGCCACAGAGCAAAGTTGCTCAGGACAACATGGATGTCTTCAAAGACCAGTGGGAAAAGCAGGTCCGAGTGCTAACTGAGGCTGTGGATGACATCACCTCAGTGGATGACTTCCTCTCTGTCTCAGGTAATCATCTATAGGCATCTTACCAGAGAGCTGGAGGAAGCTAACAAGATAAGAAATATCTTAGCAGTGATATAGGTCTGTGATTCAGGGCCTCTCTTTGGCCTTTGAGTTTTCAATCATCCCAGCAAATGTGATTATAACACCCTCTTGGAAAAATTGTTATCTCAGACACTGAGTCAGGGCATCAAACGGAAAAACTATAACTTTCTGATGTTAAGCTCAGAACCTGAACATATTGTGCAAAGAGGCTTAGAGTCCATTTTAGATTTTACTCTTTTGTTAAGAAGGATGGATTTTCAGTGCATCTAAATTACCCATGGACTTGGATTGGTTAATTCACTTGCCTTATGCCTTAAAATACTCAGTTACTTATTCTGGCATGTCTATGTGAAGAAGGTCTAATTGTGTATACAATGCAACCTGGAGTTACCTGGGAAAAGAGTCTCAATGAGGAGTTGACTACATTGGGTTGTCTTGTAGGCAGGTCTATGGAAAACTGTCTTAAGTTAATTGATCTGGAATGCCCAGCCCACTGTGTGTGGCACTGTTCCCTATCCTGTACTATATAACAATGGAAAGCTTGATCTGAGCACAAATGAGCAAGTCAGCTTATTCATCCATTCTCTTCTGTTCTTGATTGTTGATTGTGACTGGTCAAGCCATTCCTGCCTTAACTTTCTCACAGTGATGAACTGTAACCTGGGGCTATAATTTGAAATAAGTTCTTTTGTTCCCAAGTTGCTTTTGTAATGGTATCTTATCATAGCAACAAAAATAAAACTAGAACAAATTTTTTTTCAAGTGAAGGCTTGTGGTTAGACAGAATTATTAACCTCATAATGAACCCAATAGGGCACACAGCTATGCATACATACCTGTGAAAATGCATAAGGAATGGAATTCAATAACACAGAGGTACTCACCACTGTATTTGCAACTTTCTTCTCTTTGAACATTACCATGCTGGGGGAGGCTAAAAAAATTCCAATGATTAATAAGTCATTCTGAGTTTCAATGGACTTCATCAGTGCTATTTCAAGATTGGGCTGCCTGCCAGTACATGGGCATTTTTCCAAAGAGCTCTTTGACCAAACACGTTTAACCCCATTGACCCGGAAGGGTCTCTCTGGGAAGGAGGTCATGGAAACATCATACTCGATTATAAGGTGTTGAAAAAAACAAGTAATCCCTGAAAATTCTAATTGAACAGGTGTTGGTTCTTCCCCTAGGTGTGTGGAACTCAAATCCATCAGTTCACACAGCATTTGCCGAAACTTCACCTGTTGGGGGTGGGTGTCTGACTGAGTCCAGAGTGGAGCAGTTCTCTCACTGCTGGTTAGAGTCAGGCCAACAAGACCTGTGACTTTACCTGTGGAGATAGATGATTCTGGCAGAGGCTGCTGTGCTTGGGTATTTTTCTTCCTTGCACACTTCCTGTTTCATGAAGAAACAATACATTCCCACTGCAGACTATGTAAAAGGCTTGACTGAGAGCAGCACAGTCAAGTCTATAGATCTAATAGACAATAGGAAGGCCAAGTTTCAATGGAGAGCAAGATAAGGCAGATGGGAAAAAAGAAGCTCACACATGCTCAGAGTCTGTAGTTTGTCTGGACCGCTCCTGTTTTCTTTAGCTCTTACCAAAAGTCTATTAAGTAAGCATAAATATTTCCCAGTGTTCCTCTGAGAAAAGTAAGTCATGGAGGAGGTAGACAGCTCTGAAAATATGCCATTAAAATCCAGACTGCCCTCTTTTCAGAAAATATACAGTGTTCTCACTAAATTAGGGAATAATGGGAATTTCTCTCTCTTTCTTTCACACTCTCTCTCTCCCCTCTCTGTCTCGCTTTCTCCCTCTCATACATTCTCAATTTCAATTTTCTTCTTTAGCTGTAAACTCTTCATTCAAGTTTCAAATCTCTCACCTTCTTCAAAAAAAAGTCTGCCTTGTTTTTCATTCCTCAGGTGTTTGGCTTTTGATGATATTTGAAAGTAGCTGCCTAAGGATTAGTTATAAATGAACTCAACATGTTACCATGCCTAGAGCTTTTGTTTGCAGATAGTTGATCCTTGACATTGTAGATGTCACTCCCCATACTCCCCATCTAAGGGTGTCATATTGACAATTATAGAATAGTGTGCTGGGGAATGAAAAGGTACCCGGCCACCAATGCTCCAGTCACCCCCACCACTACCATACATACACACCAGAATGACTCTCAGTAAGAGGTAGGAAGCGCCCCACACAGCCTCACCACACTTACTACAGTCCTGACAGTTCCTGGAAAATTCCTGTTCACTGCATTCAGATCAGTAAAAAGTATTCATTCACTACCTTGTCCAGAGAGGAATCATTTTAGAATTCAAAAGTTCCCCCAACTTATTCTTTTCTTCAAATATATGTCCAAAATTTTCGAAGGGTAAGAGAAGCGGCAGGGGGTGGGGAGGGAGGGTGTTATCTCAGTCTTTGTGAATTGCACCGAGAGCTTTCCTTAATTTTCTTCCCCTGAGGCCTGCCTCTCTGCCACCTTTCTTCCTGACATTCCTTTGTGCATCTCATTATTACCTTGAACAAGAAAAGGCTTTGGCTCCTGCTGATAACACTGTGTGGTCCAGCCCTAGTGGTAGAAATGCTGCTGCCTGCCACGACAGGAAAATGAACAGGCACTGTCAGGGAGCCAGCTTGGCAGAGCCTGCTGGAACACGCCTGTGGAGTCAACAATCAGGCATCAGGAACCTTTCTGCAGACAGGGCTTGACAAATACTCTGTTCTTGCTGGTAGGCTGTGGACACAGCCAGATAGTTGGGGAACCTACTTCTCATCTCCTCTCTGTGTTGGAGTCAAACGTTTGTATTAGTAAATTGCAGGTTTGGTCTAGGAGATATTTTGGAATTATATCATGATATTTTGTGTATCAGTTTTTTCTTAAGGGAGTATTTTGGCATGAAATTCTATATAAAAAGCAATACACACACTTACATACATACTCACACTCGTACACATATTTATATACATGCATTTAATATGCATACACACAATCATACATGTCATACATACCTTCATGCACATAAACAAGTTTACATGCATACACATGTACATATATATATATATATATACACACATACATATGCCTTTATTTTGAGTGACTATTGTTTTTTCTTTCTTCTACACTAACTGAATTCATACACCTGAGTGTGTAATTTGTTCACACAAAAAAGCACAAATTTGGAACAAACGATGCTGGCAATTAACATCACAGGAGCAAAATGAATGTTCCATTGTGTCTAGGTTTATAAAAATGTGAAATGGCTGAATTAGAACCTTCCCAGCCTTTCTCACGAGGCAAGAAGTACCATGTTTAATAATTCCCTAGAATGACTGCCTTGGCATTAACAGTGCTACAGTTTAATTCTTAGGTTTGGCTCACAAAATTGTTGAGAGCTGAGATCTGTAAAAAGCTATTAATCTCATAATATTCACAACTTTTATTTTGTTTGCCTTTTTGCCTTCTTTCTCCTATTAAAAATCAAACCAAACCAACCAAAAAAAAAAAAAAAAAAAAAAAAAGCTCTAGGATCTTAATTTTTTTCCTTTGAAAATGTTTTTTCTGTAACTAGCTTTGAATAAAAATACGGTTCATAACGTTATTTTTGTTGTCATTGATTCTGCCTTATTAACAAAATTACATATTTTCTAAAAGACTGAACGTTGCAAAACTGCAGGAGAGTTTGTTGTACAACTCGCTGCAAACACATGTTTTCTGGTGTTTACAAGCCTTGCTTGGCAATCAGTGCAGCAGCCATGGCACATGCCAGTTTTCCTTACTAAGCCACCTACAGAAGACACATACATGCCTTATTAACTCCTACATCTCCGTTCTTTTCTATTCAGAGCTGCATTTGTCAGCTTCCTTCAGGACTGTTATTCTTCAAAATAGTTTAGGATAGAAGTGACTGACGGACTGCTTCCCTGAATAGATATGTTTGTAGAGCTACTCGTCTTTGAATGCTTGCTGTATGCATAGTGTTAGTAGAAGTTCAAATTTGAATCACATTTGACTTCTGCCGTCAAGGAATTCACCACCCTTCTTGTTGTTTTTTTTTTTGTTTGTTTATTTATTTAATCACTTTACAGTCTGATCACAGCCCCTCCCTCATCTCCTCCTAGTCACTCCTCCTTTTTTCCTAATTCCCCTTCTTCTCAGAAAAGGGGAGTCCACCCCACCACCACCCCCATGGCACCAACCCACTCTGGAACATCAAGTTACAGCAGCACTAAGTGCATTCTTTGCCACTGAGGCCAGACAAGGCAGCCCAGGTAGGGGAGAAGGAGGCAAAGGCAGGCAACAGACTCAGAGACAGGCCCTACTTGCGGTTTTTAGGGAACTCACATGATTACTAAGCTGCACATCTGCCACAAATGTGTAGGGGGTCTAGGTCCAGCCCATGCATGCTCTTTGGTTGGCACCACCCTTCCTGATGTATATGAGAACCAGTGTGTTTCTAAGCACACTGGCATCTGGTGTAAGGATGCAGAGCGTAGAAGGGAGAAGCTATCACAAAGGAGCCAAGAATCCATGAACACACCAAGTATTATCTTTTGACTAAAAAGCTATCTCTACACACGCTGATGCAGCTCCTTTTCACACTAATTGCTATTACATAGATTAGCAAAATAC
The DNA here is from genome assembly GCF_030254825.1 of Meriones unguiculatus. NCBI lineage: Eukaryota > Metazoa > Chordata > Mammalia > Rodentia > Muridae > Meriones > Meriones unguiculatus. The sequence continues at coordinate 8,350,902 of NC_083353.1, forward strand.
AAATGTATCTTAAGACAGCGTAAATCTCAGTGGCTTTTTAACATATATGTCTTCAATTAGCATAGCTACTTTTATGAGAGAAGTCTGGCTAATTTCTAAGTAATGAACATTGCTGATTGGAGGAAGGTTGAGAAGTGCTGAGCAAACTATCTTAAAAATTTTAAAAACATGATTTCAGGTTCGTGACATACACCTCTATATCCAGTACATAGCAGGTAGAGACAAGTTGTATCTCTGTGAGTTTGAGGCCAGTCTGGTCTACATAGTGAGTTTTAGGACAGCTGAAGCTAGATAAAGAATGAATGTTTCAAGCCAAAAAATCTGGGGCCAGAGACCTGTACTACAACCAAGGACTGTGCATGAAGAGGACCTAGTCCCCTTGCTCAAAGGAAGCCCATAGATTGCTCAGTTTCCAAGTGGGTTCCCTAGTAAGGCGGCCAGGGGCTCTCTCTGACATGAACTCAGTGGCCTGCTCTTCCTGAATCATCATCATCCCCCTGAATGATGCAGCCCTGTCAGTTCATGGAGGAAGACAATGCAGCCAGCCCTGATGAGACCTGATAGGCTAGCGTCAGCTAGAAGGGGAGGAGGTCCTCCCCTATAAGTGGACTAGGGAAGGGACACAGGGGGAGAAAAGAGAGGGTGGGTGTGAGTGGGAGGAGATGAGGGATAAAAAATGAATAAATTATAAATAAATAAATTGTAATAAATAACTAAATAAATTTTAAAAAGAATGAGTCTTTCAAAAAACGAACAAACAAAAACAAATTTGGAAATTAAGTTACTTAGTAAATGAGAAGTTAGGTAGAATAAACTATTAATTACACCAATTTTATTAACTATCCAATAAATTATCTGATTTGGTTAATTAAAAACATTTTTGTTATAAGAGATTTTTGAACAAGGTACTTTCCTTAAAATGAGAAAACAGCATGTTTTTTTTGTTTGTTTGTTTGTTTTTTCTTCTTCTTCGATTTAATTACGTTGGGTGCAGTTTCCAATCTTGGAAAATAATTGAGATTATTGTTTTGTAAACTTTAATATCAATACAATTTATGGGGTCGTAAACGGACTTTTTAGATTATTGTATAAGTATTAGTTGCAGGGAGATAACTACATAATTACTAGCCTTCACTGCTTTGCAGTCTGTTGAAAAACACCATCTTTTTCAAGTGCACAGGAAAGCAACAGCTAGCCTGTTCTTACACTGGTGTGTCATTACAGTATGAAAATGTTTCGCACAAGTAGCCCATGCCAGTTGCTCCCTATCAAGGGCCAGGACAGTATGCGATTATCTCAAGGAACCCATTCCCAAAGAAAAGAAGGCTTGTGGCTGACAGCTTTCTGTATTTAAAATACCCTTCCTTTTAGTTGAGCATTAATTCCTTTATGTACAACCAAGGCATGAGCTACATTGACTAAATGATTGTTCAGGGTCTGAGCAGTCTGCACAGTATGACTCATGGCTAATGCCCTGGTGGTAGCTCCAACAGCCGCCAATGAGATGGTAGTAACAATGGCGGCTGTAGTTCCAAGATCCCTTTTCTGTCTGAAGAGAGTCATAGCGTGAGGGGCATCAGTGGGCACAGGCACCCAGTGAGGCATGCGAGTAACCAGGACATACCTAAAATTACTAGCATTTCAGCATTGGGCAAAAAAGCAAGTATCATTACCACAATTACTTGGCTCTATCTGGCTAATAATGAATAAAAATGGGGGATATAGACAAACAGGTGTGGGCTTATGGGAAATATCTGGATGCGAGGCTAAGCACTGCACTCAGGGTCAGCCGCTTTCACCCCAGAGAAGAGCATGTCTGATTGCATGTGGGTTGATGCCCCAGGTCCCGCCTCTGAGAAAAAGGTATCGGATGGGTCTGATGCTCTTTGGGTGGATGACACCTAAATGAACATCGGTACAAAGTCCCAATTTATTTCTAATATCAGAGATCAGACCTCTACTCTTGCCTGATGCGTCTAAAACAAAAAGGGGGAACTGTAGAGAGCTGCGGAATGCTATGCCTTAAAAATGGAGCTGGTTTCCGCCTTCCACCTTCCCGATGGTGAGTGCTCTCTGTCACGAACAATTCCACATTTGGCTAAGGCTGAGGATCTGGCTTGCTTCCATGTATGTGGACCTATCTGCATTGCCCACGTGGCACGCCTGGGTTGGCTACCCAGAGGCTATTTAAGCTGTGGGCTGGCTTTCCCCAGGGTCCGAGGATTGTTCAAGGTTCCTGAATAAACTGCATTGAAAAAAAAAATAAAATAAAATACCCTTCCAACTTTCATTTCAGTCAGCCTTTTCTTAGGGCGTCTGATGTTCAGGTGAGTTCACTTGAGGCAATCAGAATCACAGGGAGGTATGTTTCCAGAAGTTCCTTAATTAAAATAAAATTTTCCTACATCTACATTTTTACAACTTTGCTTGGCTGTTTCACTAAACAGGAAAATGTCAGTATTACAAATGCTTACATTTATAAGTTTAAGAAAACAAAATATGGGGCTAGAGAGATTCCTTAAGTGGTTAAGAGCACTGGATGCTCTTCCAGAGGTCCTGGGTTCAGTTTCCAGCACCCACATGGCAGCTCATAACTGTCTTTAACTCTAAAATATGACAGCTTCATACAGACATACATACATCAAAACACCTTTGCAAATAAAATACAAACAAGGAAAGAAAGAAACCTGAATACTAGCCGGCCTATTTATATAGCTTTATCATTTTCTATTCTAACTTATGCTTGTAATTAAAGAACAAAGAAATGAAGAAATCAGAAACTTCAGGTGGGCACATGGCTCAGCAGGAAAAGGCACTTACTGCACAAGTCTGGTGACCTGAGTACAGTCCCCAGAACCCACGTAAAGGTAGAAGGAGAGAACTGACTCCATAGAGCTGTCATCTGACCTCCACAAACACGCTGTGGCTTGATTTCCCTCCCATACACAGCAATAACAATAAATTTAATAAACTAAAAACAAAACATAGAATGATTTGGATGGTCCATTATAATGTGAGATCAAAATAATGTTTTGTGAATAGCAGATCATACCTACCGATTTCTAGATCAGTCTCCTAGAGGAACACATACCTATCTTCAAGTGTTTGTCTTTATTAAAATTATTTATTTATTATTTTTATTAATTAAAAAAAACTTACATGCATTTGTGGTTGGCCTGCATGTATGCCTGTGTAAGAGTTTTGGATCTCCTGAAACTGTACTTGTGAGCAGCCATGTGGGTGCTGGGAATTGAACCCAGCTGGAAGAGCAGCCAGTATTCTTAAGTGCTGAGCCATCTCTCCAGCTCCGAATGACATTTTATTAATTTTTGTCATGTAATATATCTTGTTTTCCCCCTCTCCTCCCTATCTTTCTCACTTTCCTCCCCCTGAACTTCATGTTCCCTTGTTCTCAAAATAAAATAAAATAAAATAAAAAACCAAATAAAACAAAAAGTGCCCAAACAAAATTTAACAAAAATTCTCCCTCCTTTACACACGTAAATCATGGAGTCTATTATGTTGGCCATCTACTCCTAGTCATGGGGCCTGCCCAGGAATGTGATTGATATATCCATGGACACTCCATTTGAGAAAACTGATTTTTTTTCCCCTTGTCATCAAGTATCAATAGCAAATAGCTTCTTGGTTGCTAGGGACCCTGTGTCTACTTCCCCCTTCACAGTGCTGGGATCCTTTCTGAGCTGAACTTGTTCAGATCTTATGTGTACTACTGCCACAGTCTCTGTGTGTTCATGTGTGGTAAGAGCTTGCTTTAAAGAAAGTAGGAGACATCACCATTGGAGCCTGGGATCTGCCGGATAGTCTTTTCAACTCTCTTATAGGAACTTGGAAATCAGAAGTAGCCATAGAAACTTTGTAAACGGCTAATAATTCAACCTTTCTACTAGTCACTGACTTTGGCTGCTGTAATTTTAGAAGGCTAACAGATTACTTAATACAATCTGTGAGGAACAGATTTTTATTGAAATCATGTGCAGGCCCATAATCCCGGTTCTTAAGGGCTAAGGTACGAACGTCTTGAATTCAATATCTCCCTTGGCCATTTTGTAAGCTGACAAACATCATGAACAATTCAGTAAAACTTCTCAGCAAAACTGAAAACTAAAAATACAAGGATTTGGGTGTATAGGTTAGTAAAAAGCATATGCTGAGCAATGGGTAATGCCCTAGGTTCAGTCATTAGTACCATAGATAAATAAATAAAACATAAAATATCTTACAAAAACTATTTTACAAATCTGCTTTCTACAGCTTCTATTTAACTACTTATTTATTCAACTATTATTTCTCTCTCTCTCTCTCTCTCTCTCTCTCTCTCTCTCTCTCTGTATGTGTGTGTGTGCCAAAGTAAACTTGTGGGTGTTTGAGCACAACTTGCTGGAGTCAGTTTTTTCCTTTCTTCAAGAGGGTTTCAGGTATTGAACTCAGATCATCAGGCAAGAAATTTAACCAGACAGAGACATCTCACTGACTCTTCTTAGTTTTAAATGCAAATTAGAGCATAAGAATAGTGAAATGCTTAAATTTATGCTTGAAATTTCAATATGTGAATTTGAGGCATGAGCATTCAATCACTATAGTTACAGTTGTGTGTGTGCCTGTGTATAATTTTCAGCTTAAGGTTATTTTAATTTTTCTTTAGACCACTACACTTTTGAACATTTCCTTAAAATTGTGCTTTTAAAAATACGTAAAGACGTAATTACAGTCTGACAATGGAGAGGAAAATGAAATAGGGCCCACTGGCTCCATTGTGAGAGATTTTTTTTTTTAATTTTTTCAACAGTAGAGACTGAGCTCCACCCTGCTTGCTTGTCTCCTACTGTGGTCCTTGACAGGAGATCAGTGCTAGCCTTGAGTGTAATATGATGAAACACCAAAGATTGGGTTATATTTAATTCAAGGGTACTCTGTGACCCTTCCCATGAATCCATTTTCTCTGTGACTATACCTTATGATATGGCTTTAGAAGATGACTTCCCTTGTCTTCTACCACCATTTAAATAGTTCCACAATAAGATGATCAAGCATTTATTCATTCATACATCTAAAACTTCCATTCTTTTTAGGGAGAGATGATATTTTCAGGTCAGATGGGCTTTTTGTTGGCTGCCATGACTCCCCACCCTTATTTATTTTTATTTTATGTGGTCATCTGCCTGAGTGCATATGTTTGCACTTTAAATATGCAAGTGCCTACAAAGGCCAGAAGAGGATGTTGGATTCCATGGTATTGGAGTTACTGATGGTCTAAGCCAAGTAATGCGAGTGCTCTGAATTGAACCTGGGTTCACAGCAAGATGCTGAGTCATCTCTCCATGACAACTCTCAAAAAGACCCCTCTAACTCATAACTCCCTATCTCTGGCAATATCTGTGAAGCAAAACAAGAGATTACCTCTTCATCAGTAGCTTTCAAACTGTGGTGTTCCCCATACCATCCCTGTTATTATCCCTTGGGAATTTCTTTGAAACTCACTTTCCTAGATGTTACCTCAAAGCCACTGCATCTGAATAAAACTATCTTAGGCACATAAGAGTTTATTTGACTTACAAATCCTGATTACAGTCTATACTTATAGGAAGTCAGGGCAGGAGTCAAGGTAGGAACCTGGAGGCAGGAACAAAAGCAGGGTCAGTGAGGAAAGCTACGTGCTTTCTTGCCTTTCCTGTCTGTTTTATTATATAACAAATGACCACCTGTCCAGGGTTTACATTGTCCGAAGAGGGCTGGAAACTCCCACATCAACCATCATTGAAGGAAATGCTAGATAGATGTGTTTATAGGCCATTCCAGTGGAGGCCATTCCTTCCTGAGACTCTTTCTATTCACATGTGTTAAGCTTTCAATAACTAACCAGCAGAGCTATTGAGAAAGACACTCCTGAAGTTTCACCTAAGCATGTGTCTGGTGCTCAGATTTTACAACTAGTATTGTCATTTTAAGTGATACCTTTTAAATGCTGTTTCATGTTATTGATTATAAAGTTAGACCTGCAAGATGAGGACTCATGGGAGTTGTTGAAATGCTTTTATACTAGTCATTAGGTTGTGAGTACAAGGTCATATAAATGTGTGTGTGTCCTCTTCACAGAAAATCATATCTTGGAAGATGTGAACAAATGTGTGATTGCCCTCCAAGAAGGGGATGTGGATACACTGGATCGCACAGCTGGGGCCATACGGGGTCGGGCAGCCCGGGTCATTCACATCATTAATGCAGAGATGGAGAATTATGAAGCTGGAGTATATACTGAGAAAGTTCTGGAAGCCACAAAGTTGCTTTCGGAAACAGGTAAGCATGGATGTTAGATCTGCCCCAAGTGTCTGTGTTATGATCGATTTCTATAGCTGAACACAGTAGTTACATTGTCTTCTACCATCCTCGATTGCTCTAATTTGTAGAGCAATCAAGGTGTAGAAAATGTGAATGTTTTTGTTCCTTGAGTTTGGAATTGAATAAAAGGTGAAAACCAATTTTATTACTATCCATGTATATGTATTACTTTGTTACTTTCAAGTGTAATAATGTTTGGTTCCCATACGTATTTTAGGAAAGAGGCAAAGATAGTTTGATTTTTTTTTTCAATTACAGATGAGAAAATAGAAGTTTGAACCTGCTAAGATACAGGAATATGGTTTCAAAGCTATAAAAATTTTGAATTTGATTGGAGGTTAGTTTAAGTGTGAAAGAAATGAACCTGAAGGAAGAAGAACTTGGGATAACCAATGGGATTTACAGTGGCTCTAGGAGGACAGATGTGAGATACTCGGAGAAACCTGGAAGTGCTTCTGAAAGGGGTTAGGCCTTGAATGTCTATCCAGCATTGATGTCCTCATTTGGTTTATGTTCTCTTTACTGGGGACTTGATTCATAGGAGGCAGTTTGTGCAGCTGAGTTCTAGACACCTTACTGGGAATGACAGGACATTACAAACATTATGTCCATCATGAATAAGGAGGCAGAACAGTTAGTCTTTGTTGGAAGGCTATTTCTGTAGGGAATCATGATCATGCTCTCATCCCTGATGGAAGCTGTATTTGTTACGTTTTGAATGTGATGCTTATAGCTAAAGTTCAACTGTTTATCAACATCCACACACAGACCAGGAGAAGGTCTTGCTATGACCGTGAGATTAAGGTATCACCATTCCCATGAGTCTGAGGTATTGAATACATGGCCATCCCCATGTCAATAATGCACATTCACTCAGGACTTCACCCACTGTCCACAGGAAGGAGCAGTTTCTTCTAGGATCTTGTCGCAGTTCTCTGTTACACTGGGGTGGGAAATGACATATTGCCACTGAGTCAGCAATACATTCTACAATTTGGAAGACTCTGTCAAAGAAAATCTCCCTCCCCCTTACTCGCCCCCTCTTTCTCAGTGTGTGTGATAGTCATTGCTATTGATTAATTTCAGACACTTAAGAATCTCAACCCTTCTATTTTCAGTTATTTGTGGAGGCATTGGGATTCCCAGGAAATGAGAGAAAACTAGAAGAGGGAGAAAAGAGGAATCTTTGTTTTGGATGCTGCTGAGAATGAGTACTTAATTGGGTCAGATGTATCCACACAAGTATCTTTCCTTCCAACCCCAATGAGAAGCCTACAAAGGAGTTTGCATATGGTTTTTGACACAACCAGGCACTTAAAAATAGATATTTCTGAAGGGTTACACAGTACTATGCCCCAAGGTGGCACATAACAATACATTGCAGTAGAAATTTGTTTTCTTTTGTATGAAAAGTATTGTTTACAAAACCTTTGTTAACCTACACACATCAAAAAAAAAAAAAAAAGCAAAACTTCTAAGTACAAACCTTGGCCATTGTCTCTGAAGTATTAGAAAAATGAGAAAGTATAACATCATATCATGCAGTGTACATCTAGAGATTGCTCTTGTGAATCTAATATACTAATGTAGTAGGGTGGGTGTTCTTCCTCCCAGTGCTAAGCTCCCAGAATGATGACTTATTAGACTCAAAATATATTTGCAGGTACTTAGGCCACATAGCAAGGCTGTTCTCTGACTAGCTCATAACTTAATCTAATATCATGCTAATCTACATTCTGCCATGTGGCTGCTCACCTCTACTCAGGTACCAAATGTTGGTCCTCCTCACATCTTCCCAGGCAACTCTCCTGCACTTACCTATATCATGGGATTCTTTTTGACTTCTGGGTGTGCCACCTCCTACTCTAATCTTTCCTATAGGCTATAGATATTTTTAACTGACAGGTGATGTATCCATACAATTCACAAGATATTCTTTCTACAATTTACCCTTTTAGTTCAATAAAAGGTTCTGAAGTTAAATAATTTTTTACCAAAGCTTGTATTTATCAACCTGAAAAAATATTCTTGGTCCTAAAACATCTTCTGAAATCCTAAAGAATTTAAGTTTTATTGTAATACTGTAACTATCTAGTCTTCAACCCCATCAGAAAATTGAGGATTAAATATTATCTGAATATTCAGAAAGTGCAGGAAGGCAGCTTCCAATAGTATAGAATTCACAGATAGTTGGACACCTGTGCAGCCCTAAAATTTTTTTTTATAACATTGGAGAATCAAACATCAGCATGGTGGTCCAATATATCTGACAGATAAATTTCTTAAAGCAGGAATTATGAAGGACTGCCTGCTATGTCTTTTTAAATAAAGTTCAGCATCCAAGTTTTACCAATTTAAGATTGTATTATGTCTGCAGTGGGAGCAAGGGCAGTTTTTGCCCAATGGCTAGCTTGCTACAGTTGAAGTAAACCCCATAAGGTGTTACTTCGATGTTCATCATCTTTTTCCAAGTAAAATGGGGTGCTACTAGGAGCTGGCATGTTTCATTGACAGAAAAGCCTTAAAACAATGAAATATCTTTAAATGCCATTTTCTGTAGGTCTCTGAGGTCTCTGAGGTTTTGAAAACCATCTATCTGTACACATTTACATAGTGCATAATCATTATCTATCTATCTATCTATTTATCTGTCTTATATCTAAATAAGCAAAAGTTGTTTCTAGTACTCACTATTTGTTTAACCTAGGATATATATTTTTGTAATAATTTACACTAGTACCTGACATATCCATGAGTTTGATTGAATAACTATTAAATAGAATTTTTTTAACTATTCTAAACAGTTTGTAAAAGCAACTTTTAAAAGGACTGGAACTAAATCTTTTATTTATAAATGATTTGTAAAAGTTTTATACCTTATACAATAGTTAAAACATATATACACTATATGTATCAATTATAACTTTATAATTGTATCATATATAATGATCTAAGCCAATGAAAACCTTAAACTCCTATCAATTTACAATAAACCATATCAATGTAAAAATATTTTAGATTAATAATACTCCTATAGTTGAAGAGTAGATGCAACACTCTTTTATCCTTATTATCTTTTATCCTTATTATTCTTATATGATATTCCTATATTCCCCCTTCTTCTTCTCAACCCTTTCCCCTTAACTAAGAAAAAAAGAATAGAGAAAAGGAAAGAGATACATTCCTGAATCCAAACTCCTATATCTAGTTTCCTCCCTGATCAAAACCAATTAATAACTTGTAACAAACTCCTTTTTTAATGATAAGCATCCACCATCCAACAGAATGACACAAACCTGTCCACCCCACCTTATGGGAATGGGACACATTTCTCCTGAAATTGGTTCCTGCCGATTTGAGTCATAGTATTCCTTTTTGAGGGCCTACAAAATTTTGGAAAATGGTTAATGTTTGCTTTCCAATCTCTAAATGCTGTGAAAATTCAGGCTTAAATGAAGTGCTATTTGGAACAGTCTGAAAGGCTGGACTATTTGGGACCAGCTGCTTTAGTTGAAGTTCTCCTGGAAGTAAGCTTTAATGAAACAGCAACTGAAGCAGTTTGAAGATGGATGGACAGGATGCTGGAATAAGTGTGTTTCAGCTCTCAGCATCCTGGTGGATGAGTCTTGTCCAGTCTGATCTGGTCTGTTTATTTTGAAAACATGTAAACTCTCACAAGTAATATACAGTTTTACAATTACATATGTATAGAATGTGTAAAGATTATTCTCTGGTCTTTGTTTGAGCAGGTGAAAGAGATCTGTCTTTTTTTATAAACTAATTTGGACTATATAACCAAACTGCAATATAAGTGTCCTTCCTTGCTATATGAAAAGATGATGTGTAATAATAAATCCTTAGAACTCTGTAGCCAACAAGATTTATTGGCTATGAATAGGCATTTTAGTCTTTGCCAGTCTCAGAGCTCTTTCCAAGTAGCAAGATCAGCAATACAAGTTACCTGATTTGCTGGTCTGTCTGTAGCCAAAATCTCCAAGAGGCCTTCTCTAGTCAAATCTGATTTCCAACAGTTCGGATAGAATATATAGTTTATCTTCTATTGTAGAAATAAATGTAAACTCTCCTCCCCAACACAACATATTTTCTTTTGTTCATTCTGAAATTATCACATATATATGTTGATCTAATTCATCAATCCTTTCTAAATTCCAGTGCTTTTTAACAGTTCTGCCACCTGTCTCATTGACTTTGAAAAATGCAAAATCAGCACAACACCATTTAATATATCCCTGGGATATTCTTTATCCTCCTTATGTTCTAGGGGCACCTCTTTCATTTTATTTTATTTTTTTTTACCTCTTTTAAATTCCTGCTAGATCATTCCTTAATTAAGTAACCTGTGGGATTGTAAGTTATATCTTTTACATTTTGTATGCCATCATGTTTAAAAGAAAAATTCTTGTATTCCAGTGAATACACATGCTGAAGCACCATCAGCCACAATCTGCAAAGATAGTCACCATCTCTAATAAATGTGTAATCTGTGAATCATCTTTTTCAGAATGCAAGGCAGAGCCCACTGGAATACTGAATATGCATCAAAAGTATGTGATATCAACATGTACACCTATCTTAAGTCTCCAAAATCTACAAAATGATGCACATAGTTAATTGTATGATATTGCTGTAGGGCAGTATCAATAATTACACTTTATTTACTTTGTATCCCTCCTGTAGGTCCCTCCCTCCTCTCCTCCCAAACCTTCCCTTCCTTTCCTTTCTCCATGCATGCCCCTTTATTTTTTATATTAATTACAGTTTATTTCCTTTGTATCCCAGCTGTAGCCCTAGCCCTCATTCCCTCCCAATCACACCCTCTTTCCTCATCTCCTTCCTTTCCCTCTTTAAGTCCACTGATAGGGGAGTTCCTACTCTCCTTCCATCTGATCCTAGCTTATCAGGTCTCATCAGAATTGGCTGCAATGTCCTCCTCTGTGGTCTAGCAGGGCTGCTCCTCCCTCGGGTGGGGGGGTGTCAAAGAGCCAGCCACTGAGTTCATATCAGAGACAGTCCCTGTTCCCCTTACTAGGGAACCCACTTGGATACTGAGTACCACGGGGTACGTCTGATCAGGGGTTCTAGGTTATATCCATGCATGGTCCTTGGTTGGAGAAACAGTCTTAGAAAAGACCCCTGCGCCCAGATATATTTGGTCCTTGTGGAATTCCTATCCTCTCTAGGTCTTACTAACTCCCCCTTCTTTCATATGATTCCCTGCACCCTGTCCAATTTTTGGTTATGAATCTCAGCATCTGCTTTGATACACTGCTAGGTAGAGTCTTTCAGAGGTCCTCTATGGTAGGCTCTTGTCCTGTTTCTTGTTTTTGCCTACTTCCAGTGTCCATCCCATTTGTCTTTCTAAGTGAGGACTGATCATCTTACCCCAGGTCATCTTTCTTGTTTAGCTTCTTTAGGTGTACAGATTTTAGTATGTTTATCCTATCTTTTAGGTCTAGTATCCATGTATAAGTGAGTATATATTATGTGTGTCTTTCTGCTTCTGGGATACCTCACTCAGGATGATATTTTCTAGATCCTACTATCTGACCCTGAGATTTTACCTTATACCCATCAGAATGGCTAAGACCAAAAATTCAAGTGACAACACATGCTGGAAAGGTTGTGGAGAAAGGGGAACCCTCCTCCATTGCTGGAGGGAATGTAAACTTGTACAACCATTTTGGAAATCAATCTGGTGCTTTCTCAGACAATTGGGAATAGTACTTCCTCAAGATCCAACTATACTACTCCTAGGCATATATCCAAAATATGCTTAAGTACACAACAAGGACATTTGTTGGACCGTGTTTGTAGCAGCTTTATTTGTAATAGCCAGAATATGGAAACAACCCAGGTGTCCCTCAATTGAGGAAAGGATACAGAAATTCTCCAGCCAAGGACCATGTATCGATATAACCTAGAGCCTCTCTGCTTGGATGTAGCCCATGGTAGCTCAGTATCTAAGTGAGTACTCTAGTAAGGGGAACAGGGACTATTTCTGACATGAGCTCAATGGCGGGCTCTTTGACTTCCCCTCTTCCCTCTCACCCCCCCCCCCGAGGGAGAAGCAGCCCTGAAGGACTTTGCAGCCAGTCCTGAAGATACCTGATAAACCAGGGTCAGTTGAAAGGGGAAGAGGTCCTCCCCAATCAGTGGACTTGGAAAGGGGCAGGGAGGAAATGAGGGAGGGAGGGTGGGGTTAGGAGAGAATGAGGGAAAGGGATACAGCTGGGATACAAATTTAATAAACTGTAACTAATATTAAAATATTGAAAAAAGAATTTGTGGTACATTTACACAATGGAATACTACTTAGCAATTAAAAACAAGGAAATCATGAAAAAAGTAACTCTTAAAAAATAAATTTCACTGTGATGTGGTTCCCCTCTGCTGGCTCCTCAAGTCAACTTTCTTGTGACATATCTCACACAAAATAACAGCACTCTTTTGATGCTGACCCTACATAGAGTATCAAAGAAGGTCTTGGAGACAAGACTCTACAGATTAAAACTGTAGAGTGAAAACAGTTGTATCAAATGAAAGATATGGACATGTTTCCAATTTATTTGTGCCTGAAGAAAAGTAACACAGTTGTTAAGATTCATGACCCTTAGTTAGAAGGCCTTATGTGGCATATTCTTTTTTGCCCTAAAGAAATCAATCTATCTTTGGGATTGGTGACAGAATTCTCTATGTATTGTAAAATGGTCAACAGAATTCCCAATAGTCAGCTTCTAGATGCTTGGAGCATCACCTCTCCCTACCACCTCAAATTCTGTTAGTCAAAAATGTCTGTAGGTAGGGCTAGATTGGAAAAAAACAATATTAATTATAAACCACTACTTCAAGGTAGAGAAATATCGCCAGCATGAACAAATATGAGTAAGATAAAAAGAAGTCTCTCTCTATAGGCAAAGGGTTTGAGGAGTGTTGCAGCGTAGGAAGAGAAAGAGGTTTATTAAAGGGCAGAGTTTTCAAAAGACCTTAAGCAAACCAGATATGGCTGGAAGACATGCTCACAAGTGTGGACCAGCACATTTAAACATAAGAATGCTTATCAGAGATCAGACCTCTACTCTTGCCTGATGCGTCTAAAACAAAAAGGAGGAACTGTAGAGAGCTGCGGAATGCTATGCCTTAAAGATGGAGCTGGTTTCCTCCTTCCACCTTCCCGATGGTGAGTGCTCTCTGTCACGAACAACTCCGCATTTGGCTAAGGCTGAGGATCTGGCTTGCTTCCATGTATGTGGACCTATCTGCATTGCCCACGTGGCACGCCTGGGTTGGCTACCCAGAGGCTATTTAAGCTGTGGGCTGGCTTTCCCCGGGGTCCGAGGATTGTTCAAGGTTCCTGAATAAACTGCATTGAAAAAAAAAAAAAAAAAGAATGCACACAGGGCACTTGGCTGTAGGGAGACTCCCACTGTGTTACCTGGTTGCTTTCACTAAGTGGCTAGGAAAATGAGAGGTACCCTATGAGGGACAGTGCAGAGCTATCTGCTGTTTATTTTTCACACATATTTCCTTTCCCCAGCAATGCCAGTGTTTTGGCTTAAAAGTAATTTCTATGTTGTTATGAACACAGTTAAATTTAAGAAAATAATTTTGTAGATTACTAGTATGATAAAATTCTAGGGCTTTATCACATTGAAAATTTACCTGTTTCTGATGAAACTAATCTGTGTTGATGAAAACATAATAAAATAGATCTGCAGCAGACCCATTAAATACTTACATGGCATATTTCCTGGGCCATTCAATAAAACCTGAATTATAACAAATTGCCAACAGCTGGGTAGTGAGTGCATGCTTGACCAAACTTATCTTCTGACTTCTTGTTTCCAAAGGTAGGCTGCTGTAGGAGGCACGGGGGGGGGGTCAGAAGTACCCCCAGTGCCAACATAGGAGCTCCTTCCACACTGATCAGATTATATTAAAATGTGATTTTGGTAAAGTTAATAGCTGATACAAGTTTATGGAAACGTGTAGGGCATGTGTATGTGATAGGGTTGAGAGGGTCATGAGAGCTTTGAGAATCTGCCAGATGTGTCAGAGGGGGATATGGGAGATAGTGAGAAGAGAGAGCAAGAGAGAAAGGGAGAAAGAGAGACAGAGGGGAGGGAGAGACAGGGGTAGAGAGAAAGGAGAGAGATAGAGATGGAGAGACAGTGGAGAGATTGATTGGTTGAGGAAAAATATATAATATATATTTAAGTATCCAACCCAAGGCCTTGTGCACAGTGGCTAGTGCTTTATGGATGATATATTTCTGTCTCTTCAATCCCCACAGACAGCTAATGATCATACTATCTTATTAATTATGTTGGATGAAGAGATTAAAATTCTATTATTTTGGATAATATGTATGGCTAGTACAACAGAGTAATGGTATAATATAATGTCATGCCTTATTAACCTAAATCTAAATAGTTGAAGGAAGAAATAGGAAGAGGAAGAGAAGGAGAAGGGGAGAAGGAAGAGCAGATAGAGAAGCAGTAGGAAGAGGAGAAAGAGGAAGCAAGAGAGGTAAATATGATCAAAATATGAATATATGTAAGTGCTCTGATACTCAGTATTATGTATTATAAATATATGCTTCAATTTAGAAAAATGTAAGTTTTTTTACATGATTCTGTATGCTTTTCATAGAAAATATAAAAGGTCCAGCAAATAGCAACTAAACTAGAAATTGTGTTGAAGGATCTATTCATTTGAGCCAGTTAATGCAGCAGAGTGGATTTAGGATAGGATTTGTAAAAAACTCAAGCACTTGACATCTCCGTACTGACATTAACAATCCAAATTAGTTGATGCCCCTGTGATGGGGCATTTTTTTCTGTGCTGCCTAATATTTTATTATTTGGGCATGGTCAATGTTATAAAGCTTGGAATAAATACAGTGTTGTCCATGTCGTCTGGGTACAGTCACCATGCTAATCCTTCTTCTGTTTAAACCTTCTGTCCATTTTGGATGGGAGATTCATTATTCTCATAGCAAAGCACATCCACACATCCCCCACTATTGTCCCTGTAATGTTCCACATTTCCTCCTCCTCCTCAACATCTGTGTATTAAATATATTATTTAATATCTAACTCAAGTCTCAAATGGATACAACAAGTAACTTCATCAGTGTTCTCACAACATCAAATGTGTTCCTCGGGATACAGGATGTGCTTACAGGACATTCAGTTCGGAGAGGCAGCTCCACTTATGTGTATCCATTGTTTGTCATGGGATTATCACACAACTACTAATATTTATCTATCATCTATCTATATATCTATCATCTGTATGTCTCTATCTATATGAATGTAATTATGCATGCAAAAAATAGACATATACATACACACACGTATATGGATGTTGAACTTCATTTGTGTAGAGGAAAACGCATCTATCAGCAGACTCATAGTTCCAAATTTCTAGATCTAGATTTTGTTACCTTTCACTTTCTACATGTCAATGAGAATTAATCTCATTGGCTTCTAAGGCACCTTTAGTGGGATTATGTTTAATGATTGGACAGATTTGGGTGACTTGCTTTATCTTTGTGCCTGGATTTAACAAGAAGAACACATAAGGAAGTCAATTTCAGAATATGTTGGTGGGGTAGCTTATTAGAGATACAGAAATAGTGGAGAAGACCATTAAAATATAAGCCAGTTCTCCATAGGTGACCTTGAAATTTGGTTATGAAAGTAATGGATTCCAACAGAAGCTGTTATGGCCAAGATTGCTCAGCCTAGACATGCTATTATATTTCAAACATAGTTTAATATAACACTTACTACTAGTGTAAAAAAACTACTTCCTCCTGACAGGTCAAGATGGCGGAAATATGGAGTAAATGTTTCATTGAAGGTAGCTTTAGTATTTGTAATGGTAAGAAGTCAGAAATATGGAAGGAAAAAGAAGAAAGCTTAATCACTTGATCTTAATGCAGCAATGTGTAGTTTTGTCTTTCTAACTTTTCCGTATGATAGATACCTTCAAATTACAAATTTGAAATTACAAATTACAGAGATTTAACTGATAGGTGGGTTTCTTTTTTATCTTTTTCAAACATATTTTGTGCATATCTCTATACAGTGACGTATGTCAGAGGACCCCAGGAGTTGGTGTTCTCTTTCTATCGCGTGCATCCTGGGCTCTAACAGTTTCTGTCAACCTGACGCAAACCTAGACACAGCTAGGAAGATGTAATGTCATTTGAGGAAATCCTTTCATCAATTTGGCCTGTGGACATGTTTGGGGGACACTTTTCTTGATAGTTGATTGATGTTAAAGAACCCAGCCCATGGTGGGAAGTACTATCCTTGGGTAGGTGGGCTTGGGGCATATAGTAAAAGCTGAGCAAGCCAGGGGAAACAAGCCAGTTAGTAGTGTTCTTCCATGTTCTGGGCTTTAGTTATTGCCTGTAGGTTCCCTCCTTAAGTTCTTGCCTTGGCTTTTCTCAATGATGAGTTGTAAAATGTAAGCTAAAATAGACCCCTTTTTCCTTAAGTTGATTCTGGTCATAGAGGTTTTCAGCAACAGGAAACCAAGACAGTCCATGGGGACAGAACTCAGGTTGTCAGTGAGGCCTGCTAAGCAACCTCACTGGTGTACTATTTTTTAATCTAAAATTTTATATGTATTCCTTTATCTTGAAAATAAATATTGGATTAATTTTTTATAAATACTTATTTAATTCATTATATATGTGTTTGTGTTGTGTGTGTGAGTTTGTGGTGTGTGTGTGTATTTGCTATATGTGATCAGAACCCACAGAGGCCAGAAGAGGTAGTGAATCTCCTGGAACCACAGATGGTTGTGAGCCATATTGTAGGTGCAGTGAACTGATTCTGGATACTATGCAAGAGCAATAAGTGCTTCTTAACTGCTGTGAAATCTCTCCTGCCCCTGAAAATGGGACTTCTAATGCACAGAAGGAAAAAAAAAGCCTTACTTATGGTATGAACAGCATTCTATTCTCCTTTTCAGGACAGAATGATGAAGGCAGGTTTCTTATGTCAGTAATGAAGGAAGCTGTACTATAGGAGAGAATCCACATAATGATGAACACAAGAGCATATATAGTAGTCTGTTTACATAGACCCATTTCTCTCATTAGGCTGAGGAAAAGCTTTGACCTTCAGTTTAAACAAATTCCCTCCAGGTGAGAAGCTTATTAAGACTCTTCCTGGTAGGGGTCTCTAGCTTAGCCTTCAGTTTCCCCTTTGAAGTATTGGTTAATGTGTATCTCTTGGGAAAATGGAGTCCTATACATCTGTCAAGGTTATTTAACTATATGGGGAATTCTGTCAAGTTACTCTTTGAACCAGGTTATGGATAATTTTTGGCTAGAAATATCCAGCTGTGCACTAACACACAAATATTTTTCTCTAAAATGTCTTGGTCATTAACTCAAAGTTCTGCTGTAGTTCATACACATCAAGCTCACTCAGCACAAGGATAGAAGAGCCACCAGAAAATATAACTTAGGAAGGAAAAGTACACTATGGCCTCATAACAAGGTCTTAGACATGTGGATTGACATGGGGCAATGTGGACCTGGAAGCCTCACATAGTTGTTAACTCCTGGTCTGTGCATTCAATGCTGGCTGTAAGCACTTTCCTGGAACTCATAGACTGAAGAAAACCCAAAAGGCAAGGTGTTAATCTTTAGATTTGCATGAATCACAGTATGGACTCAGAGCCCTGGGACTGCTGGTCATGCTGCTTTGTCACTTCAAGGGTACCCATGACCAAGGTCTGTGGTGGTATCTGAGAACTAGGAGAGGGGGCCAAGAATGCTGACAGGCAAAGGATTAGCAGCCAGGATATATTTATTTCATGAACTGAGGCAGTGATATGACACATCACCCATACTCCCTCAAAAGGAAAGAGCTATATCAGTAACAGGTACTTGAAAGAGAGGAGGAATATCTTGCTGAGTGTTGCTTATCGGGGAGCAATAGGTAATGTTTTGCTAGAGACTGGGAGAAATAGTTTTGATTAGGAAAAGCTGGAAAGCTGGAAATGTACCCAGAGGGCCTGAGATATCTCATGTGCATAAGAGCCAGGGAAATGCTATTTGTTACGGTCAAAGGACATCCTCTCCTGGTTTGCTCTTCTGTTTCACGTACCTTCGTATGTTGCACAAGTTCTTCTTGTCTGTGAAGTTCTGACCCTCAAACCGTATCACCCAATTCCACTTCCGCTTACCCTTATAGCCTCCACCACTTATTTGCCTCTTTTATAATGTCTGACATTCAAACTCTATTCACACATTTGTTTCTTTCTGTAATAAAGTACATACTTGTTTTCCTGTTTTCTCTCTGTCCTCTGCACATCATTCTACCAGTGTACATGTATCAGTTTTAATCAAATTTTAACCCCTTGAGAACCAAAACCATCTGTTCATTTCCTGTAGTTTTGATAGGAGTTAAATCTCAAAATTGTTTATTGATATAAATGAAAACCATAGTAATAAAATACTTGCTTTCAGAGATTTTTATCTTTTCTTTTAAAATTACATATTGAATGATCAAAATCAGAATCTTAAAATCATGTGTAAGACATCCTCAGCAAGTGTTTCACTGAATCTTAATGCAATCTAAGTATTTAAGTCTCACAGATGCCAAATTAAACTGTGTTTATCAAGCTAGGTTTTGACAAACACTGTAAGCTAAATAAGGCTTTGCATTCAACTCTTTATTCATTCCTCAAGGTTCAGAATTAAATGTGCCATCCTTCCTCCTGGAGTTTTAAACCATTTGTGATTATTTTTGAAATGCTTATTTTAAACTACATGAAACCTTCCAAGCAAGCACTTTCTTTCCTTGGGGAAGGGAATTTGTGTCTAGACAAGAGCAGATGGATGCGCCCCTATTCTCTCAGGGTAGTCATCGTGAATGGAATTTAGAATTACTTTTTTCGTGTGTGTGGTTTTCTTCTTCTAGGCAGTCCTTTTTCATCTTTTATCAAACAATTCAGCTCATGGGTTATGTATGGCCTTCTGGAACTCGGATTTGGTTTTGATGTTTGAAATGTACATTATAATTTTCTAAACATGAATGTATGAAAATGGCTGCCTTTAGGAACTCCCACTGCGAGAACAGATGAGTGACACTGATGAAAGAAAGCCCAAGGAGGACTGCGTGGAGGGATGACGGGCTTGGCTGGTGACGGTGGTTATCTGGATAGGTAGAAATAACTGGTGAATATTCATGAGGAAATAAGGAATAGACTCAACTGGGCCATTTTTGCCTATGTTCCTTAAATCTGAATCTCAGAGTGGGAGGGGGGATGAGAGAGAAAGAAAAAGGCAGAGGGAGAGAGAGACTGGTCATAGTCACAGCTATGCTACCATTAGTTTTAACAGAGGAAGTCTGTTATTGTATGTATGTATGTACATATGAATGTATCATCTCAAGCCAACATCTAATTGTACGGCCTTGGATGACCTAGAACTCTTCTGTTATCTATGATTAGGCTTTCACTGAGCTCAGATATTCACCTCCTTCTACTTCTGGAGTGCTGGGATTAAGTGTCTGTTCCATGCCTAGCAGGGACATACTCAGTTTAGACAGAGTTCTTCAGTTTTGTTTCTCTGTTGCCTTTAACACATGTTTAAAAAACATTGAAAAATAATCAAAAATTAAAGTCAGTGTATTAAAATATAGCATGCATCAAAGTGGTACAAGTTGGGGATAGGAGGAAAATAATTTTATAAGACTCTCAGATAGAATGGGCTAGTTTTCTTGGAAATGATATTTTACTTGATCTGAAGAAACTGAATTCTTCTTTTATGTTTTGAAAGCCACGATGTCTTTTCAAAAGTAAATGTTGAAAGGTTATTTCTCTTATGAATCTGATGAGGCCATAAACTAAACACAATATTTAGTATTGTCCTTGTCAATCAAGATAAGGAAAGCTAAGAGGGAATGGTTTTCTGGTGTTTGGAGGTCGATTTATAAGAAATTCCTTATTAAAAATGAGTATCCACAGGATAACACTGGAGAAAGTAAGGAACATAAACTAGACAGATTAGTTTTCAAGATAATTTATGCCAACTCCCAACTTTCAGATTCCTTACCGAGGTACTTTTCCAGTTCCTGTGATCACTGTCCACTGAGGCCTTTGTGTGTGTGTGTGTGTGTGTGTGTGTGTGTGTGTGTGTGTGGTAAATCCTTGCAGATTGACCTTAAATTTCCATGCAGGGGGTGCTGAGTGTGTAAACTTTCTGTCAGCAAGTTAAAAAGTTATGTGGTTGGATAGACAGATGCAAGATTATAGTGTGAAGATGATGAGAACCATTCTCTGTGAATCTTTTCTCTGCCAAGTCCATGGAAACCAGCTTACCTACATCCTAGTTTTGGTATGTGCCTCAGTGGCTGAACTAACTCATAAATTTGGCATTCTTTTACAAGCTGGACTTGAACTCCTAGGCTCAAAAGACCCTTCTGCTTCAGTCTCTCAAATAGCTCAGATTATAGGTATGGCCTGCTATGCTCTGTCTTTTTTTTAAATTTATTTTTAAACGATACAGATTTTAAAAAGCTGCTATCATTATCTCACTTTAAAAAGATTTATTTCATTGTTATATCTAGTTTGTGTGTGTGTGTGTGTGTGTGTGTGTGTATTCCATACATATATACATGTGTCCACAGAGACAAGAAGGCATCAGATACCCTGGAACTGGAGTTACAGTTGGTTTTGAGCTCTCTGACATGGGTTCTGGGAACAGGAAGTTTCCTTAACTTTCTAGTTTCTTAACAATTTATCCACTGTCCATTACCTAAGTTTGGCATCAAATGAAGTCCAGGTGTGTTCAGAATCAGATATCAGGGTTAATTAGAAAAAAAATGCTTGTAATAGACCAGGAATACACCAGGAATCTAGGTTAAGTGTAGCTGCTGCAATTAACAACAACAAAAATGTAGCATGTCAGGCTCAGAGGTTAAGAACACTGGCTGTTCTTCCAGAGGTCCTGACTTCAATCCCAGCAACTACATGGTGGCTCATGATCACTTATAATGAGATCTGGTGCCTTCTTATTGCATGCAGGAACACACACACAGAGAATAATGTATATATAATAAATAAATTTTTAAAAATGTAACATATCCTGCTAGCTGCTATCCCTTTGGACAAAGCATCTGATATTGGGTGGCTATTTTTGTGAAATATATCAACCCAAGCTTAGCAGCTTTGTGCTATGATGATGATGTCATAGTATCTGTGAATTGGGGATTTGTAATAGTTTCATTGGGGGCCAGCCCTCCAGAATTTCTCATGAGCCTGCTGTCAAGGTTCTGTCATTGTGGTGACAGTGTATGAACCAACAAGTAATAGATAAATACACCTGGCATGTGGACACCCTAATTTTGTGTTTCACTTGGGACATGCCTCCTTTGTACCTGTTAACAACAGTTTTCTCTCAGTCTTTTGCCATTGTAGCCTATTCAAAATTGACTTATGTCTTAGAGTTTCTATTGTGGTAAAATACCATAACCAAAAGCAATCTGTGGATTAAAGGATTTTTTCCTTACACTTCCACATCATAGTCTATTTTAGAAGGAAGTCTCAGCAGGAACCCGGAGGCAGGAACTGAAACAGAAGCTGTGGAGGAACAGCACTTACTGACTTGCTCCTAATGGCTTGCGCAGTCTGCTATCTTATACTACCCAGGATCACCTGCCTAAGATGATAACATTGGTTTCTTTCCTCATCTATCAATTAGCAATCAAGAAAGTGCCCTACAGACTTGCCTGTAGGAGATCTGAGGGGGACATTTTCTCAGCTGAGGTTCCTCTTCCCAGATAACTCATGTTTAGTCGACAAGTATCCATGCAGCAGTTCACTGGACAGCAACTGACTTTGTTCAGAATAATCACCCTAATGAGCAAGAAAGGGCAGCAGGATGGATTGTCACTTCTTTGTTTAATTTTGTCTCAGAAGCTCTATCTGATCTCTTTTGTTGCATTCTGTTGGTCAGAGTGGTGTTAGTATTCCTAGCTCGTGTTTCCAGTTTGAGACACAGAAACATTAATATTAAGAGCAGATGTTGGAAGCCTTCTTAGATCTTCCTTCTTAGATCTTGCCTCGCCACACACACGTATCAGCGAGTGCGTATGGGTGGGAGACACAATGATGAGTAATAGGCTTGAGATGTTATAGGACATACTAAAAAAAATTCCAATAACATGGACTATTTAGCAAATTATTCAGGATCAGGCACAAGGGCCTATTTCTTTGGGCCATGATTTTGAAAACATGAAAGATACATCAACTAAAGATGGAGCCTGGTGGTTTGTGGCCAGAAGGGAATGAAAAACTAGCAGAGCTGGAGAGTAGAGTAAGGAAATGCTAAGAGTGGCTTTCTGTGATTGGAAAATTTTCAGTAGAAGAGGACATACAGACAATATGTATGTCAGAAATAAAACTTACAAGCAATTAAAGTCACAATGTGTATGTTAAAGGGGGAAAACCCTAACACGTTTCATTTTGTTGTTGTTGTTGTTGTAAAGATTAAGGACTAATTATACCAAATCATAGGAGAGAAAGCCTGCATAGCCAATTATCATGAAAGGCATACTGATTAGTGTCCAAAATCATACTTAGAAATCAATGGTCTAAAGCCTTCAAGAACTTGTAGTCTTCAAGTATTTTATCACTCTGAGAATCTATCTACCCATACAGGAAAGGACCATCTACACTCAGTAAAACTCTTGGGACTATAAACACATGCAGAAATGAAACAGTATTGACAAGTAAGGTTTATAGGTCGAGTCATTTTGACTATAATCAGCAGTAGATGAAATTCCAATGTCAATACTCCTAAAAGAATTCTCAAGTCATGATTTTGAAAACTATCTTTGTAGGTTGAGGTTGGGGCTTCCTCTGAAAGCCCTCTAATGATCCAGGGTTATAAAGATCTTTACTAAACAGACCAATGTCAGGTGGTAAAGAGCTGGCATGAGTCTTCTCTTACTTTTGACTGAAGCTAAGGGTATTTATTGACAGGCCACAGCTTTGGTTTGGGTTCATACTACTATACAGATGATGGCTTTAAATTTAAGACTCAAGTTAAGTCCTCATCACATGTTCCATGGATATGCAGAATCATAAAAGATACACTGAGCTCTGAGAACATCAGTTCCACTTTCCCTCAGGCAGTTAGACCTTTAGTGTTTTTAGCCTCTCCTAGCATGTAATTGTGGACAATTTGAATTCTCCCTTGGCAGTACCTAACAGAAACTGTTTTGGAGAATGGATATTTTATCTCCGTGAACACTAATAACAGTTCTGTGTTGGAGGGAATATTTAATGGTCCCAAAGAGTCTCCTCAGATTAATACTTTCCAGCCTCATTTACTCTGGTAATGCCTAATACTTTAGCTATCTCCAACCATATAGATGGTTAGTATCTTTGGTCAGGGAGAGTATACTTGGCCCTGATATACATTTTCTAGGGTTACACAAATGCTGTTTTATTTTCTCCTTTCGTATTAATATTTGCCAAGCTGGATCTGTTTCAAGATTAGCTTCTTTGCTTACTTTCTCTAATTTTATAATAAAATTTATCCAAAGAAAGCACTCCCAGTGTGTGGCCTGACACTACCACCATCATAGATGACCCTGTGTATATAGATTTGCCTGTCCCGTTTTAGTGAATTAAGGCCAGAATTGGAAATCTTATCATTGATGAAACTTCTTAAGGAAACTTAACCCTGAATGGGTTCCAAGCTCAGCTCTCTGAATGTGTCCCACACCAAAGCAGGGCAACCCCTACTAAATGGTCTAATGGCCCTGAAAATATCTTATGAGGTTCTGAATCAACATGGAATGATGACCATCAAAAAATGAGTGTTTTGTCTTAAGAGTTGCTCAAGGAAAAAGAAATTATTCCCCCCACTGCTTACTTATTGTTTCTTTCTTCTCTTCTTGACTGAATAGATTCTCCATGCCTCAAAAGTCTGAGAGAAGCTTAAGATGAAAAAAAAAAAAAGGCTGGAAGATTCAGAAAAACTAATGGACATATAGAAACACAGGGGATTAATCCATGTTCAACTACCATTAGAGTAGGTGCATACATGTTTTCAGATGGCCAGTGATTAAAGAACATGTCAGAATGGCAGTTAAACAGGAGACTGAAGATTGAGGAGGCATTCCCCTAATCAGGGGGAAGGAAGAGCATTTATTTCTGTGTGAGAGAATAAGTTCTAATGGATATATCATCAGCATGATGTTTTCCTGTCCCCTGCCATGCCCTATTTGGCAACAGACTTAACTAAGTTTGATTGCAACATTTGGATGTGATAGGGCTAGGTGGTGTGACTGAATGAGAAAATGAAGTGAACGGTACTCAAATATCAGATGCGTAGACACATTTGCATTGCTGGAGATCACTGAAAAGTCTAAGGCTGGGGCATGGATTTGCTTACTTCCTCAGAAACGCTGAGCCTCCTGGCTGTGCTTCTCCGTTGCAACCAGTTAACCTTGTTCCTTTCCCTCGCGACTGCCAGCAGTTCATTTGCACTGTAACACAGCCTGTCATTCATGTAAACGGAATCACCCTGAGCTTTGAAACTTCACCTTTGAAGCCTCTTGGGAAGATTCATTTCCAAAGTCCTTAGCCATGATTTAGACCTCAACCAAGGAATAGTATGACCTTGATTTTTAAATGCAATATTAACTTAGATTTTATTCTTTTTAGAAGGTCATCATTTCTCAGACCAGTATGCAATGTGCATGCAAAACTGTAGTTAGAATGTACTTCTACTTCTAATTTTGATCACCCTTTCAGGGCATAAGCTATTAAGAAGAGTTCAGCATGCTGGTACATAATTGCAAAGTGGTGTCTACATTTTTTGGGTGCAATTCATAAAGAAGAAAAGTTTCCAATTCTATAAACCTACATCAGCAACTCTGTTGATATTTGAAGAGAGAATTACAAAGGAAATGTTTAGCCTTGTCCTAATTAGTTAGAATTGAGGCCAGTGTCACAATCTGACTTATTTTTTATTTATTATTTTTTCTATCTCAATATTACTTCTTTTGAGAGGACAGGTTTTCTACATTTTCAAGATACTGGAAGAATTCATAGTTTAACCAAGAACCTCAGGTCCAGCCTGAGGTTCATTGTTCTATTAAGCCCTTCCATTCCTGACTTTGGACTTTAGATAAAGCAGGAGGAAAGCAAAGCAGGACAGAGGAACACTATAAAGAGCAGGGATGTGTTGAAGAGGAATGTCAACTGGCCCACCCCCAAGTGAATAAACTTAGGAATGGGGCACAAAGAAAGTGGTTATTGCTCTTTCCCCAGCCATTTGCTTCATGGAAAATTGATTTTCATAAAAGTACCTATTTCTGCCTTCTCTGATGGTATTAGTAACATGGTCATTCATTCCAGTGTTCTACCAGTTAAGTCATAAGAGAGACTTTATGAATATAGCTTCTGATATTTCTAGGTTTTTACTTATATATTTAGGAATAGGAATATGTGTGTGTGTGTGTGTGTGTGTGTGTGTGTGTGTTCATGTGTGTTATAAGCATTAATGAAGAAGAGGTCCTGAATTTTAAAGAGAGCAAGGAAAGGTATATGGAAAAGTTAGAGGGAAGAAAGGGATGTGGGAATTGATGTAATATCAAAATATAAACAAAACCATTGTTTTAAGTAGCCCCTTTCTATTTTATCATTTTTGTATTGCTTGGGTCTGAAGGTAGGTAGAGTCTTGCCATCACTTCGTTTTCTGGCTTTCACTCATTCTCTAATTTCTTTCAGTTTATTTTTTTAATTTAATTTATATATTTATTTATTACAATTTATTCACTTTGTGTCCCCACTGCAGCCCCCTCTGTCGCCACCTCCCATTTCCACCCACTCTCCCGCTTCTCCCACTATGCCCTATCCCAGGTCCACTGATAGGGGAGGGCCTTCTCCACTTCTATCTGAATTATTTCTTAAAAATAACTTTACACTGACTCCCTCCCCCAAAGTCTCATTTTCCTTGCACCTGATAGATTCAGAAAAGGTATTTGTGAAGTCAGAGGTGTATTTGTGGAGGTTGGGGTCTAAGTAGCAGGCACTACATAACTCAAACATATAGCTGACATTTATTAACATAGAAAGCTGCAAAATGGTTTGTTCACAATTCCTCAGTGGCTTCCTAACTTTAATGCCATTGATCATACTACTTTGTATGATGTTGTGGGCTATAATGTAGATTTTTTTTTCTGAACCTTATTCTACAAGGAAATATATGACTTGCAGAATAACTTTTAATTCCTATAAAAATATTTGACCTATAAAAAGATTAAAAATGTAAGAACAAGAGGATA
This sequence comes from Meriones unguiculatus, assembly GCF_030254825.1. Taxonomy (NCBI): domain Eukaryota; kingdom Metazoa; phylum Chordata; class Mammalia; order Rodentia; family Muridae; genus Meriones; species Meriones unguiculatus. Next base: position 8,377,613 of record NC_083353.1, read on the forward strand.
ATATACCAGATATTGTCTTCTCCCTCTTAAAGGGAAACACTGTATTTTAAGACAGCATATAGATTTTCAGAGTGTGTGTGACTATCAGAAATATATACATGTTTAAATTATTCACTGTACTCCTTTGTGCATGTTTCTGTCGTCTTACAATCATGTTTCAATTTGCTGTTTCCACACAGCTTTGACTTTAGAACTTTAATGCATGGGCTATACCTTTATCTGCGTGTCCTGGTTGATTTGTACCACACAGATACAGTACCCATGGAGCTAGGGCAAGCATCTCACAGTGCTTCCTGACATCAGAATAAATCTGGTAGGTGACATCAGGATAAGTTTGAGCTGTGGCCTATTGACAAGATCCTGTGAAAGCAGTTACTTTCAATGTCAGTTTTTGTATAAGTTCTGCTTCTCAAGCCTTAGAGTACATCACCAAAACAAACAAACAAACAAACACCCTCAGCTACAAACACAGAGACACAAAGAGATTTCTTGTGATTTCAGGGTAAGATGGATCAGCCTGCCCAGTCAGCATCTCTGTAGAAGTCATGCACTAGATTATGACCAACCACCTGTTTGGGAGTGAAAAGATTCATTTTACCATATTTCATGGTAGTGGTGGCCAAGATGATCTATTATCATTTTCAGTTCCAACGACAGCATATTTTTCATATACTGTTTTCATAGGTCTATCGTGCTTCAAATTGTTTGTCTATTCTAAGTATGAAGTAATGCATTATTGCTATCTTTCAGTGAATGATGCTAACCATATGACTGTATTTATCTGTAACATGGAATTATTTGTGGGAGTTTGCTCATCACTTTTCTTTTTGTTCTGGCATTGTTTATATCAACTTTTAGTATGTATCCTATTTACATGTAACAGTTCTGATTCTTTTTCAAGTATACAATATGATGATAAACTTTTAAATTGCATATTATTTATTATATGCATGCATGCACATGCCACAGCATATATGTGGAGGTTAAAGGACAGCTTGCAAGAGTTGCTTCTCTCAAAACCAGGGTTTGTTAAGCCTGACAGCAAGTGCCTTTTCCCACTAAGTAATCTTTTTTTTTTAGTATTTTTTGTTTTAAAAATTATTTATGCATTCACTCTACATCCTGATTGCAGCCCCCTCCTCTCCTTCCAATCCCCCATCTTGCATACCCCTTCGCCATTCTCCTCTCTCCTCCTCTTCAGAGAAGGTGGAAGACCCTAGTGAGTACCAACATACCCTGGCATATTAAGCTGCTGCAGTACTAGGCACATGCTCTCCTCCTGAGACTAGATAAGGCAGCCAGTCAGGGGAACGGGATCCAAATGGAGGCATCAGGGTCAGAGGGGGTCCCCTCTCCAGTTGCTGGGGGAGCCATATGACGGCCAAGCTGTACATCTGCCACATATATGCATGTGAACTAGGACAACTCTGGGACTTGCCAGAGTCCCAGGAGGCCCAGAAAGTCCACAGGGGTCACCCTATCTGAGACTCCTAGCAGCGGGAGAATTGGAGCCTGAAGTGGCCACCTTCTGTAACCAGGCAGGACTTCCAGTAGAAGGACATCAACCCACCCAAAAAACCTTTGACCCAAAATTTGTCATGCCAACAAGAGGACCCATCCCATGGAAGATCACCAGTCCCTGACACTATTGGTATTTCTCTGCTATGCTTGTAGACAGGAGCCTAACATGACTCCACTGAAAGGCCTCACCCAGCAGCTGATAGAAACAGAGAACCACAGCCAAACATTAGACAGTGCTCAGCGAGTCCCATGAAAGGGTTGTAGAAAGGATTGAGGGAGCTGGAGAGATCAGGGACTCCACAAAAAGACCTACAGTGTCAACAAACCTGGCCGCATAGGGGCTCACAGACACTGAGCCACCAACCAAAGAACATGTATGGTTTAGTCTTACTAAGTAATTTTATCATCCGGACATTGGTGAGAATTTTATATATTTAAGTGCTACTGGCAGCTAGAAATAAATCTATAAAATAATTTATAGCCATGAACATGCCATTTTAGCAATCAAATAAAGTGAAATTAGTGTAACTTTTTGCTGATTAAAGAAAGTTATGATTTTACTTATGTAGAACACTCATTTCTAAATGTCAAATGCACACAACAAATTCTCATACTCCAAGAGGTCAATTCCAATTATCTGCGTCTTTCAGTTTTGTAAAAAAGTTCATTTGCAACAAAAAGAGATAACTGAAAGAGCCCAAGTTTATGTATAGGTTTAGGAATAAAGGTTTTTATAATTTTGTGTTGACATGGGATAATTACACATATCTATGATGTGTGGTGTCATAGTCTGACACATATAGCGATTGTTATTGACCAAATGAGTATAATTAGAATGCCAATCACTTCAGTTCCAATTCATAGTTATAGCACTACAGCTAAATAATCTCAGAATGCTTTCCATGTAGATGTGCCTCAATGATTATATGGAAAGCTCAGGTGGCATAGGGCGCTAATCCTCATGATTCACTTGGGAAAGGAAAATTGCCCAATTCACCCTTTTGGTTTTGATAGTTATTGTTGCAAGAACACTTATGCCTCCCTGGCTCCATTTCTCCCCTCCATAAAAAAAGAAAAAGAAAATCATTTGACTTTTTCTAGTAGAAGTACACTTCTCTAGGAATGATGTACCTCAGGTATTCTGATGCTAGAGAGTAATTGAGCAGAGTTTTTCACACCCGGGATTAAAATGAAAGTCAAAGTATCCAAGAGGGTGAAAATGAGCATAAAGATGAACGAGGCATGAAACCCCAGAAATGAATGCAGACGGATGATGTTTCTATTTTATTGTCCTTGTAAATAAAGTGACTTGTGCTTTTGGCTTTCATCTGCCATAGAAATAGGTTGTTATGAGGTAACAGCTTAGAAAATTGAATTATGATTTTCAAGAGTTAAAAAATCACCACCATTTTCTTTTCCACAATCTGTGAAAATATTTCAGATATTCCAGTAATCTTGCCTTCTGCACCTCAGGTGTGTGTGTGTGTGTGTGTGTGTGTGCGTGTGCGTGTGCGTGTGTGTGTGTGCCTGTGTGTGTGTGTGTGCGTGTGTGTGTGTTTATAGATTCGTCCCTGTGAGAAGGAGGTGTTGTTGTTTTAGGAGCTTACATAGGCATCATTTTCTTTCATACCAAGGTGATACTGATGAAATTGAACAAATCACCTTGAGCCCATTGGTCTTCTCTCCTACGGGTCCTTCTGCTGTGATATACCATTTTCCTTTTGTTCTTTCACATGTTCCTTCCATGGCATACCTCCTTCCTCATTCTCTATATTTCTTCCTTCCTTCCCATCCAAAGGTCTGCTATATTCTGGTTGGGATTAATTAAATGTTTGTCAATATTTTCTAAGGGCAGTTTAAGACTGATAGCACTGTGTGAATTATAATATTGAAACCAATTATCATACAGACAAAAACAGGCTTAGAAGGATTAAAAAATATTAGCCAATTTTTCATGAGTGGGAACTAGCAAAAAAGAAATTCGACTGAGGTTACCATAAATGTGAAATCTATACACAGGAGCTAACCTTCACCACCTTGGATGGCTGTCATAATTTTCTTTTTTGTAAACCATCACCTTTAAAGAAGTTTGCTACCTTCTATTGAGGTAAGTGACATAAGATGACTAAATTAGACCTACTCAAAACTGGACCAAAAGGGCTAACCACTAAATTTCTCTAAGGACTGGAATGATGGACAGCAAGAGAAAAGCCTTCTGATTTGTTGTCATTTCCTTTGTTCACCCAGTGATGCCACGCTTTGCTGAACAAGTTGAGGTTGCAATTGAAGCCCTGAGTGCCAATGTCCCTCAACCATTCGAGGAGAATGAGTTCATCGATGCCTCGCGCCTGGTGTATGACGGTGTTCGGGACATCAGAAAGGCTGTGCTGATGATCAGGGTATGTGAGACTTTTAGAGCAAAGAGCTAGTAGAGAGTCCCCAGGAAGTTCAATATCTTCCTCATTTTTAATTACTCAATGAAGAATAGTTAATTAATTAACTACTCTGTGAAGATGTTCGACTCCTAGCATATCCATGCCAAGTAGACTTTTTACTTATACATGGATGAGTGGGTCCTAAAGAGGCCTGTTTCATAGCAGTGAATGTCCTGACATTTGTCCTGGTTCTTCCTGGCTTCATTTGATTTGATAAAAGCCCTGACACTTTCTATTTGTGTCTTTTGTAGACATTGTCTTCACACCAGGGGCACCAGGGAATCATGAGGTGTTAAGGAATGAAGCATTTTCAGCTTAGTGGTGTTAATATAGCAACAGCATGATGAGTTACATCATTATGCGTAAATCTAGATAGTCTTCTGTGAAAACTCCTCTCATCACCTACCTTATTAGCTTTTGTTACCCACATTTCTGTCAAATATGTGTGAGTTTTCATAACTATTGCCTAAATAGTAAACCATACTGTAAACATGGAAGGTTTACATTATACTTGACTTTAAACTTAGACTGTATCATTTGTGATTTTTTTCTATCCATCCAAAACATTCATTCATCTGTCTCTATGACCCATAACTTAATTCATACAATTTAGTTGCTGTATAATATTCCACTGTAGGTTTTGACTTCTTACCTTAACAACCACTTAATAACAATATTGTTCTAGCAATTTCTTTAGCAATGGGGCTTTCCCTTTAAACAAACTACACATAAAGAAGAATAATTGAGAGAAAAATATGTAAAAATGATAACTAAGGCTGAGAGATGATGAAATTCAGCAGTATCATCCCAAGAAAAGAATAATCAATATAATCCTAGTGATAACCATGCTTGTTTTTTTTTTGTTGAATATATATACTAAAAAGTAAAAAGTAGCAAATGAAGGGCTGGATAGATGGCTCAGTGGTTAAGAACACTTATTGTGCTCACAAAGGACATGGATTCAGTTCTCACCACCCATAGTGAATGGTTCACAAATGCTTGTTAACTCCAGTTTCAAGTGATTTCATTTCTTCTTCTGGCCTCTGCAGGCACAACACATAGGCATCATTCATACAATGGATCAGGCACATATCCATACTCATAAATAAAAACCAATAGTTTTTAAAAAGTAGAAATGAAGTTAATTATAGTTTCTTCCTTAAAATGTATCCATGATGTTAGCATTGTAACATTCTGCATCAGCATCATTTAAAGCATCCAGTAACTTTACAAAGCTGTGGCTGAGACAAAGACTCTGTAACCACAACCTCTACAGCTGTTTGTGGAACTGATGAAATCAATTTTAAAAGAGTATAAAATTCAATAAAATTTCATCAGGTCATTTTAATTATACTAAGCACATAGATTTCAAGTTTAGAATTAGGGACTTGAATTTCTTGTGCTTTTAATTTACCCATTTTATAACTGTAATACTCTGACCATCTTTCAAGACTTGGCTAACCATTATTTCCCCATATTTACTTTGAACAATAATTACTCACTTCTTTGAAAACTTATAACATATTCTGCTTGAATAAACTATTTCACTAATCCTTTTTATGACTATTACCTTCTTTAAACTGTAAAATTTTGGAAAATATGGCTGTATTTTTGTTGTTGTCATCATTATGGCCCTCATTGGGTTGTATTGAAAGAGAGAAAGAGGGGAGGAGGAAGAGAGTGAAAGTAAGAGGGGAGCAGGAAAAGAGAAAGGGAGGGAAAGAGGAAGGGGGGAGACAGTCCCAGTCCAAACTCAGAAGATAGAAAGATGTCAGAGAAAAAAAATATGAGAATTAGAGTAGGGAGGGAAAGGATAGTGAGATTTTTTGTGTCATTTTCCCATCCTGTGCTAACTTGTGAAATAAGGTAACAGACCATGAGAGTTATGTTTGCCAAGTGTTCTGAGCTAAACCCCAGTATAATCCTCAAGACACATTTCCTCTTTTGCCATTTTTCTGCTTTGTTAGCCTTCACATTTTTGTGACAACCATTTATCTGAAAAGCTGAGAAGGTTTATAGCCATCATTCATTCTTTCATTCATGAGCCACAAAAAGTCCACAGTTTTAGATAAAATGCCATATTATCATCACAGGGAGTATCATCTCCCCCATCTCAACACTTTAAAAAGAATTACTTAAAATTTAGGACAAAAGAAATGTACAGTGGATATAAATTGTTACTTTTAGCACCCAAATGGCTCCTTTTGTATTTAAGTAATTTTATGGCTTCACTTTTAATATAATTATTATATCTATGAGACAGAAAATTTTATTGCACAAAGAAAGAATGATGGGGGTGGGGCTTTTCCTGTCAGCTGTCTGTATAACCTCTTTCCAACGTGCTGATTATACTTTGCCAAAGAAAGAAATCTCTTCTAAAATCACTTAAAAAGTGATAACTGTAGGAAGTACCATCATGGGTCAAATTCTCCATCACCTTGTTAGGTAAGAAGTTGTTAAGGTAAGAAGTCAAAACCTACAGCAATCAATACATATTTGATTGTCATGTTGGTGTCTGCTTGCTCCAGGGTAGCTCCAGGAAGCCCTCAGATGTAGTCAAAATGTGTGCTTCCCAGGTTCCAAACTTTCTTTCCAAGACCACACATCTGTTCTGGAGCATGTCTTTGTCCTTATTTCTTGAGCCTGTTAATTCATTTGCTTTGCAATAAAATCTCAGCGATAGGTTGTAGAAATTTTCTCATTATCTTCACAAGGCATTTGAAAAAAGAAACATGGAAACCAGGAAGACCATTGCACATTAATCTTCTCACCCACAGTAGTTATGGTTAAGTGTTCACTCTGAATAATCAGTTCATTAGTACCAACTTGGTACTGTGGGGGAAATTCAGGGTTAGGGTTAGATTCTTGTCATTCTCTGGTCACAGTCTCATTTTCTTTAAACAATCAATATACAATATATGGACAATATATCTATATCTGTATGTTGTCTAAAGTCACCTTGATTCAAATATCACTGAGGTATTAGAATCAAACTTACAGACGTCAGCACAGACTAACACTGGAATGCAGTTTATCTGTTGGTGTTTTCTTTGTGAGGCACATTACAGATTACATGACTTAGGAACATTCAGTTCACCACTACCTTTGCCAACATTAGACAAGCTTCCAGCACTGCTTTGGGTTGCTATTTTAAACAGAGAAACCAGTAGCCCAAACAACAAAAATTGTGGCAATAAATAAACCATAAAGGGATACTTGTTTGTAGTGTGAATGTTCAAAAAAAGAGAGAGATCCCTGTCATTTTCTAACTTATGTAGGGATATGTACATTACTGTCTGGGAATGAACACAGATTATTGATTTTTGAAATGGTATTACAAATAAATTTTGGTGAAGAGAAAGAACCACAAATGAGAGACTTGCAGGTAATGAGGGTCAAACGCACCTGTAAGATCCTTTTATTTACTCTTGGGAGTTACGATGAGTAAAAGCATAGGATTGACTATTAGGAATTACATATAATGGGGTACGTAGTATCTTGGCATAGAGACATCTACAGTAAAAAATATGATACTTGTCCTACACCATTTCTCTATACAAAATGTTTATACTTGTCATCCTTCCTTTGGTTATGTATGGTGATTTCAAAGACAGGTCAAGGAAACAGTAGGGCATGAGACTGAGGTTTGACCAAGGTCTGTAGTTCACTGTAGCTCTCCTATACTGTGTTCCAAAGAGCTTTGGAGCATTGTAGATAGTTAAATTTTCTGAAAGTAGTATGGACTTATTCTCTGCTTAAGTATGAAACATTAGCTGGGGCAGCTCACTGTTTAAGCATTAGGCCGCCACACGGATGTTGATGACATGATGTGTTTATGAAGTTGCACATGTAGTTATCTGTATGGAAAATGTCATCTTCACAATCAGTGAGGTCCATTTTTATTCTAATATTTAAATAAATATTTTAATGTTACTTAGGTCAAACAAACGGATTAGTTGTTGGGACCTAAAGGCTTAATAAACAAAACTGTTAAAGATTTTTTTAATTCATTATTTTTCAGACTAGGAGCCCTATAAAAACATCAAGGAAACTATGAAGATGCTATGAAGGAGTGAAGTACGGAATTTTTAGTGTAACTGTACTTTGGGGTCATTGGCTAATTATCTTTTCTGGAAATTAAGGAAACATGTCTAAAGTAAAAACACTCAGAGACCCAGTAATTAGTGTGTGCCCCTAAAATCTTTATTTTAGTCATCCTGCTCAGCTGAGGTTTCTTTCAGTTGTTTAATAATCTGGAATTTGCTAAAGAAGTCAACAATATTAAAATTTTAGCAGCTAGAGTCAAAATAGTTCTCATAACTAGCAAATGAAAGGTGTAAAGCTATCAACGTATGTTTTTCTGCTTTGTGGCAGCTAATCATAGTCCTGTATAAATGCTAGTTTTGTTTCCCTAAGACCATTAATGAGAACTAATTTATTATCCTCTTTCTAAAGGGTTATGAAATATTCTATACTATTAGATCTTCCCCAAATACAGACGTAAACAAAGAAATTTTTTTTTCATAATAAAGAATTATACTGAGTGCCAAATATAGTTCTGTGGAAGAGGCAGAGGCAGGGTATGGGAGAGAGTGCAGGTTTTATGGAGACAAGGTCAGAATGAACAGGATCGTATTTGAATAGAGCCTGCCAATTTCATGGCAGGATTGCTTTATAATTGGTGTAGCTGGGAAGTTGTGGAAGCCTAGGAACCACACAGAAGAAATGAGAGCCACCAGGGGGTTCTGAACAGATACTTGATCTGGTCTATCTCAAATCTGAGTGGATTCAATACTGGTGAGAATAGAGTATAGAAAGCAAGAATCTTAGTGCTCAGCGGAAAGATCACATAGGAGGCTTTCATGGTGACCCATGGCCAATTTGCGCCATGAGAGAGGTTAGTTTGTTTGTTTGTTTTATTGATTGCCTTTAGATCTCTAATGTTAGGGTTCTATTTTTTTTTCAGTTTTTGTTTGAGACCTACTTTAATGTTAGAGATCTCTACTGGGAAGTCAATTATTTGTAACTCACCCAGTGAGTCCAGTCAATGTGTATTTTTCTTTTATCCTTTCAATGAAACTCTCATATGAATGTCAAACTTAAAAGAATTGTCCTTAATATATTTTTATTATATTTCAAAGTAAAACATTTCTGAACCCATCAACATCTCATTTGGCTTCAGTAGATGTATACTTGGCTTCTGTTGTGGAACCTATGGTCAGCGCCAAGCACCAGAGTTCTGCAGCTGACATCTGGTATATCTCTACAGAACTTATGAGACTGCTGACCTCTGTGATAGGTGTTACTTATAGGCTTAGAAAATAGACTTGGGAAGATAAAAGATCAGATGTATTTTACAAAATGACATATGACCATAACTCAATAGATAGATAGTGGTAGGTCCAGGAAACTGGAAATACACCCAAGGTGGTATTTTGGCTCGAGTGAAAAAGTCCTCCCTCAAAATAACAAGTTGTGTAATCAAGGCTTGATCCTCATGTCTTTAGTTTCCATTCAGTGAAACAAACATTCTAATGTCTTGTTCTTAAAACTTCGTCTAATAATAGGACTCTTATTCTTTGGGACAACTTCCAGATCATCTGTAGTTTATCAAACATACAAGTTAGAAGTCTATGCATACACAGAACTATTTATAGCAGCAACATGTATGGGTTTGATTTTGCTTAAAAGACATAAAAATATTTCAGATTCATCCATTTCCCTGTGTAGTTTGTGATCATTAAGATAAGGGGTTCTTTACCTTGTTTCTCTGTTCTGTCAGTTACTTATTGGAACAGCTCAGAAATTTTTCTGGCAGGCTACTCTAGTGACATTTATGTTACTATTATAAAACATTCCGACAAGATGCCATTTAGGGAAGAAAGGGTTAAGTGGCTTACAATTCCATATTACAGTCCATTAGTGAAGGGAAGTCAAGGCAGGAACTTAAAAAGCTAGTCACATCGGGACTTAGTATCAGAGAGATTTAAATGCAAGTTAGCTTACTTACTTGCTCTGTGCTTTCTCCTGGCTTGCAACGTTCAAAGCCTCATGCTTAGGGAGTAGGGCCACTCCCAGTGGGAAGGTCTTCTTGTACCAGTTAATAATGGAGCCAGTCTCCAACTTAATCTGGATTAGTTCATTTCTCATTTTCTCTTCCCAGCCAGCACAAAGACTCCGAGACACTCCATACATCTACAAAACAGATATGTGGTAAATGATGATAGCTACTATTACTGTTATTAGGTGTTATGTTTTATTAAGCATACTAATTCTCAATATCATATATGTGTTTATACTTTTTTATGATTGGCAAAGCATTTTCATATTCATCTGTGTTTAGGAGTCCTCTGAGGTAAACAGGAAAAATGGCAATTATAATATTCATTTTATGACTAAGGAGACATCAAAGCAACAAAACTGAGTGATTTTTCAAAGACTTGTAGTTAGTGAGTGGAAGACAAAATAGTACCTCTTGGCCCACATCAAGATTTTTTATTTCATTTTGTGGTGTGTGTGTGTGTGTGTACATATACTGTGATGTATACATGTGTTTATAGGTATGTAGGTGTGTATGAGTACACATGCCTGTTGACCACAGTTCAAGCTCGACTAATTTCCTTTATTGCTCTTCACTTTATATTTTTTTGAAACAAAGTCTCCCACTGAACCCAATACTTGCTTTTTTTGTCCAAACTGGCTGTCTAGCAACCACTAGGAATCCTCCTGTCCCAACCTCCTCAGCGTTACATTATAGATTTATATAGCCAAATCCAAAAATATTTTTACATATATTTTGAAAGTTTTATTATTATTATTATTATTATTATTACTATTTACAATTTATTCATGTTGTATCCCCGCTGTAGCCCCCTCCCTTGTCTCTTCCCAGTCTCACCTTCCTCCCTATTCTTCCCATATACCTCTCTCCTAAGTCCACTGATAGCAGAGGTCCTCCTCTCCTACTATCTGACCCTAAGCTATCAATAAAGAATTATTGATCAGATGTTCCACATCTATCTCCCTCCAACTCTTACACTCCAGATCTCTCCAACAGTATACCTTTCTCCAAACTTCCACCTAATTCCAATTGGAGATGACCATATGTGTGTGTGAGCCTATCTGTTGGGGCATGAGCTATCTACTGTTGAGATTTTTCCAAAGAAAAGTGAGTGACTCTGCTTCCCTCAGCAGCTATCAACTGCCAGTAGTTCCTTCACTATTGGTGGGCCTTCGGAGCTCCTCTCCCTTTACTGCTTGCTCTTGTGCAGGTCTTGTGTAGGTAACCATAGTTCCTGTGCACAACAGCCATGTCATGTCCAGAGAACAGCGTGGCACTCCATTTAGTTCATCCTCCAGCTTTCACCCTCTTCCCACCTCCTCATCTTCAGTGTTCCCTGAACCTCAGATGAGGAGATGGTGCCATAGATGTCTCATCAGAAGCTTAGCACCCACAGTCATTTATTATTAGGAGTTTAACCAGTTACACATCTCTGAATTTGCCCCCATCACTGCAAAATTCAGCTTCTCTGGATGAGACTGCACATATCACAAGTCTATGAATATAAATGTAAAGACTGAAGAGACATTTTGATTACTTGAGCTTTTAGCCTCTAATATCCCCAGTCCTGTCCTTTGGGCCATGTTTTCAGTACTAGGTATGAATTACCTTCTGTGTAGCAAGCCACAGAACCCACGGATAAGGGAATGCCAATTTTCCAAACTAGCTCCTGTTTGATTGGCAAACACTTTGTCAACCTAGCCATCTCCTGAGTCCTTCAGGCTATTATTGTTTTAATTTCTCTTTCATTTTGATTCCTGGCTATACTCATTTTCATAAATCTCAGCATCATTAGCCTTACCCTAAGGTGAGGCTTGCCATTGACTCACTGGTTGTATAAATGCCCAGGATACTGCAGTGCTTGGACACAGTCCTACAGGCCATGGTGTATGCTGCATCTTTCTCTTGAAAGAGGTGTTCCATTTATTTTTCTCTCCCTTTAAAGAAGTAATGATGAAAGTGTTTGCAATCTTGTCATCTCATCTGTCAGCAGAATTTACCAACTTGCTGCAATTGTTTCACAGTAAATTTCCAGAAGCAAGAAATGATCCCAGAAAATTGCCTCTGTCCACAGTAAACATTTAACCAGTTATTTAAACCAGGTTCTGCTTATCTCACCCCCACTTAAATTGGCAGAATTCTTACTGAGAAACTCTTTCTCCCATTCTTTTAACATTCTGTGAAACGAAATTTGAGCATAAATAGATGACTGAGTGAATGTTAATGAGGTTGATGTGGAAAGGTTGATGTGAGAAGAAAACCAAGATCTCTATGCTCATACATGGAAAATTAGGAGGCATAATGCAGTATGAGCACAAACAATCCCATTTTATGCCTGTTTGACCAATCTCAAGACCACATCAGTAACTACAACTGATAAATTAGCCTAAGGAAGTCAAGGAAATCAGCACAATGAAAACGGTAAATGGGCACCAGCATCACCAGTACTGTTGCTACACTTGTATCTCTTTTGAAAGACACATGAGTTCCTGCCACATCTAAAGAGACAGTTTGCAGAAGACTGTGAGCAGAAGGGTCCCACCAATGCCCTCTCATTGTATGCATGACCCACATCACCTCCTGAAGGGATCTTAGAGTTCTCAGTATGTGATAGTCATGGTGCCTGCTTCAGAATGCCTACTTAGAAAGCTTCAAGAAAATGTGGTGCCTCATATTCTTCAGTATTCTATTGGCAAAGAGTGTATAAAGAGAAATAAAACAATAAAGGAGTGTGAAGAGACTTTCTCGAGTTTATGGGGCACCCAGAGAAACTGGTAAACCCTTAACACATGTTATTTATTTAGAAGAAAGGAAAAGTGTTTTATTGGTTGGCTCATAGATCCATTCTTATCTATCCACAACACAGACTTTAATGATTTGGAATGATCTTAATCTAACTCTTCTTCCTTTATGCCATTTATCATTCAGGTTCTTACCCAATTTATAATGTGAACAAATACCCAAAACAAAGACTTTTGAGGTTGGGGGTCAAATATATTTGCTTGTTTGGATCCAAGTTCTGGTTTTGTTTCTAAATCAAAGACATGGACTGTGTTTCTGGACTTTTTTTTCTACCTGATTTTTCTTGGTTGTAGATAGAGAATAATTGTCACTTCACTATGCTGGTGTAATCTGAATTGATACTATGAAAGAATTATTTAGCTTTTAATTATGTGCAATAATTGGTAGCTTCCATATTAAAAAGTATTGTTGAAGCCAGGTGTGGGGCACATGTCTTTAATCATACCATTGGGGAAGGAAAGGTAGGTCTCTGTGAGTCGAAGGCCAGCCAGCCAGGTATACATAGTGACATCCAGGACAGCCAGAGCTATGTGGTGAGACCTGTAGTAAGGTTTTCTTGTTGTTGTTATTGGGTGAATTAATTTTAAATCCTACATAATTATTATGGCAAACAGATTGATGATGAGTAGATAATTTATATAAAGTAACATTGGTTTTCACACACACACACACACACACACACACACACACACACACACACACACGTGGCCACAGTGAAAAGCACGAATTTATGGAGAAGGAAGACAAAACTCAGAGATGCCAGGTGGCATTCTTAGAGCTACACAGTGGTCTCTAATCAATCAGGGTTGAATGTAGTCTGAAATATAATCTTTCTATCTCATGCCTTAGTAAGAAAAACCCGTATTTCATGGGGTCTAGTCACTGACATAGAGATCTCTAATAAGTCTGCTTATTGAGAAAAGAAGAACTAGAACAGAGAAAATAATATTAGAGACAAACGATAGACTAAATTTTGTTGAGAATAATTAATTTCTATCTTAAAATTGACATGGATTTTATACAACTGTACTTTTGCTTGAATTAGAAGTCATCTCATGTTAAAAGCCAAACTTAGATTTGCTATATTTGTCAGCGGAAATACATAAAATGTATTTTCTAAGGAGGTGTGTTAGGAAAATGTGGTTCCATGGTTTTGAAGATGATACCATATAAAAAATAGCCATATTATATGCAAGATGCTGTAAACTCTTTCTTTGGGGATGTTTAGGCTGTGCAACGAAATATGTGGATAAAGGTGAACTGATTTTTATCTTTTCTATTGTTATTTAGACTCCAGAAGAGCTAGAAGATGATTCTGACTTTGAGCAAGAAGATTATGATGTGCGAAGTCGGACCAGTGTTCAGACTGAAGATGACCAGCTCATTGCTGGGCAGAGCGCACGGGTATGTGGATGTTCGTGACTTTGGATAGCTTCCCAAGAAGAAACTCTCACAAATGCCGAAAGGAAATTTCCTTAATTACAGGTGTTGGGAGCTCAGATATCTTTGGCTCAGAAGTCTGGGCTATTACTTGGGTGGTCTGTGGCAATGCACATTTTTTTTTTTTTTTTTATGTTGGGAGCAACTACTATTGCCCCTAACTCCTTCTAACCCTCTCTATCCTCTATCCACCATGCATAGCAGCTGTGTCTAAACACTGCATACAATAACGTGTAGTAAATTATATTTGGCCTGAGGGTAGTAATTTGATGGACAAGGCGGCATCTAATGTATAACTTAAAATTTTACATTCTAATTATCTGTTAATTTTTCTTAAGAAGATATAGTAAGCACAGACAGGTCTCAAAATAAGAATATGGCTAGTGCACATATGACAAATGTAAAAGATCCTGAGACAAAAGATGAATGGAAATTTAAATCATACTAAGAATCTACCTCATTCCAGTCAGAATGGCCATTGCCAAAAATAAATGAATAAATAATAACAAATTCTGGTAAGAATGTGGGGAAAGGGAACTCTTATACACTGCCTGGAAAATATAAATTAGGAAAGTCACTATGGAAATTATAGAAGGTCTCAGAAAACTAAAATTGAAACCATCATATGTCCCGCCATGCTACTCCTGAGTATTTACCCTCGAAGACTCTTGGGTCAACATGCTACAGAGACACTTTGACATGCATGCTTATTGTAACAATCCACAAAATAGCTAAGTTACAGAATCAGCCCAACTGTCTCTTAACAGATAACTGGATAATAAAATGTAAACATGTATGTAATGAAATCTTATTCATCCAAAGAGAGGAAAATTAAATCATTTGTCAGAAAAGAAATACAAATGGAGATTATCATATTACGGAAAGTAAGTTAGATTCTGAAAGACAAATATTGCACAATTTTTATGGATCTAAGAATTCTTTTCTTAAAAGATTTATTATTTTTAATCATGTGTTTATCTTGGTTATGTGCATAAGACTGCAAGTGCATATATATATATGTATATCAATGAATGTACCATATATATGTATATATAATTTAAATATACACATGGGTTGAAAAAGAGCTCTTAAGGGTGAATGTAGATTTTGGATATACTGCTGCAAGCTCCTTTTGCTATAGTAATTGTAAAAGATAAGTAGAGATCAACAAGTTAAGTGACTAAAATAAAGAGAACACAAAGAAATTGGAGTTCAAAATGACTGCACCTAAAACTCTGTTTCTCTAATGTACTATAGACCTTGATATCTTTGTTCCTAAGTCAAATGACTGAGGACATCTAGGTGTAGATTGATAGACACGGAAAGGTAAAAATCCAGCCACTAAAGGCATTGTGATGTTGCATGGTATATTGGCACACAAATTTAATACTGGGTTTTGGGAGGAAGGGACAAGGATTGTGGATTCAATAGTAGCCCTGGCCAAATAATGATACTGCATGTCAGTAAACCAGGGCAGAGAGTATAGCTCACTCATAAAGCGGTTATCTAGCATATATAAGGTCCTAAATGACCAGAGGAACAGAAAACCTACTAGCTCAGATTTCACACAACTTTGGTTTTGATTTATAGCAAATGCTAGTACCACTCTGAGAGTTATGTGTTACTTGAATTCTCTGGCTTGCAGATATATTATCTGTTAAAGGTGAACCATAGACTTACTTGACAGCATTCTTATGAGGATTACTTGATCTTTACAAGATAATAGAACAAGACTTGCTGTATAGTAAATGCTCAATAAAGTCAGCTCTGATCATTATCCTCATTTGGCAGAGATGGTCCCCTCTAACCATAGAAGTGACATCAAAAATGTATGAAAGGGCATAGAACCTCCATTGAAAATTCCTCAGAAGCAATTCAATCTTGCCTAAAATATTCAAAATTGTGAAGGTCATTAAGCAAGAATCTTTTGAGTCTGTTGGCATACCACCAAACTAATTAATCAAGCCAACTCATCTTTAAAATTAAGTAAAACCAGCATTTTTATGTCAATGACAAAGGACAAGTTTGAGTAATTCATCCAAACATTAATCAACTCCAAGTTAATTTTATTGACTGACTCCTGCTCTGGTTCCACTGATTTGTGTCCTCAAACAATAAGACCCATTATATAAGCCTTATCTTGCTTTGAGATAGCTATCTTATGAACACTGCCACATTTAACAAGAAAAGACTCTGCATATATTTCTCTTTCACACATGTCTTATGTTAGACATTAAGTCAGTGATGAAGGATAGAAAACGAAATTTAGATGGTTAATCTTGATCATCATTTCTTCACTCTTGTGTCTATTTTCAGAATAAAATATGATCAGGTTCGAAGAGAGTAAGGACCAGGTTGTCTTATCTTGCACTTGCTAATTTGTCTTGGAGGTCCATCCTACGTGCCAGATTAACTTGCAGCCAACAGCTTTACTTCTGATGTCAACCTCAAGCAGAGATATAGAATTATGGCTACTAAGTTGGGAATAAGAGGGCATATCAAATGGCGAAGGTTGAACTTTGGGCCTCCAGTGTTTGATAAGCTGCTCAGAATTGTGAAGAAAACCAACTTTGTGTTTGTCAGAGACGTTAGGTCTTCCAAACAGGCAGTCTTTCCTGATCATGGCCTTATTTTGTGTTTTTATTCAGAAAAATATTTTTCTGTGAGAATGGCAAGTTAACATAAAAAGGAGGTTAACTGGAAAATTAACTTTGAGCACCTTCTTCTAACATTGCTTTTGAATATCAGAATTAGAGGATCTTAGTTCTCTTATATGGCTTTTAATGTTTTTCTACAGTGTTTCTATGACTGTTGTTAGGTGTGGCTATATGTGTATATGTGTACTGGCACATACACTAACTGCATATGTCAGAGAACACATTCTGTTCTTTTATCTCTACTTTATTTCCCTGACATCATGTCTGTTACTGAACTTGGAGGTTGCTGTGCTTCCCCTGTTTCTTCCCAACCACTGCTTCTGCCAGGTTGATGACAGCAAAGCCTAGCAATCCTTCTATTTCTGTCATCTGCCCCTGTGCCTGCCCAGGTATTGAAGTTCAGGGTACTATGTGGTCATGCCTGGATTTTTACATTGATACTGGAAACATGGAGTCAGTTCTGCATGCTTGTGCTATGAGTGTTCTTAATCACTGAACAATCTCTCAAGGCTTCTGTCTGTAACACTTTGAGGGGGTATGGCAAAACGAATAGGAGGGGATATGGCAGTCTGCTATACATAGAGGCTATCTTGCTGTGTGATATTAGACATAAAATCTTTATTTTTAGAAAATTTACATACATGTGTGTTTTGTCTGTGTACCATATGCATGTCTGATTATGTCTGATTTTTGTGGAGGACAGAGAAGGTTGCCTTGAGAGTAGAGTTACAGATGGGTGTGAGTGGCCATTTGAGTTCTGGGAATCAAACCCAGGGTGTCAGAAGAGATGACCCATCTCTCTAGCCCCTGATACGACATCTTAAAACTGTTTTGTCACATGATGCCATAGTGTAAATAGGTCAGCAGCAACTCTCTGAATATTAGCCTTAGTAATAGAATTTGTCTTTGAGGATGCAAAACTGAATTTTAAATATGAGCTTTGCAAAGCTATGCAACATTAGGTGACTCTAACTTCTGCATGCCTCATACCCAAGAGGCTAGGGCCTATCTGGTTTTCAGCTCTACTCGTGGTGTCAACTTCAGTCCTAGTTTACCTGATGACAAAAAGCAACTTAGAGGGGAAAAGGTTTCTTATCTGAAGTTACAGTCCAGTCTTGTGGGATAGTTCAGGCAGGAAACCGAAGCAATTAGTCATGTCCACAATCGAGATCAGAGAGAGAGAAAAATAATGTATGTGTGTTTAGTGAACACCGAGCTTTCTCAACTCTTCTACAATCTAGGTTCCAGGTGCTGCACACTTTGAGCCTGGACCTTACTGTCTCAATGAATACAATGGGACATGCATGCAGACCATTTTGATCCAAAACCTATAGAGTCCTAGAGAAACGTCTTCCCAAGAGACTAGGTACGTCAGATTGATAATTAAAGGTTACTACCTTAGTGATACACCTAGATTTCTGTGTCAGTGATATCAGAAGAACCACGTTACAAAATGTGTCCCACAATTTGTCCTATTCTTTTGTATATTACTCCACTGTGATGAAAATGGTGGTACTTCTAGTAGCTTCTAACCAGATGATTTAACATTGAAAAGCTGAGTTTTCAAGGAAGCATGGGAAGATTTGCTTGGATCGATGGAAGGAATATCTCAGTTTTCCAATTCACACTCTGAAACTGAAAGTCATAAAACCCAACTGTTTAACTATTCACATTTATTATTATTACTATTTACATTTATTGTCCTGCCTTAAAGTCAAGGGAAGAGAAATATCACATTGCATTTTCATCCCTTTTATACGTTTTCTTGTACTTAAAGACCTGGTAATAAATTCTGTTCTTGGCCTAGGAAAGCAGTTCTTGCCAGGTCAGTGAACCTTGCATTTTGAAGGCAGACACTAGGACATGTACCTGTATATTTAGATTGAAGAATAATTTTGGTCCTTTTGGTTGGCTGCTATTTAGCATCCGTGACTTGCACTTCGATCTCAATAGGAAAGATTTATTAATCACAAAATATAAATGATTGGCTGTCCAGAGCAAAAGCAGGGAACCTGGGGCAAAGGCTTTAGTCTTTATGCATTCTGGTCTCTGATGTTCTCAGTTTGGACCCCAAATCAGCCAGATGTACATCCTGAGGAACCATGACTTCCTAGTATGAATCGAGGCTGCAGAAACCAGCAGACCCTGCTGGTTATCACATCACAGGGCCAGGAAAGCTGATTCATCTCCTTTTCCCTTGGCCACGGAAATAATTTTTCTCATGTTACCTTAGTTTGAGCGAATGAACAGTTATATGCTATATATTTCACATTGAATTTGGTTTTAATGTAGCCAGCCTTCTATATATATTTTTTTCTACCTAGAATGGCTTTAATGTGTTAGCATTTCAAACTGCTGAGTTACATTGATAAGACCTAATTAAAACTCATGTGTTGAATTTTAATTTGATTAACTTGCAAATTTTGCAGTTGTGATCTACTGTTTATAGATAACCTTTTTTTAAATTCCAGTTTCAGAAAAGGTCAATAATGAATTTTTAAAAGCCAAGAACATTTTAAGAATATTCAGGAAAAGCCTTGCACTCATCAACAGCTACACAGCAGAGGCAAATGTAATGACACTTGCACCCCAGTCACACCCCATTAAGTGCATTATGCGGGTCGAGCACCTCCAGTCAATATAACATCTCCCTTGCAAATCCGCTTTGAAGTGGTTAGTCTTTCTTCTGGAATGTGTCCCCAGAAAATGCCTATCATTTCCGGTGGCTTCTCCTGAGTGACATTGATGCTTTGAGCAGGAATATGCTTAAACAATCTGTCAGGGGACATTGAGCTTCTGCTCTGAGCAGGAAGTCAAGGGCTGTACTTCAGGAAGCACTCCTGGGAACTGGGAGTGGGACAGTAATGTGAATTAGAGACCAAGGGGCTGGAGAGCTGCAGAGCTGGAGAGCTGGCTAATCAATTAAGAACACTTGCTACTCTCTCAGAGGACTCGAGCTCAGCACCCAACACCAATGTTGGATGCCTACAACCTCTGCTAACTCTAGATTCAGGGGATCCAATGCCTTCTTCTGACCTTTCTAGTTTATACACACTTGTAACAAATCGCACTCAGACAAATATACACAAGTAACTAAATGTAAAATACAATAAATTTCTTACAAAAAAATTAGAGAGTGCCAGGTATAGTTGCACGTGTTTCAAGTCCTAGCACTGGGGAGGCAAGGGCATGTAGATCTCTGGGAGTTTAAGGCCAGCCTGGTCTACAGAGTCAGTTTTGGGCCACCCAGAGCTGAATGGTGAGACCCTTTATCAAAATGAAAACAAAATCAAACAAGTAAAAATTAGAGAGAAACCCAAGGACACTAATACTGAAGTGGTAAATCAAACAAGAGATTCAGATGCTGCAGCTGCCAGACAAGTGTCCGTTACATTCAGTGTTTGTTAATGACAGTACAGTATTTCTCACTTGTTTTCTCTATACATGGTGTACAATCTGCTCGTGGCCCTACCACTTTCTGTTTTTATAGAGAGACACTCAGTGAACAAACTTCATACTGGTTCCCTAAGACTTGTACTGTCTAAATAAAACAGTCTTTTGTATGAAGAAATCAAGTAAATCAAGAAGATAAGAATACTTCAGAAAAAAGTACATATTTAATTTCTATCTGTAGAAGTCAAATGAGAAATGCAGGACTCTCTTTTTAACATGGAACTACAAGTGAGAGTTCATGACAGGCTCTTTTGTATATTATGAATCTTCTTAACATTTACAAAAGTACTTTAAATATCTCTAAACATAGAATGTTAAATATTAACTAGCATATTGTTATTAGTCTTGCTTCTATTTTGAGGAAACAGAGATGTGTGCTGTGTGAAGTTCATGTGTATCTGTAATAAAATGAGTTATAATTTACATACATATAAAATTTTATACATGTACGCAGGAAAGTTATTGGGCATTATTTCATAAGAAGGTTCATCATCTAGGCTTCCATGAGTGAAAGCTAACATTTCTCTGGCCTGTGAGACTTCAGCATAATGTAAATGCCTTGGTAGACAGAGCTGGACTTTCAACCACCTCTGTACTGGGCTGGGATCTTCATACAAATTATATTTGGCTGTATGATGATGTCCTTATATATGGTGGTAAAGAATGTCATTGTTTTACCACCTTGCTTTGGGTTCTTATTCTCTAAATTGCAAGCTGTATAATATTAATTTATTTAATCAATATTAAATTAATTAATTAATTAAATTAATAGCCTAGGTGCTATCATTGTTAAATGTAGATAATTGTAGTAGAAAGTTACATTGATTAAGTTATTTCTTACATGTGATTCTCATACTCAAGCATCTTTGCAAGAAATTATATGAGCCTTCTATTTACCTATAGTCACATAGGCTCTGGGCCTAGCATGTCTATTCTTTCTACTATAATAAGTTGAAAGCAATCTAGTGACAGAAATGAAGTCAGAATAATGTACACATAAGACTCAGCATCTTCATTGATAGTCTGCAGGGCAGAGGCTTTCAGAGGTCCTCTGTGTCAGGCTCCTAACTTGTTCCCTGTTTTCTCCTTCTTCTGATGTCCATCCTCTTTGCCTTTCCAGATAGGAATTGAGCGTTTTAGCAAGAGTCCTCCCTCTTGATTAGTTTCCTTAGGAATACAGATTTTAGTAGGTTTATCCTATATTATATGTCTATATGAGTGAGTTTATACCATGTGCATATTTCTGCTTCTGGGACAGCTCACTCAGGATGATCTTTTCCAGATCCCACCATTTACCTGCAAATTTCATGATTTCCTTGTTTTTTATTGCTGAGTAATATTCCATTGTGTAGATATACCACAATTTCTGTATCCATTCCTCCACTGAGGGGCATCTGAGCTGTTTCCAGCTTCTGGCTATTACAAATAAGGCTGCTACAAACATGGCTGAACAAATGTCCTTATTGTGTACTTGAGCCTCTTTTAGGTATATGCTTAGGAGTGGTATAGCTGGATCTTGAGGAAGCACTATTCCTAGTTGTCTGAGAAAGCACCAGATTGATTTCCCAAGTCGTTGTACAAGTTTACATTCCCATCAGCAGTGGAGGAGGGTTCCCCTTTCTCCACAACCTCTCCAGCATGTGTTGTAACTTGCGTTTTTGATCTTGGCCATTCTGATGGGAGTAAGGTGAAATCTCAGGGTCATTTTGATCTGCATTTCCCTGATGGCTAATGAGGTTGAGTATTTCAGTAAGATCTGGAGGAACTCCATAAGGTGAGCAACAGAACCAAAAAATCTGAGCACAAGGGTCTTTCCTGAGACTGATATTCCAACCAAGGACTATGCATGGAGATAACCTAAGACCCCTGCACAGATGTAGCCCATGGCAGTTCAGTATCCATTGTAATAGGAACAGGGACTGCCCCTGACATGAACTGATTGGCCTGCTCTTTAATTACCTTCTCCTGAGGAGGAAGCAACATTTCCAGGGCACAGAAGAAGACAATGCAGCCACTCCTGATGAGACCTAATTGTCTAGGATCAGAAGGAAGGAAAAGAAGACCTCCCCTATCAGTGGACTTGGGGAGGGGCATGCAAGCAGAGGGTGGAGGAAGCGAGGGATTGGGACGGGAGGAGGGAGGGAACCACAAGGGGGATACAAAGTGAATAAAGTGTAATTAATAAAGAATTTTTAAAAAAGAAAAAAGAAAAATGTACACAATAACACCACCCTAGCTTCTAGCTTTATTTCTGTTACTGTGATAAAACACTGACAAAAAGCACCTTAGGGGAGGAAAAGGTGTTATCTGGCTTACAACTTCTGATCTCAGCCCAACTCAGCCCATGTCAAGGTGGAAACCTGAAGATAATTTTGCTTCCTATTCTGTACTGGATATATCAAGAAACTCATACCACAGCCAAGTAAAGTGGAAGCCATGGAAGATGCTGATCTCTAGTTAGCTCATAAATAGGCTTACTCTCAGCCTGCTCTCTTAAATAGTTTTGAACCACTTATCTAGGGGTGGAGCACCCACATTTGTTTTTATATTAATCCTTTTATATCAATGATCAAGGCGTAATTGTCCTCCACAACACACTGATAAGCCAATTAAATTCAGGTAATTCTTCAGCTGAGGTGCAACTCAGTCAGCTGTGTCAAGGCAGCTGTTAGACTTAAGAGGGATCACTTTCTTTTACTTCTTTTTATGGACTAAACATGCATCTTGAATAACTTTAATTGTTCATTGTTAAAATATAGGTTCCCCAATGACACAGCTTTGGTCTCTCTTGGAGAACTCATGGATCCCAGAATTAGGGAAGAAGCTAAAGTACTATCCAAAGGCTGTGTTTGCCTGTGAACCGTTTTGCAGGTGGTCATGGGAGAATACTATGAAGTGAGGATAAACATTCCGCTTAGAACATGCTGCAAAAATGGTGTTTTACCAACAAGTTTGATTCTTACTTACAGTAGTTATGTTCTATAAATCACTCATGAATATTTAAATGAGCAATTATCTAATTCTTGCTTGTAGAAGAAATACAGGGATAGGTTGCTGAGAGATGCAAATTACAATGTTTTCCTCATATGATTTACACATTACCATGTTTCAAGGGTATTCTGTGCCAATATCTTAAGTCGTTGATTCACTGACATGGAACACAGGCAAACAACATCGGTGTATGACTTAGCACATCTGATCTATCTCATGTCTTAACCTTCTTGTGCTTAGAGACACTTAGCACCATGCTTAAGAAATATTTTATATGGTGGAATCATTCTTACAAGCAGCACAAAGATATGAAAATGTTGCACTAAATGGACTGAAAAATGGATACTTGTTTACTGTAGGAGAGCTCATTGAAGGCAACGGATGGCTTTGTTCAGCATGATCTGGGATGCACCTAGTGGTGACTCAGACTTTTCTGCTTCTTGTATCATTTGCAAATGACTGGAGAAGAGCTTCAAATATTGATTTGGGGCTTACAAATATATTTGAGAGAATCAGCAAATTTGCAAATGAAGAGTTTGAACAGCAAGAAGACTCTTTAGCTCATTTCTGCATTCCATTTCCTGGCAACTTCTGCCAATCAAACTTTGCTTTCTAATCTTATTCATCTTGAGCAACCCCAATCTCTGAAGATCAGAGAGTTGAAGTGCTCTCACACTTGAAACACACTGAACATTCAGTTTAATCTCAACAATTTTCTGAGGATTTTGGAGGCTAAGATTAGGAAATACTTCCAACTCTAACCGCTTCCTGTGTAAGCATCTTGTGTACGATAGTAGTCTGGACTTCCTCCCATTTCAATGCCTTTGTGTCTTCAAAGGCTCTGACGCATCTATGGTCATTCAGGAAGATGAGGGAAGAAGGCTAAGATGGAGGATGTTATTCCCCAAATGACCTAATATGGGGAGAGTTTTCTTGTTGTTTGTGTGTCATCTTCCTATGGATGTCTTCATTTTTACTCATAAAAAGTCTTTCCACCCCATTCTACTGAGATGCTCAAATATTGTTTAAAATTCCTTTCCTTCCCAGCAACAGAAGGCTTTTTTTTTTTTTTTTCCTTTTTCCCTTCTCTGAATAGCTTTCAGTGTTGAAAGAGGTGCATTCTTTCATCTGGTAAAAGTTTCCTGAACCAAATATAAAAATTGTTAAGAATAGATTCTTTTGAACAAACATATGCCATCAAAGAGACGGGAAGTTATTCTACTGTCAGTGTGCCTGCACTCGGATCTCTCTGTATCATAAGGGTGGGGACAGAGAGCTGTAGGAACCTGGAAAGCCTGTGCTCTTGGCCTGGTGATGGGGAAGTCATGCATCTTCTGGAGTGAGGGGACTACCTGTGAGCCTTGTCAGTCTGCCTCTGTGTGACACAGGAAGCAGAGTCAACATGCAGCTTTTGATGATTTTATCATTTTAGTTATGCTTCTCCCCCTATTATCCACACAGGCCATCATGGCGCAACTGCCCCAGGAGGAAAAAGCAAAAATAGCTGAGCAGGTGGAGATTTTCCACCAAGAAAAAAGCAAGCTGGATGCTGAAGTGGCCAAGTGGGATGACAGCGGTAATGACATCATTGTGCTGGCCAAGCAGATGTGTATGATCATGATGGAGATGACAGACTTCACAAGGTGAGGCCCCAGGGACCCAGAGATGACCATACTCTGGTTAAACTCACACGTGTAGCACTGCCTATTGTCATGGGAAGCCTAATTAAAACGTTAAAGAGCTATATCAAGACAAAGTGGGACTCTTATTAATTTACATTTACAAATCAAAATGATCTCTTTGGTGGAAGAGAACAAATTCATTTTTTTCCTTATAATTAGCATTGTTTTAATTATCTTCCATAAGGCAATCATAACATAAAACCCCAGCTATCGGGTGACTCCTCTGTGTTTTTTACTATTTTTACGTAGATTTAAATACTATTCTGAAGATAAAGCAAATATTTTGTTGATTTCCCATTGAAAAAAAAAACATGTGCCTGCTTGTATGTAGATGTATTTTTTCATGTGTTCTAACATATGTGAAGATGACTTACTGGTTGAACATGTAAAGTCGTGCAAAATATAGAAATTCAGAACATCACCTAATGGGTGACAACATTTTTAAATTTTATTTATTTATTTATTAATGACAGTTTATTTACTTTGTATCTCAGCTATAGCCTCCTCCCTCAAACCCTCCCAATCCCACCCTCTCTCATTCATCTCTGCTCATGCCCCTCCCCAAGTCCTCCTCCCCTTCCAATTGACCCTAACTTATCAGGTCTCATTAGGATTGGCTGCATTGTCTTCCTCTGTGGCCTGGTAAGGCTGCTCCCTCCTCAGGGGGAGGTGATCAAAGAGCCAGTCAGAGTTCATATAAGTTGTGCCTTTTTTAAAAAAAATTCATTTATTTATTATTTAAACAGTACACTGCCTGCATGTATGCCTACACATAAGATGAGGGCACCAGATCTCACTATAGATGGTTATGAGCCACCATGTGGTTGTTGGGAATTGAACTCAGGACTTTTGGAAAAACAGCCAGTGTTCTTAACCTCTGAGCCATCTCTCAAGGCCTGGGTGACAACATTTTTAATGATTGTTGACCTGACTCTAATAAGGAAAGGCAAGAATTGATTATAGGTTTTAATAAAATACAGAACATGACTGTGTCATCCCCTTTACCCTTTACCTCTGGCAAATATGTACTAACGACATTACTTGGCTCCTTTTCCAAATCTTTCAAAATTGTTTTTGATTCTAGCAAAATGATTTTAGTGTTAGGAGTGTGACCTTCGAGAGCTTTAAATGTCATCATATTCATTCAAAGTTCAAGTTTGTACATTTAGTTAGTCTCCTTCAGCTTCACAAATGTATTTCTCACACACAGAATAATATCAGGAGGAAAGTCCAAGCCATTATTTAAGTCTGAATTGCCTACAAATCAGATGGTGGTGGCAGCCTCAGTCATTGCTTCCTGGGGCCCACGATGACTTCATTTGCTTGCTTTCAACATTTTATTAGTATTTTATCTGATGGATATTATGCAACCCATTAATAACATCAGTGGAACAAATAATATCATTAGTTTGAAGTGAATAATGAATCTAGTCACGTTGCTGGTTTAGATCAGGAGAACATTTTGTAATTTGCATTATATATAACTGTGGTCAAGGAAGATAAATATATTTGGGGGGTCTTGTTCAGTGATGTTGAATAACACAGACTTTTTTTTATTAGTCATAACATCATTTTAAAAGTGAAAAAAAAAGCTGGTTCCATTTCCTTTAGAATTCATATAATAATTTTTTTTGTGCTGCTCTGAATAATGAAGTGCCCAGCCTGCTGCTGAATATCAATTTTTCCTAATGTTTGATGAGCTTGAGATAGAAAGTGTGTGTATTTGTGTGCTCACGGGTATATGGTCTTCTCTGAAGGCAATGGGCTAGCTAACAGAAACAGTGGAAATGGAGCAATGGGAAGATATGGACTGAAACTACAGCGCAGGAGGCTAGGTTGCTCTCTGCTGCCTGTGCACTCTCATCCTGAGTAAAGCAGCTCTGAAAGGTCTCTTTCTTTGTGGCCTCTCACCTAAGCATACTGCATTCAGCTTTGTTCATTATTATTACTGAAATTTCATTTATACTTCAAGAAGAGGTAATTGTAGCTTTGTACAGCTGAAAATTCCTAAGTACCGTTTTGTATTATTTAAAGTTTGTATAGGGTTGATTAGAGACCGAAGCTTGACTCCTCTGCTCAAGTGTTTAAGGGGCATGCAGGTCCCACAATTACCATTCATTTATCTTTGTGTTGTCTTATTCTTATTACTGACTAACTCACTGATTGGATTCCTTCATCTCTATGAGATCCACCCTGTTGTTACTGAAACGGAAAAGATGCTTCCGGGTACTGCTACACTGTCTTCATCATGAAGGAGAAGGGCTCCCCTGTGTCTAACACTTTCCCTTCCCATCCCTTGGCTACTGACTTTCCTTTTATGAGCAAAAACTGAAGTATCATTGCTCACACAGAGAATTCAGACTTCTCGTGTCATTTTGAGAAAAAAAAAATGCCATGTACAAGAAATGTTCTTGTGTCGTACAACCAAGGTGCATGCAGACAGCCTCAGCTCAGTCTTGACTGAATAACAAGGGGCAAAACACTCACTTAAAAACCAACATAAAGGGAGGAAAATGGGCATGGGGAGGAAATCATCTGGACATATTCAATTCTAAACACTACTCAAGGAACTCAAAGCTCACAGAATAGCTATACCACCAAACTTTGTTCTGATTTAGTTAAAGAGCTCTCTCCCTCAGCTCAGTGGTTGTTGCTGGTATTTCACTCTCAATCTGCCCTCTCCTCTTCTCAAATTATGACATAGAGACAACTCTCCAACTTACTTGCACCAACTTACTTACAACTCTTTTGGCTAGACAAACCTCTTTGAATTTGCCCTTTAATGCTTGCTTTTCTTCGCCTTTCTCCATCTATTTCTCGTTCATATTTCAATTCCATCAATTCAACGGTATACCTGCAATAGTTGAACTCACATTTTTATGCTCTTTCCTGACTTCTCATGATTCATAGAATTCATTAAATTATTTCACTATGCTTATTCATCATGTATTCACCTTCTGTGACAAGCATGTGTGTGTGAGTGTGCATGTTTTTGTGTGTGTCTCTGTGTGTGGTGTGTACGTATGTATGTGTGTGTTTGTGTGTGAATAAGCACATGCCTGCCTATCTTGGTGGACATAAAATGATATCTTTGGGGAGTCAGTTTGTTCCTTCAACTGCATATTCCAGAACATGGATTCAGGTCATATAGCTTAAGCTTCATACACTTTTATACTCCAAGCCATCTTACTAATCCTAGGAAATTTCTTAGAGCATTTTCATTTTTGGGGGGGAAAGTGTGGTTCCAGAGGGGCTTATATGATTCCACACATTTGCAAATACCCTCATTATATACTCTCACTAGAGAGTTACATTATTAATATTAGCAAACTAGATGTTCCAAGAAAGCTATAGAAAATAAACTTGGATTAATTCTGAACTAGAATTCTGAGTACCCAATACTTTGCTCACAATGTACTGGCACTGTTGTAGCATATTAAGACTTACAGGGTTTCTGTAAAATACATGCAAATTAGGTGGCAAGTGGGAGCTCACAGCACTGAAGTAATAGTTTGCCCAGCTTGGTTTTCTTTTTGGAGTGACCACTTCTCGGCAAAAACTCCAAATATTGGCCTTTATGCACAAGTCAGCTGTACTTAAAGATGTTGTAATATTATATACAGTAAAAAAGTAATGGATTCTATTTCTAAGAACACCAGCAATATGGTCCAGGTGAGACAATAGAATGACTCCTGTCATTAAGGATAAAAGATTCCCTAAAATACCTTTCAACCCCCTTCCACTATAGAGTTGACGCTGAGTACAGAAGCACCAGGGTAAGGGCTCTCATTCTGGGACAAGGATCTGTACTATTAGGATTATATCTATATTCTATTTATCTTTCAGTGATAAGACTCAATTGAAAGTCTTGTCAACATTCTTGGACATGCTTTTCTTTTTTCTTTTTTTTTTTTTTTTGATTATTTGTATCTTGATTCAGTGCTATCCAGATGACTACAAGTCACTTAAACTTGTATTATTTAGTGCAGTAGCCATTAGCCAAATAGTAAACAGCCATTTAAACTATTCTTGGTTGTTATGCACATCGTAAGTCTTAATATGTTAATAATTTTTAAAAAGGCAATTTTGCCACAGTCAGTACACTGGTGTGTAACCACTCGTCTCATTAGTCTACAGATTTTCTTCTTCCTTAAACAGGTATGCACTACCTGATAACCCCTTATCACCTGCTCCTTGCAACCCTGAAACCACCTGACCCTATGGTTTTGAACACTCTTAATACCACATGAGAGGCATAATTTATTTTTGTCCTTTTGCAACTGGATTCTTTTAGAAAATAATGTTTTCCATGTTGTCTCACACTCACAAAAATGTCTTTCTGTTTTAAGGTTGAATAATATTCCACTATAATGGATATACCACATTTGGTTTCTCTACTCATTTATTAATGGACATTTAGGTCCTTCTTCCTTTGGGTATTGTGAAAAATGCTGGTGAGGACACAGAAAAGACATCTCTTTGAGTCATTGCTTAAAGAGAAATTGGGAGATCCTATGGTATTTAAAATATTTTGAGGACTCAACAAACCACTTCTGTGGTTCCTACATCATTTTACATTTGTACCAGCAATAACTCCCTTATGTTGAATATAGACATTTTCTGCTTTTTTTGTAAAATTCCTCCTAATGGGCATGGATTGGGATATCTTTGTGGTTTTGATTTTTCATTTCTCTAGTGACTAGCAATACTGTATATTTCTCTGTTCCCATTGTCCGTTGTATGGTTTCTTTATAGAGATATCTATTCAAGTATTTTACCCCCTTTAATTGAATATTTCTGTTATCAGTTTTGTATATATTTTGAATATTGATTCCTTTTTCAATTATAAGATTCATAGATATTTTCCTTATTTTATGAGTTTTATTTTCAATATCTACTGAAAATACACTTTGGTGCTAAAAGTTTCAAACTCAAGGTCAAGCTTATGTTTTTTCTTCAGTTACTTGTGCTTTTGTCATTATAACAAAAAATGTATGCCAGATCCAATGTCATGGAGGGCTTACACACATTCTTTTTCTTATGGTTTTATACTTTAGTTTTAAATTTCAGACTAATCAGTTCTAAGTTGAACATTTTGCTAATTGATATAGTTTCCCTATCACCATTTGTTGGAAATACTTTTTGCCTCATTTATTAGCATCCTGTGGAGAACCACTTGATCATGTGTGTGAGGTGCTATTTCTGAACTCAACACTGAAACACTTCCTTGTATTTCTGCTTTTGAGTCAGGACTGTGCTCTTTTGCCTACTATGCATTTATTGTAAGTTTTTAAAATTAGAAACTATGAGGCCTTCAGCCTTTTTTTTTTTTTTCTTTTCCCAGATTGCATTGCCTACTTGAAATTCCAGGTGAATTTTAGATATTTCATTTTGTTTGGGCAAGATAGAAAACCAGGATTTTAATATGGATTGCTGTGCATGTGTAGATATCTAAGTCATCTAATTGATGTTTGTGTGATGACTTTCTATATGCCAGCTTGTGTTTCTTCCAGCAATATTTTATACAGCACTGAATATGTATCTGGTGCCTCCTTAGTTATGTTTACTCCTTTTTTTATTCTTTTGATGACTTTTTAGATGAGGTTTTATTTATTTATTTTAGTTTTTTTGAAGGCTGAGTGTTGAACCCAGAGCCTTATTCATACTCAGCAGACACTAACACCTGAGCTATGCCAGTCTTGCACTGCTTTCTTAATTCTATTTCATGATGGCTGTTGTTAGTAAGCACAAAGGTGACTGTGATCTATTGTGAATCAGTGTTCTTTGGTTTCCAGCCTGCTTCTGTATGGGCACAGACATTATTTGAGAGTGTTCCTTGGTCTTCCCTGAATGTCAGGGAATGTGTTGGCATAAAATATTTATTTGGCTAGTTTTGTGATCTTTCCTGCTCTTCAACATAGATTCTAAGTCCAAGACTTTGAATTGAGCCTCCAGTGTAGACACTGGAGTGTTAAGCATTTGTTTTTCAGCATGGTGCTAATGAGTACGTAAACTCTAGTTACTGGTAGGATTAAAGGAAAACCATGCCATTTTTCCACTTTGGCTACAAGACCATCATGGGAGCCTCAAGCAAATTCAATCCACAAATACTTCTAACTTAGAGGACTTCAATAAGCTCTCAAGTTATTTACAAGTTATGAGGAGGCATTTTCTGAGATCCTTTAAAATTATGTACATAAAAATATAGATGTATGTAGTTGTGTTTATGATATGTGTAACTGGGTGTGTTTATATGCACCACACACATTCCAATGCCCACAGTGTTCAGAAGAAGGCGTAGAATTTCTTGGAAGTGGAATTAAGGCTAGCTCCACTTCAATGTAAGCAAACACACAGTTTCCTTGGCCATGGAAAATGAAGCAACCTCTATGATCTTAATGACTCTGCTTAGATAAAGGCAAAGGCTAACAGTATCATGTCAGAGTAAAAGTTCAGAAGAGGCTTTCTGTGGTCTCAGAGTTACAGAGAAATACAAACCGCTTCAATAGTTTAAAGTAGTGTCAGATTATTTAAGCTTTCCTTTAAATAATAACAGGGAAAAGAGGATATAACAAAAGAAAGAAAGCTACATAGAGATGATAAAAACATTGTCAGGGAACAGGAATCAGATTGTCACAGAATCTTTACCTCATTTCATGTTATACAAATTCATAGGTAGTATCTCATTCATGCTAGAAAAAGCTTAATGACCAGTTGAAAAATCAGTGAATATATGCTGTGGAAGACTTAATGAAACTACACCTAACTGAAATGCCTAACTTTAGATTCTTCTGTACGTGTGCTTCAACATTAGTATGAGCCTCATCTATTTTATCTTCAGCTAATAATGCAGAAAAACAAATTCCAAAATGAGAACTAGGGTGAAGGAAAACAGCATACACTACATTAACATTTATTTGATGGAAACCATTCTAAACCTTCTATTTTGTAATGATACAAAACAATTGTGGTCACTGCCCTCTTCTTAGAGCCATATGTTATCTCTTCCCGATTGGCTTTCCTCTGGGTCTCATCACATTTATGACATAGGAAAGCAATCTTGGCGTCTTAAAAAAAAATCACTGCATTTTAGATATGCACAAGGAAGAATATTAGAAAGTCTAACCTTCTAAAAACTAAGGATAAGCACATTCATCTATTCTTTACTTAGCTCCCAAGAAAGTGGATATTTATATGCTGCATTTTGTTTAAAGGTCTGTGGAGCAGGAACATTTCCCTCCCCTTTAATCAGCATTTAAAATTAAACAGGCAAGTTGATTGAGTAATATAATGTTTAATTGCCCACCTAATTGAAAATGGTATGTGAAAATGTTGGGGTGCTGCAAGCATAAGGACATTTACAATCCTAGTGTTTAATGCAATCATTAACATATGAGAACCAGAAATACAAAGTGTGTGATATTGGGAACTTTACAATTTCTGAAATTCTATCAAAATATTCCTACATTATGTTTAGGAAAGAACTGCTTCTCAAGGTGCCATCTGGACTTGAGTTAAATAATATGAAGGTGCTGGGCACAGTATGGATGGCTATGCATCTGCACTTAACGAATCGAGACTCTTCTATTTTCGAGCTACCACTTGAGGCCTGTGTAGACAAGTGTGATGGTTGTTATTAACTGACAACTTGACAGAATTTGGAGTCATATAGGAAACAAGTCTCTGGGCACATCTGGAAAGGACTATCTATGTTAAGTTTTGCCTCTAGAGCTTATCTTATGATAATTGATGTGGTAAGAGCCACCTTGATTGCATTTGGGCCCGTTCCCTGGGCACAGGATTCTGACAAATGCAGAAAGTGTGCTGAGGCTCAGAACACATCCATCATTCCCTGGTTCCTGGCTGTGAATGTGATGTGACCAACCACTTTCTACAAATACAGTGAGGTGTTGTACATGACAGTATCTACAACATGAAAACCATTAGATACTAGACTCTCCTCTTCTAATGGTCATCTTATCCAAGTACTGTTGAAGAATGAAGGATAAATGTGAATGTGTATATGAAATTAAGAGACCCCACACATACATACACAACACACACACAAGGAAACATGGTAGACTATCAAGCTGTAAGTAGGGGTGAATCAAAGCAACTTTGAAAATTTCAACAACAGGGACAGACCACATTAAAAATAGAATTTTCATCTTGGACCAAGGAGGTGGTAGGTTTGTGTGTTACCAGTTATTGAGTACAATTCTAATGATGTTGCATATGCTTTTTTCAGAGGCAAAGGCCCATTGAAAAATACATCTGATGTTATTAACGCTGCCAAGAAGATTGCAGAAGCAGGCTCTCGAATGGACAAATTAGCCCGTGCTGTGGCTGATCAGGTAATACAAAATGAAGACTGAACATTAATTACTACCAACATTCTGGGACCAGTTTTATGCAAACCATGAAATGCCTTTGCAAAATACATTTGGCAGTAATCTCTAATATTTTACAAACTGGCTTCGAGTTCATTGCAAAGGTGGCCTTAACTCAGTAGAGGCACAAAAGTCTCGGGGAATGACAGGTTAAACTAGTCCTCATTCAGAAAACCAATAATATAGCATAATGAGGGTAAAACCAGATAGGCAGATACCCCAGGACCACCGGCCCAGAGATGGCACTGCACATCAACTACTCATCAACAAAATGCCAGTCAGGCTTGCCTACACGTCAACCCAACAGCAATATTTCCTTAATGGAAGTTTTCTCCTCTCAAATGACTTCAGGTTATGTCAAGTTGACAAAAAGCTAACCATGTGGTAGGAAGAAAGATGAGTCCCATTAGTTAACACTGATCTTATTATAATACTCCGTCATTCATGAAAATTTATGCTCTTCTATAAATTGGACTAATTCTTGTGACCAAGGACAATCTAAATTTCAGCCATATTTTTACCCATAAGCAAATAAATCTCAGAAAGATGAATTCTCCAAAGCCTCACCTGTGTTTTTATGGGAAACCAGGATGTGTAGTTGAAACCTTCTCTGTCTCACATAGAATATTTGATTATATTTCAGCAATTTTTATTCAGTCTGGCTTGAACTAAAACTTTAGAATCCATCTCTAAGTGTCTTGCTGTTGGAACATTTCTTGTAAGGGTACATTAGGCAGTAGACATTTCCACATAACTGATTATCCCTTCAAGATGCAGTTAAGAACAGTTTACAGTCTGAACTACCTCAAAGCGAATATATTTTAAAAAACAAAATAAGATTCTGAAATAAAATGACTTGTAAAAACTCCATAATGCACATGAATGTGCTTCAGAAGGTGGTACCTTTTGAAGATCTTGAAAAATAGAAGGCTGGTTTTTGTTTTTGTTTTTTGTTTTTCCCCTGTGGGTATTCATAATCTCCTGATTTTTGGATTATGATTCCTAGCTATAGATTTCTGTCCCCATTTTTTAACACTAGAGTTTGTCTTCTATTTACTTTCTGTCCAACATCCCAGCCTTAATGTGAAAATACTAATGAAAAAATGGACCTGTGAAAGAAAGGTAACCACTCTGACCAGAAGATTCAGCAGCTAGTATAGAAAATACAGTATCAGCTAAGAGTTGCCCATATGAATTGTATTTATGCCTAGTAGCTAACATACTAAGATGTTTCTGTGAAATTTACTGGTTTAGAAATCTCATTATTATAACTTCAGTTTATTCTCATTGTTACCCTAACAAACTTACCATCATTTGTAGCTGTTGCTGATGTTAGGGTTACATCACATGTCAGGCTTTGGAGTATTAAATTGAACTTCTTTTTAGATAATTTCCTAAGTATTCTAGAGAGATCACATAAGAGAAAAAGAAGACAGAAAACCCACCTGGATACATGCAACAAAGATAGCCACCAAGGAAAAGTCATTGGGGCTTGATCTGCAAATGTTGGTGGGTACTGGAATGTGTGGAGCCAAGAGAGATGAATGAGTGACTCTGTCTTCTCAGGAAGAATTTTTTTAGGGGGGGAGTAAAAATTGAGTGGTGTTTGAAAAGCTTTTCCATTAAATATTTAGTATCCCAGGTTCTAAAATAATTATATTTTGATATTTTGGTGCATAAAATTCTGTAGTACCAATTTTTATTCCTGTTTTTTTTTTTTAACAGTTTAGGATCTTAATTGTTTCCCCAAACACTTTTGATATTTAGTAAATATAATAGGAATACACACACACAATCTTACACATGCACAGAGAGAGAGAAAGAGAGAGGGAAGGAGGAAGAAAGAGAGATGGAGGAAGAGGGAGAGAGGAAAGAGAACATTAAATATGTACTTATTTCTAGATTAAGAGATAGAGCATTTGCGTGATATTAAGCATGATTTGTGAGGTAAACAGATGAAAAATGTTCCTATATCTTTCTGGTATATTTATAGTCATTATCTATGACATATCTGGAATTTTTTAATGTTTTATCTAAACAGGGTGTTTATTTTTAAAATTCTGGTTGCTTTTAAAAATATGTTTTAACTAGTTCATTTTAAATAATTGAACAGAATATTACCAAAGACTGGATTGGTTGCTTTCATTTTGCATGAAAATATTTTTATGAAGATTTGAGATACGCATGCAATATAAATGCTTTACGGACCACTGCATTTTTAATTACTGTTCCATTGAGATAGAACTCTTGGTTTAATTTGCTGCAAGGTATTTGTATTGAAAGCTTTGTCAGCCCTCTGGGGAGATATCATTTTAAAGTTAATTCCTTCCAGTATATGGGTCTCTGGAGTAGGATAAATATTACAGTATTAAGTACTTGTAGAAAGCCAAAAACAGTCTCTGCGGGATGTTTTCTTGATAAATGCATTTAGCGAAAAACATCACAATAGTAGGTGTTACGTATAAAAGAAATTATTTTATTTATTTATGTATTTATGTATGTATGTATGTATGTATTTACTTATTTTTGTGGAGTAAGTGGTTAGTCATAAAAATAACTCCACATGTTATTGAAAGAACTCTCTTACAGAAAACTTAGGTCAGTCTTTCTCCCATACTCTTACACTGTGTTATTTTATGACAAGTGTCTTATGCGTGTTATCTGACTATAACCACTGAACTACACCATAGTTCCATACTTCTGTGTTAAATAAGATGCTTCAAGTTTGGCTCTTGGTTCTTATGTCATACATACATAAATACATACAAGAGTACATATATACATATACACATATATTATATATAATTAATAATTGCATATTAAATATATATGAATGTGTATATATAACTTTAAAAATACCAAATTGAGCAAAAACAAAGACCTGGAAACATCTCAAGCTGAACATTTGATAGGAACAAAAATATATTTCAGTTACTCAGTCCCCATTGGCTTAGAAGCCTCACAGAGTTTTAGAGAGATATTGGAAATATCTACAGAAGTGGGTAGTCGAACTCCATGTGCACGTAATGGATATCTACCTACTTAAATTACAATGCAGGTTAATCTCCCAAGAAAACTAACTCTGGCTGAAGGGCTCTGTTGTGATATTTACTGGGCATTTCAACTAACTTCAAATATAGCCTATCAGATTCTCTTCTTACAAGGGCTACAGTCTATTGGAGAGTCTCTTGTTTGAAGAGTTTGGCATGTTGCTAAAATTTTTAATAAGTAGAGAAAGTCAATAAAATGTATAAACTTAGTGAATTGGGGAACTCCTTCCAAAGTGAAAAGAAACAGTTTTTATGTCCAAGTAATTAAATTTAAATGGTCCCCATGGTTTGGAACAGATTGTCACAAGAGTTTTGGGCTTCTGGTATCCATTCTTTTATATCTGTGTTTCTTTACGTTGAGAAAGTGGAAGAAAACCAGAAAGAAAAAAAGCCATCGGATAATAATTTTCCTGAGTATATAAATAGCTAACAAAATAGTCTCAAATAATGCAGATATCCCAATAAGACTTCGTAAATCTTTACAAGCCTCCCTTTCCCTTTTACAAGGATAATTTGTTACATATAATTTTTTTTAATTTTCATATTTTAATATAATGCATTTTAAATGATATATCCCTTTTCCCAAACTTCTACATCATTCCATGTGCTCCTACTCCTCTTTTCAAATGTATGTACTCTTATATATATTTATATATCCTACTGGCTCCAATTAGTCTTGTCCATATATGTATACATGGTTGTAGTTTGACTGTTGTAGCATGGGTGCAGCCTGTCATTCAAAATCTGATTCTCCTTACAGCAGACCTGGAACATCTGTAGCTTCTCAACTAGGATTAAGACCCTGTGAGCCCTTCCCCAATGCATGCTGGAATGTTGATTCATGTGGTACTGTGCAGGTCCTATGCAACCATAGCAGTGGAGAGTTCATGGGTAAAGTTTTATCAAAGTGGAGCTAACCACTTGAAACCATCACCTGTGGCATTTGTCCAATGCATTATGGAAAAGTGGAGTAGAATGAATGTAATTAAGTATGTGACACTAAAACGTTTTAAACCATAAGTGTTAGAAATTGAAGAGTATTTATTAATTGATACCACTTTTTGGGGGGCTGTTTTACAGTGTCCTGATTCAGCATGTAAGCAGGATTTATTAGCCTACCTTCAGCGGATTGCCTTGTACTGCCATCAGCTTAACATCTGCAGCAAGGTGAAGGCGGAAGTTCAGAATCTAGGAGGAGAGCTCATTGTGTCAGGGGTAAGCTGAGATTTTGGCTTCACAATGTCGTATGCCTACTGTTGTGCTTCCAAGGCAAGCATTCTTGGCAACAGTACTGTTGAAAACACTGAACGACAGTGATTCACAGCTTAAAAAAAATGTTATCACCATTATTCCAGACCTTACAATAGCTCACAAAGAGCAATTTGATTTTCCAATTACCCCATGTTTATACTAGCCTTGTACAATCTCCATTCTTCACAAGAAAACTAATTTCATAGTCTGGAAACTCATTGCCAAGCTGTGACTATTCTAATTATTGGGGGCTTTTGCATATTTACTCATTGTGAGTCGGCTTCCCCTTTGTTAGTGCTGGTAATTTTCATTCTCTTTTCAGGAGCCAGCCTCTCTAAGTGTGGACCAGGTTCACATGTTAGAGATGATGAGACATTTATCAGGTTCCAATGCATACTAGGTTATCAGTAACCCTTGTCAGTCAATTGTTTCAATTTAATACAGGTGGATGTGCTGTTGCCAAAACCCTACATAGTTATCAAACACGATTATATATTCTTTGATAGATCACCCTAATATTTACCTTTTCATAAAATATAATTATGTGAACCATTTCCATCAAAGCATAGAAGTAAGAAGTTCAAGGAATGTTTAGCAGAATCAAGATTTCTTGGCAAGATTCCAAATGTTTGTGTTGAGGCTCTTTACCTTGGCTTCTTCTTTTCCACCATCCCCTTTCTCTCTACACAGGGTGCCATTTGTTTTAATGATTTGCAAGTTCCAAAGTGTGGCTGTGCCACCTTTAGTTCTTTTCCCAGCTACCTGAGATGCAGCCACTGTACCTGCAGACTGAGCAGGAACATAACCCTATCAACATGATGAATGTGAGCAAATGTTCAATTCCTTCTGAAATAATTTCTGTTGTCTTGGAAAGTCAAAACTCTGTAGTTTGGTAACTTTATGTGGATTAGTATAAACCATCCTCAGTCCCAAGTGTTTCTATCCTGTGTGGCTTGCCTTACTGAAAACATAGCTGGGGAAAGAGCTGGTCTGGCTGGCATGGAGGTCCCATCTGGAAAGTCTGTTCCATGCAGTCCAACCTTAGGGCTCAGTCAGTTGGCTATTTTGTGCCTCTTCCTAAAGTACCATCACCTCTTTGCATTTCCAAAGTGATCCTGCTTTAACATTCTTCCACAACCAAGAGCTATCTGTCTTGCAGTGTGTCCTTCTGTCTATCTGGTGATGATCAATTCTCTCTGGCCAAGAAGTGATCAAAAACATTGCATCTCCCTTGCTTCCTTTCTGATCTTCAGCTGTGATGGTACAGTTTTTCATATCACTCTGCTTTTGTACCCATTTGTCCATAGCACCTGTGAAACTGAGAGCTTTTTTGTTCAGCTTACTTCATGTGCTTCCATTTGTTACTTTTCAAATCTTATGATTGACATGGATGCTCAGTGTATCCTTGTGGATCTCAGACTCCATCAAACTCATTCGGGCAAATATTTCCCCTGGCAGAGCTGCTGTCCATCACTTCCTCAGTACTCATTGTCTGTCACCATCTGCAGAGCTTCATTTCCATTGTCCTTTCGTTATGTAGATGTAGTTCAAACCGTCATGGCTTTGAATCACTCACACTTTTGGCATTTGCGGAGGTGTTTGAGATTGAGAACACCATCAAGAAGCCTGTTTCTTTCCTTGAGA
The DNA here is from genome assembly GCF_030254825.1 of Meriones unguiculatus. Taxonomy (NCBI): domain Eukaryota; kingdom Metazoa; phylum Chordata; class Mammalia; order Rodentia; family Muridae; genus Meriones; species Meriones unguiculatus. Next base: position 8,416,990 of record NC_083353.1, read on the forward strand.
CTTAGTGGAAAAGTTCATAAATCCTTGCATGGAAGAAGGCTTCTTATAGAGGAATGCTGTTTAACTTGGTGATAATTCAGAATCAAGTGCATTATGAACATTCCTGTCATGCTGCTCAGGTACGGTCCTGCTTGGGGCCACCTCATTGCTTTTATTTTCAAGCTTGACTGCTCTGTGGTACCACATCTGCATCTGTAGCCTGCTGTCTTCCCCACTTCTGCTTTCATACGAGTCCTCATCCCTTTTCACTGATAGCCAAAATGGAGAAAAGTTGGAAAGCACTATATTTATTGTGCAAAATAGCCACCAATGACTGCCTTCAATGTTCAGAAAGTCAAGGATATGAGACCCCATACACAGAAATTTTCAATTATTTTGCCAAGAAAATTCCACCAGCGTTGAGTGCCACATTTAATTTGTTCTCCATTGGGGTAAAGTTGCTACATTTTTTTTTGGTAGAGGTCACTATAGTTTCACATATATGCAAGGAAAGGAGATACTTGAAGCTTCTTGCTTATTTCTCCATAGAGTTTATCAATGTGGCTTTTTCTTTGAAATATATGAAAACCGAAAGGAAGCCAAAGTCTCTGCAAAATCAACAGAGATTTGGATAGATTATCTTCAGTTGCCAAGAAAAATGATTTGTGTTTAAAAGCAAAACACCAGCCATGTTTTATGTTTCCATGGTGAACACAGGTTAAAATAACACATACACACGTATATACTATTTCAGCATATTGGTGTTTTATGTGATTCTATGTGCATACACTGGAACTTACCTGTTACTATGTCTGCTTGAAATGGAGAAAGAAAACTCAACTAGTCATGGGACAGAATAGGTATAACAACTCTGAGTCATTACAGAAATTACAGAAATGAAGTAATCCAAGATGTGTATGTCTTTGGAAATTTATCCTCACAGCTGTTTGAGAAGTACTCATTTTCTGTCTGGTATTTATTTTTTATGTTGTCTTATACAATTCTGAGCAACCTAATGGTGCAGTTCTTATTAAGTTTCAAAGTAGTAGATGAATTTGTAAGCCAATAAATTCAGCTTGGTTATAAATAAAATAATTCACCAATTTTTAAATGAACAGAATGATAAAAAATATTATGGCAAAAAAGGAGTGGATCAAGAGATTAGCCAGTTTGAATATGAGCTAGCCTTGTTTAATTCAGTGTTGTTTAAAGTTCTAATTCAGTTTAGAGAAAGAAATAAAAGACAAAAGGAAACAAGCATAAGGCAAGAAGAGAAAGGATGGAGGGAAGGGGAAACATTATCACTGGGTACCCAACAAGCTTACTATAGGTAAAAGTCTGTTAAATGTGATAGCATCCTATCATTGTGGGAGGGGAGTTGAGCCAATGTGTACTTTTTGTCTTTTTGAAGTGGGTGTGCTTATAGTGGTATATGTACCTGTTAGTGTTGTGCATGTGTACAAGTGGGTGTTAGTGCACATGTCTGCACACCCATGTGGAGAGAGGTCCACAGTGGGTGTCTTTTCACAGTCACTTTCCACCTTTATTTTTGAGAAAGTGTCAGTGACACTGAAGCTCATTGATTTGGCTAGGCTTAGTGGTCTACTAATGAGCTTCAGAAATTCGCCTGTCTCTGTATCCTTCTTTGCTGTGCTACAGGCACAAAGCCAAGTGCTGGGCTTTTCACACGATGCTGGAGATAGAACTGAGCCACCTCTTCAGACCCTTGAGCCAAAGTTTTAAAAAAAGTCAATGTTATTTTTGATTATTTCATTTTTTAAATTGAAAATGGTTTTCTCTCATATAATGAATCTCAACCTGAGTTTCTCCTCCCCTTACCCCTAAAAGCCCCTCTCTCCATGAAAGTGTTTTAGCATCTAAAAAGGTGTTTTAAGGTTGGTAACTGCAACTAGATGAATAAAGAAAAAAGAAATAAAAAGGAAAAGAAAGGATATGACCACTCTTAGGTATTGTGTAGGAGAAAGGTTAGTATAGATATGTGGAAGAGGATAGCCAGAGTCAGACACATCTGAGAGTCCAGAGTGGTCATTGTTATGCCCAGTTCGCAAGCCCCCAAAAGATCTCCAGGAATTGAGTCCGTTGCAAAACACATGAGGGTCTTTTTATTGAAAATTACAAGCTGCAGCTTGGGCTACACAGCCCCCACCCCTGAAGCTGTGGGAGCTGAGTGCCCCCTTCCCCAGGTTAGTGGGGTGATTTGTAGATTCTGGTCCATCCCAGAATGCCCAAGGCAGGGGCAATTCCTGCCTGGCAAGCATCTATTGGTCAAGGTGCTACATTTTGAATCGATTGGCTATAGGAAGGTTCCCAGACCATTAATGCCCAGGTGTCCCTCCCTAGGGGAGGGTCCAGTTTCCTAGCAACTGTATCTCTAGTGGGTAGGGAAAGAATGCAGCAAGGAGGTCCTTCCTCTCAGGGCATTACTAGACTTCTCCACCCACATAGTTCAGGCCTTAATAATAGATGCTAATTTTTAATCTTTTTGGTCTCTCAGTCATGACCTTGAACCATGTGGAGAGAATTGCAAAAAGGAAAAAAAAAAGTAGCTTTATTTATTTGAGAATTCTATGCATTTTGATCATATTCACTAACTCCTCACAAATCTAGCCTCAACCTCCATATTTCTTCCCCAGTTATCATCTTAAAACAAAAAGCAACAAGCTGGACAGTTGTGGTGCATGCCTTTAAACTTAGCACTTAGGAGGCAGAGACAGGCAGATCTCTGTGAATCTGTGACCAACTTTGTATACAGAGTAAGTTCCAAGACAGTTCCTGAACTGCCCCCTCAAAAGAAGACTAGAAAAAACAAACATATAAAATTTATATTTATATATACATATATGTCTGTACCCTTCTTTCTTGCCCATTGTTTGTGGAGGGTAGAAGACAGTATCTGAGCTAGTAGCACTAGAATTACAGTTGTGAGCTACCATGTAGGTGTGGTGAACTTAACCCACCTTAAATTAACCACTGGGCCTCAGACCTTACATTCTTTTCTTTCTTTCTTCTTTTTTAAAAGCCCTCTTAGTCTATGTTGTGTTGTAAATGAATGGGTGTGGGGTCTTTCCGGAGAGTCTGGTCAGCCTACCACAGGTCACTCCTTTAGACAAATTCTTCCTCCTTCAGAAGCCACCACCTAGTAACAGTTACTCAGTTAGGGGTGGGGTTCTTGAGGAGATTTCTGCACCACACTGGAATGTTGACTGGCTGGATCTTGTACAAGGCTCCTACAGGCAAACCACAGCAGCTGAGTGCATGAATGTAGTCATCTTGCCATGTCCATAAGACACAATTTCACTTCTAAGATAGCCCCTGAGACTTGCAAGAAGCTGTGACATAGATGTTTCATTTGTAGCTGAGTCCTCCATTGATATTTTTTCTCTGCTGTTTCATCAGTTGTGAAATTTGGTGGTAAACCACAGTCCAAGGAAACTTACCTGATGAGGTCTGAGAACTGCACTCATCTATAAGTATAGAGAATAAGGAAACAGTTACAAGTTATTATCGTCCTGTGTGGGACGGTGGTATGTGTACCACAGCAAACACTTGGAGATCAGAGGTCAATTTTGTGTGGCTGGTTCTCTCCTTTGACCTTTTAAGTGGGTTCTGGGGATCGAACTCAGTTCACCAGACTTAATGTGGTTGTATGTTTACTTGCTGACCATCTCACTGGCCCAGTGCAAATCATTCCTATTGCGCATATTTTACATTGTACATTTAACATATTCATTTGCAAGATGAATACGAATACTCATGGTGCTCTATGAATAATAGTCTTTAAAATACTGTAAACTAACGATTTTAAAACCAGTCCTGACAACAGAATGGAAATACAGATATATTTATGTCTCTCATCTATCTATCTATCTACGTGTCTACCTATCTATCTATCTTCTATCACTCTACCAATCTACAGAAAAACCCCCAAATATTTCATATTTTCCTTTTCTTCCCTCAATATGCAAGAGTCTAATGGCTGGTATGTCTGATCTGATCTAAAGCAATTTATAAAAAAAAGAAAACATACAATGCAGTGTGTGTGTGTGTGTGTGTGTGTGTGTGTGTGCATATATATGCCTGTGTGTGAATATATGTCTAGTTGAGATAAGGATGAGATCTTATTTGAAAGCAAGACTATCTCCTTAATATTACAAAACAATAATATCTGAGTATCTTGTAATGAGATGAAATAGTCCTTGGCACAACCATTATATCTAATTGTGCAGAATCATTCTTTAAGCATCTCCTTTTTTGGAGTTTTTAAAATATCTGCTGATTCTAGCTATAGTTGATTCTTGATTATCTCCAGTGATCGAATCATACCATAATGGGGGAAAATCTAAATTGCTAGCTATTTCCACATGGAGTTAGAGAACATTTCTGTGTTTCTTTTGAACAAAAGAATATGCTTTAAAGAAATTCACAGCAATTCAGAAGAATTTTCTTCTGATCTTCTAGGCAGTGGGTCATTAAGTATTCAGGCTTAAAGGACCTATATTCCTTGATCTACAAACAGTCTCAGTGTCTACAGAGAATAATGCCAAATAATAAATCTGCACTGGGGAGTATGTACTGTGCAATGGTAAGAAATTAAAATGGGTGTGTATCAGCTACAAAATGGAAACAATTCTTAGTACACATTTTATTGGTGAGTTGCCACAAGATGTAAATTTTGTCCCCAAAGCCTCACCTCTAATCTATTATGATGGCAAAACTGCAACGTGTACTTACATTTTGATTCCTTCATTATGTTTTATATTCATATTTATACCAGTTAATTCAAGGTGTTGATTTTTATCCACAAATTCTCTAGGACCAGTTATCATTAATTTTTTTAAATAAAAATGCATCCTCCCAAGGGCATAAACATATTACTTGATCAAACTTATAATTTCAAAGAAACAGGGAATTAAAATTTTAATAGAAAAGTAAAAATTCTCCATAGGTCTCAATATAGAGATCTGGGCGAGCAGTTGCTCTGTATATTATCTATCTAAATTCAAGCAGCCCTGAATGAAGAATGATTGGACACAGTTCCACCATAAGAAAAGGCTCTTCAGTTACATACTCTGTGATGGCACTATCAACTTACCTAAGGGCTCAGTTCTATTTGCTTCTTTGTTTCTGTAATAAAATACGATGACCTAAAGCAATATGAGGGAGAGAGTCTGGATGTTCTGGAAGGCATGTCAGCATGATGTGGGGTTGAAAATAAACCGAAAGTGGGGTAAGGTGACATACCCTCAAAGATTCTACCAGTAATGTACTAAGTGTAAGAAGGTTCCATTACTTCTCCAAACATTACTACCAACTGTGGACAAAGCACTCAAATACTATTAGGGACTTTTTCATCCAAACCACCATACTGCCTACTGAAAGAAATTATTCATCAATAGGATAGAGTGAAACAAGGTGAATGTCCTGTATTATTTTACATATACAAAAGGACTATGTTTCAACATACTTATCTGAAAAGAAGAAAAAGACACTCTTTCTGAGAAAGCCAGGACAAAAATCAAGTAAATGACTTAAGTTACCTAGGCATGTTTATGATTGAGCTGTATTTGATCTCCTTACCATATTCATTTGGTGACATCATCTATACTTGCATAGGGCTAATGAGTTATCTTTAGTTTTGTTTGGGGAGTTTATATTGGTTTCATTTTCTGTTGTTGGGAATTAAAATACCATGACAAAAAGCCAACCTAAGTGAAAGATTTATTATGTATCACAGATCCAGAGTACAAATCATCATGTTGGGAGAATCAGGGAAACAAGAGCTTGAGAAAGCTGATCACTCTGTGTCTACAGGAGGAAAGCAATATGATAATGCTCACTTTCTTCAGTTACGCTTTGCTGGACCCCCTGCCCTGGGTATATTCCCATACATGATCAAAATGGGTCTTGCTATGTCAATTAACAAAAGTCAAGAAAATTTCCCACTAGCATGACCAGAGGCCCATCTCCCATATGATTCTATATCCTATCAAATTGACAATTAAAAGCAATTATTACAAAGACCTTATTGTTTATAAGATCAGAAAGAGTTAAGGGCTTTAAAAAGAATGCATTGGTCCTAGAATTATAAGCATCACCACTTATTCTTTTGAGAATAAGATGTTTTTTTTTCAAAGTTGTGAGAGCCTCTAATTAAAAGGAGGAAAGCAAATAATTAACACCTTAATCTATTATCAACTAATGCTTTAGATTTCAGTTGATATTCTGAGAATTATTTGGCAACCAATTAACAATAATACCTTGTAAAATCTTAGAAACTGTATACATGGAATTAGCTGAAAGCAGGGAGATAATTGGCTTTATCTTGAAATATCTGTGAAGTTTAGAAAAGTGTTTGGAAATAATACTGCCTTATAAAGTGTTAATATAAGCAATATTCTAATCTTGACCACTGTTTTACATGTGATAGCTTTTTAAGGTTCTATCCCAAGATCTTTTATTATTGTAAATATTTAAAGTAATACTTTTAAGTAAGACTTGAGGATTTTAGCTCAGTGAAATAGCATTTGTGTAGCAAACTCAGGGTCTTGGTTTTTGGTGTTTAGCACGCAAAAAAAGTTAAAAATAGTCTCACCAGGGAGTACTGCAGAGGCTGATGTATCTACCAAAGACCATACATAGAGAGAACATAGATTCCCCTGCTCAGATGAAACCCATAGACAGCTCAGTCTCCATGTGGGTTCTCTCCTAAGAGGAGAAGAGACAGTCTCTGACATAAACTCAGTTGCCTGCTCCTTGACCAATTCTCCCTGGTGGGGCAACCTAGCCAACCCACAGAAGATGATGATTCAGGCAGTCCTGATGGGACCTTATAGGCTAGGGTCAGCCAGTAGGAAAGGAGGCCTTCTCCTATCAGTGAACTAAGGATAGAGGGATAGAGGAGGAAGAGGAAGGAAGGGTGGGATTGGGAGGAGATGAGGGAGGGGGCTACACCCTGGATACAAAGTGAATAAATTGTAATAATAATAAACATAACGATATAGTTTGCTTCTTTATGTCCTCTCCTGTAATTGTTAAGTGAAAAAAGTTTAAAATATTGCTTAGATAAGCTTTGTAAAGGAAACCTTTTAAACAATTTTGAATATGTAAGAGCAGTTTCATGTGTACTTACTCCCTGACCATGAACCAAATATTGTTGAGAGGTCAAAGCATTCAGTGAATAAAGTACATAGAAATATAATCCTGGGTTTCTGGAATCCCTGTATTATGGGAGTCATCAGTGTTAGCTACAGTTAAAATTGACTTATGTTTACAACTAGTCTATACTTCATTGCTAATCTATTGTAGTTTTCTTCTCTCATCTCTACTTTGATTGTCCCTAGCAAATCTAGACTGAAGAAAAAATACTGAAAAAAACAGATAAAATATTTTACAAAGTTGATATAAATATTAAATAGATAAAACAGACTATGTTAAGCCATATACTAAAGATGGAGATTTCATTGTTGATTTTGTGTATTTTTTTCCATTACCAAAAATGTCCAAGAGTGTAGCAATGCTGACAAGAGGGTTTCTTTCCGGTTCTAGATATGGTAAAGTTCTGAAAACAATAGTTCTCTAAGCAGGATCAGTGTTTGTGCCAGTCTTCACGATTTTGAGTTGAAAGTTTTCCTGGGATACCTCATTTTGTAGGGAAGATTTCTTAACTTCTGATCAGACTGACTACTGGTAGTGATATATATGAGCCTGTAGGGATGGCTTTTATATGGAACATGTGTCAAGATAACCTTAATATCCAGTGATAAACTAATAATAAGGATCCAAAGAACTGCATTTATTTCTCATCCACATGGATAGGTTCTGGTTCCTTAAATTCAGCATCCATTGATTATGCCACACTTGTACTATGTGAATATCAAGCAGAAAGCATGAGTCGACGCAAGTCATTCCAAGCTTCTTAGACTCTGCTAGCAAATAATTACCATGGAGGATACTTTTTGTCTACTATGTTTATTAGATATGTTTTCTGTACTTTTCGTCTATAGTTTCTCAGCTTTCTGAACTGTTTGGGATTCTTTGTTAGAATGGCTGGCATCGTTGGATGGCTACCTCTGTGTCTTCACCATTCTCTTGGTTTACTGCATCCTGGAAATGAAAATGTTTCACTTACTGTTGTCTGTCCTTATAGATTATTTTGTCAAGTGCTTTCCCCAACCTAATTTAAGTGATTTATGAAATATGGGTTTGATCAGCCCTTAGAAGAGAAATATGTACACATTATAGCCCATATATCTTATAAACAGTGAAGGCTTTTGGATGGGCAATATCAAGCTTTCTCATTTCAGATTTCCTCAACTGCTTCAGAACACATCATCTTACTCTAATCTTGAACAGTCACTTTCCTTTTAGACAATAAAAGTGTTTCAAATCTTTCATCTTAATCCTACTTCCTAGAAGGCAAGCTTTCTTAATTTAGCCTTTTAATCTTCCATCATCAATACTGTATCTTATTTTATTACTTTTCTTTGAACACCTTCATTTATGCAGATCTCTTGCTGATAATGAAGTTGACTGGAATTGGAGTTAGATGTTCTGTCAAATCTGTATGACCTATGTCCTAACCTTATTCATCCATTTTCTTTGGCAAATCTATTTTGCCACTGGCAGTGACTACCTTGGAGTGGTTCCAGTCAGGCTCATTTAAAAAATGACTGTCTATTCTTTTCTGCTCTAATTTCCATGCATAAGATAGTACCATAAAACAAGCAAATCAAGCAATTCTGCCTTTATCTAGGAACTGATTCAAACAATACCTCTATGATTGTTTATTGATACTTCTTTTCCTGAGGTACTTTTCTTCAATAATCACACTGTGGTCAAGTTGTGTGGCCCTGGCCTAGTTGTTTTTCATGTTCAATTAGTTTTTAAATGCATCTGCAGATCATTTTTTAAAATAACTTATCATTCCAGTGGTTTCTTGTAAACCTCCCGTATTAAAATTTAAATTGGATTCATTAATACAAAGAAATTAAAAGTCATCCTATATGCCTTGGTCAGAAAATAACATAGTAACTGTAACGATAGAAACTCCTGCCCGGCATCTCAAAATCACTTTATGTCTTATACTGAAGAGATTCCCCATCCATTTGTCTGAATATCATGGAAAGCATGCAACAGATTCTTAGTTTGAAGTCAAATGTAGTTTGCATAAACATTATACATGGACTAGACCCTTGGATTACATTCTGCATCAAAGCGAGTTATCTTGTTTTAACTAATCCCATCACTACAAGCATTTTCACAATCAGTCACATCAAATTCACCTGAAGCGTCAGCACAGCGTATTACTGAGCATCTTTTTGATGCAGCCTAGTTTTGCATTGGCTTCCTGAAGACGTTTTCCATTTCCCAAATATCAATGGGCAGCTGATAAAAGATACTTACAGATTATGGCCCTACTTCAGTATGTTCCATGTTTAAAAACCACTTAAATCAATGTCTGTTCTTTCATTGTAATGGTGTAGAATTGTAACTTCTTTATTGAGTAGTCAAAAATCTTAAGATGTTTATGGGAAATTGCATCATTAATCTTCATGACCTTTACAGTTTTGAAACATGGGAGATGACTCAAGTTTCTAAGATTTCAGAATCATTTTAAAAATAATATTCCAAATTGACCAGTATATTCTCTATAATAAAAAAATCAGGCAAGGCTTATTAACTAAAACCAATGGCATATTACAAATTATTAAAAAAGCTAAGATAAGCCAAAAAATCAATGATTCAATATGTAAAAACTAAAAGTAAAACTTTGTAGGGTCATCAATTTCAATATCTCATAAATAAACAATATTGTATGCGGAATTTGAATTTATGCATAGAATTGAATAAAATGGAAATACAGCAACGGAATACATATAGAGTATTCTTGCTTTTTCTCACTCAGGGAGACAGTCATCTGTGGGAAAATTCCCCTGTGCATATACACTTGATAATTTTTTCATTGGTGTCATTTTGCATTCTTTAAAGACATCTTTTAAATGTCTCCAACATTAATTTTGAAGCTGAGTATGTTGCTAAATCTATCATTCATTTGAATTTAGTAACTTCTGTGTTGCAGATTGTCCTGAAACCTGCCGCTTTGCATAACTTTCTATTGCACTTATTGTAGTGCACATATGTATTTGGTAAATGACAGAAATTGAACTACTTTGACTTAAAAACCAACATTGTACACATTTGGTATTTTATTTATCTGCCTATAGTTTGGCAATCCCAAAGTTATTATTTTGAACTCTACTTTTTTCTAACACTTTTTGGAATAAGACTGTTTTGCTTTTTAATGCATTCCACTACACCAATATTTTTTAACCTCCTTGATGCTATAACTGTCTCAGACAGTTTATCATGTAGTAGTGACCCCCAAATAAAATTATTTGGTTGGTACTTCATAACTGTGATTTTTCTACTGCTGTGAATTGTAAAGTTAATGTCTGATACGCAGAATATCTGATATGTGAGCCCTAAAGTGCTTGTGAGAACTACTGCACTAGACATAAGCATTACTGGTTTCTATATGAAACAGGAACTATGGTTTATTTTGAGACAAGGTTTCCCTGTGTAACCTTGGCTCTCCTGGATTCCCTTTGTAAACCAGACTGACCTCAAACTCAGAGAGATCAGGTTGTCTCTTCCTCCCAGAGTGCTGGGATTACAGGCAAGGGCCACCATGTCTGGATCCATGTATATTCTTTACTGTAGTTCCTACTTTATAATTTGTAGCATTTCATATTTCTATATATCTCAGGTATCACTTGAAAAAAATCATAGTTTTATTACACATTGCTGCATCTTTACTGAGGTAAAATTGGTCTCAGATATTAAAGTTCTGTCTGTAAGACTAGAATTGTTTCCTTTAAGTATATTTGGTCAGGAAGTTAGTTTCTGATACACATAAATATGAGCTTAAAAGTACAGGAGATTTGGAAACCATAAGAATTTTTGCCTTTGATTTTCATGTAGTTTTGAAAATGGGCTTTTTTGGCCCAGTAAAGATACATAGTATAATTGATACCAATGGAAATCTTTTTTAAAAAGCAAACAAACAACAACCAAAAACCCCCACAAAAACCAAAATCAGTTGCAAGAAATATAATGAAAAAATTAATTCTAAAGGTAGAAATGGACATTGGTTATTGGCTTATCTTTTCAATCATGCCATTTACACGACCCACCACTGGGTCCCAAAATCAATAGTAAAAAGTTGCAGTGAATGTTCCCCAATGAATGAGGTAAGTATCCTTTTCATACCACATGCTGGGTTATGTATAGTGGTCAAAACCTTGGCCCTGCTCACATCGCAGGACACTTGAACCTTTAAGCAAGGCACCTGGAACCTCCACATTTTGTTCCAGGCTTTAAGAGCTACAGACAGCCCTTGCTTTCTTTCTTGGCGATATTTAATGTTTTAAGTAGAGGATTCATTCCTTTTGAGTCCCTATAACTGTCCCTCACAGTGCTGGGCGTGAGAGGGTGCTTCTTCATCCTTCTCCCAGATGGTCCCTTTATCTGTTGGATACCTAAAGAGGAATCTGAATGACCTGACTGCTTAATGTCAAGAAGGCCGGCACATATCTCTTTCAGCACCTAATTCCTTCATAACCTCTTTCTCCTAGGTAATTCCCAGTTGTTCCCTCTTCCACTGCCCCAATTCCCTCCCAAGTAGCATACGGGATTTTTTTCTCTTGCTCTCTCTCTCACTTTCTCTTTTCTGTATCTCTCGGAAATCAGACAGGAGTTCAGAGCACTTTCACTACCTTTTATGAGGTAGATTGTGATGTCATAGATGGGGGCAGGGCTAGTCAACTTTCTACCCACCTCCCAACCTGTGCTGAGGGAGCTCCAATCGGGAGCGGAAGCAGTGACTCCTCCATGGTAAGTAACTTCACTTTATAATAATATCTCTTGCTGTAGTTATTAATTAGAAGAGCGCGGTTTGGGTGGGTTGGGCAGACTTCCTGGCAAAAGAACAAATCAACATTGGGCAAAGGCCCTATTTGTTTTGACAAGGGTTAGTAATCTCAGAGTTGAACTTCCGCTGTGATCGGAACTTGAGAAGCACAAGTGATGGTATTGTCATTGTTTTCCAGTCGTTCTTCCCACTGGGACAAAAAGTTAGTGTGTACCCTGTAAGGAGTCCATCCTGTAACCTCTTTGTACTCCCCTGAAGACAGCTAGTCAAGATCACATATATATATATATATATAACACATAACACTGCTGTTTTGGGGGGTCACTTGGTGGTTAAGACTTGTGGAAAGCTGCCGTTCTTTGAGTTTCTGTTGCTGATTAGCCCTTATATGCCCCACTATTCAGAGAAAAAAAGATGTAATCGAGTGAGCCTTTCTCTAGCTTCTTTGCTTGTTCTCTCCTGGGTACTTATTAAAATTTTGGAGCTAGAGGCTTTTGTCTGAGAGGTCAAAGGGGGCTCATAAATGCATTTACACCTTTTAAAGGATGTGGAAAGACTAGGATGAATTTCTTCTTTCTCTCTCTCTCTCTCTCTCTCTTTTTCTTTCTTTCTTTCTCTCTCTTTCTCTCTCTTTTTCCTTCCTTCCTTCCTTCTCCCTTCCTTCCTTCCTTCCTTCCTTCCTTCCTTCCTTCTCCCTTCCTTCCTTCCTTCCTTCCTTCCTTCCTTCCTTCCTTCCTTCCTTCCTTCCTTCCTTCCTTCCTTCTCCCTTCCTTCCTTCCTTCCTTCCTTCCTTCCTTCCTTTCTTTCCTTCTTTCTTTCCTTCCTTCTTGTCTTGAACATCAGAACACAAGGCCCTCTTGGAGTGAGATGGACACATTTAGTTATGGTTTATAAAATATACAAAGAGGTTATTAGGTTTTTCAATGTATAGAGCCATATTTATGCACATTGATGGTGAGAAATAAGGGTAGTTTGAATGGAGATTTTTTTTGTTTTGTTTTGTTTTTTGAAACTAGGTCTCATATATCTCAGGGTGATCTCAATCCTGTTACATAGCTAAAAATAGGCTTAAATTTCTTATTCTTTATCTCCTAAGTGCTGGGATTATAGAAAGCACACAATCACACCAAGCTTTACGTGGTGCTGGGAATTGATCCCAGGCCTTTTTGCATGCCCAGCAAGCACTTTATCACTGAGTCATATCTGCAACCTTGAAAATAAGTTGTTCTCACTGATAGTCACTTTTTTTTCTGTTTTATGTAAAACCTGTACTATCTTATATCAGATTTGTAGATGTTTATGTTTTAGTAAGCACTGGACTGTTTTGGTAGTGAAAATCTATGGGGTTGGTATTTCTAGAGTTAATTTCCCTCTTAGATGTCTAAAGAACTGACTATAGTTTTAGACCTTTTAGACTTGGTGAAGAAAAATAGGTCTATTTTGGCCAACAGGAAGATTTGGGTGGTAATCACCAACATTAAAGCTAATGTTGTTATACACATGAGGATGCTAAAGTGTTATATGTTTAGTTAACCCCATCAAATCTTTCATTAAAAGCATTATACCCATAAATCTCAGGTAGGAGCAATTTCTCAGTGTTAGAAAAATGTAATGTGTGCTCATAGCTCAAGTTGTTAATGTCTTTTATCAACCTCTCATACAGCTGCCAGGTAAGAAATGGCAATATTTTCCAAACTCTTGGAACACAAACATCTTTAAACTTCGTGAGTTGAGAGTGGTTGTGTTGTGTGTTTGTACAAACTCAGAGAGTCTTTCATGGAATGTATCATGCATGCACGCGTTGATTTTCATGTGCATGTTTCATCTATAGTGGTGTTTAGTGTATTTTAAATGTATTTTCTATGTATTAAAAGTATAATATATAAATGCACACATATAATATAGTCCAAAAGATGATGGTAGATTGTAACAACAGTTGTATTTAATTAAGATCTCTAATTGATATACTGATGATTTTCCTGTCATTGACTGGTTAGGGCTCTCCAAAGTCAAAGATACAGATTTTGGGGGCATTTGCTTTTTTTATCTATTAGGTAGGTAGATGATGTATAAAGGATGCAACCTCATGTATACATCCTCAGAAACCTTGTATTTGTATAATTTTTGAACAAGTGGTAGCTAAAAAGAAAAAGAGGATTAAATAGTTGACAAAATATAATTTTTATTTTGGACATTTATTCAATCCTTTAAAAAGTTTATTCAAAAGTAAATTTTAACATATGTCCTCCATCTGGTTTAGTGTTCAGTGACTACTCTATATGAATAGTCCGCGTTCTTTGGCATGTAACCATCATTTGATAAACTTGTTCTCTATAACCTACTCAGTTCTAAATGAACTGAAATATAAGGAAATACAGTACCATGATAAGAGGCTATGCTCTTTTGAAAGAGAGGCTTGTTTAGAACTAAATATTTTTATGTTTTTATCAATATAAAATTGTTTGATGTTAAAAATATATGAATCTACTAGATACTTAATGGAAATTATCTCATCAAAACTCTGAAGTTCAATGTTACTTATGAAATACTTTAGGAACATCCGTATGTTATGGATAGGTATTGATGAGTAGAGGATTGGTAGGTACTGAGCTATGAGCTATGTAAGAGATAAAAAAAAAATTCTTTACTTGGATCTTGGGGAGTGTTTAACTCTTGGGTACTCTAAAAACTTGCCAAGTGACAACTTGGAAATTAACACAGAAAGTGCTTAATAAGTAAGCAAGCAAGCAAGCAAGCAAGCAAGCAAGCAAGCAATATCTTTGTGATCTCCTATGCTAAGGACCTCATTTAATTTATCCAGTAAAAATATCTTCATTTCCTAATATAATATAAATTGCAAGAATTTGTATCTCAGGAACTACCCTTAGACTGTAAATTTGTGTGGGAAGAGCAAACTCATAGATTCAAGTGCTATGGAGTGATTTTGTGAGACGTGGAGGCCTTTAGCCTTAGGGGGAAGAGCAATGTAGATTTGTGTTGTTGTACATGAGGATGGCGGAGAGGAATATAGGTCTTCAAGATAAATTATTAATGGACCTGAGGATATGCTGTCTTCAGATGTGTTTTATATCAAAATTAAATCACTACTGATTTGTATTTTTTTTATATCTTATAATTTTCCTCATTCTTTTCTGACTTAATCATATGTTTAGTTTACAAAACACTTTACTTCCTTAGAGAAATGAGGAATCTCACAGTTGTTTTCTATGAAGATAAAACTAGATAGGTATTTTCTCAGATATACAGAATGTCTGGTGTCCAGAGCAGTTGTGGGGAAAAAAAACAGCCCCAAGGCTAACAGGTTCAGTGACGAGAAAGGAAAGTTGTTTTATTTCTGTCTTCTTTTTCTTTCTCTCTCTCTCTCTCTCTCTCTCTCTCTCTCTTTCCTTCTTTTTTTTTTCTGGAGATATTCTTGGCGGGATTAGAAGTGCTAGATGGTGATGGAAATGTCCACAGGCCAATAAGTATCTGCAGTAAGTATAGTTTTGGGAGGCAAAGAAAAGCATTCTATGTATGAAGGAAAAATTATGTTTGATTCTCTGCCCTAGGAAAGCCACTGTTGATAAAGTTTAAATACTAAATAAAGCTGTATGTCATTATGTAAGTCTCCTTCCTAAGACTCTTAGGAAGAGGTTATTCATTTAGGTCTGATTTATACACATGGGCAAACAAGAACTTATCCAAAAGCCTCTGTGATGTAGAGTCAGTGATGATTTGTAATGTGTACTTGTACTCTGCCTCATTTTCTTGTCATGTAAATCCATCCAAGATGCTGTTTTTACCTTTACAACCGACTAGATTTCCATGAGTAGAACTACCCTGCACCGTAGCCTCTTTTCCAGATTATCAGAATTTTTTAACTAAATAAGGATTTGACTCACCCATTCTGTGAAATGTTTTTTTTTTAATTTCCTAATGTGAAATCAAAATTACTTTTTCGATTTCATTATCTTAGGAAATCATTTTTCCCAAAGGCTAAACCTGACTATGTGAGAACACAGAAGTTTAGTGATCAAAAGGAGATTTCCAAAGCAAAAAGAAATTGTTAGAATTAGTTGTTCAATAAAACTTCAAATGAAATTTGAGTTGTTTTTCAAAGACATTACAAAGAGGTATTGATATTAGAATTGCTTGCTCCAAAAAAAAAAGTTGACATTGTCCTCTTTCATCAGTTCCTTACAAATTATTCCAGAAATAATCCAATCTGTCGATTTACACATACTGAATATGTAATATGTCTATTGTTAGATATAGTATAGATACATAGATAAAATTATCATGGAAGACAGATTTTTGATACAAGTAGCAATGATATAATAATCTCCCTAACAGGAACATAATACAAATTAATGTGAACATTCATTTAGAAAGGGCAAAACAGTCAAAAGAAGGCATCATATATATGATATATTTATATATTCATATATACACAAATATATATTATTTACAAATATAGAAATGTTCTGGAATAAGAGTTTTCCAAGGAAAAGAGAAAATATAATGTCTCAAGAGAGAAATCATATCAAATCAAATCAAATCTCCACAGATAAGTCATACTGTTCATGTACATGTACATTTTAGGCTAACTGTACCTTCAAATGTCAGAGAAAGGTAGAAACTGTTTTCTTTTACTACTGTTATTCATTCACTGTTCCTCCTTTGTCTTTTGTTTTTAATGACCAGAACATCTGCATGAAAAACTCAGCATAGGGGTAGGAGGAGGCTGTGAAAATGCAGAATCTGGCCTAAACTGCAGACTTTTTGAATAAAGATGACAGAGTAAGATCCTGGAATATCTAACTAACAACCAACTTCTTAACACACACCAGGTGATTCATTTTCACACCTCTGTTTCAAAATTTGCAAAGAAACACACTGACTCATCTTTCTGTTCTTAGAAGAAGGTTCAGAGCAAAAAAAAATATTGAAAATTAAGAGTTAAGTATTTAAGGAAACTCAGAGTTAATGGTAACTTTATTAGTTAGGTTTTCATTACTGCAACTAAAATGCCCTGAGAAACTGATTTAAGGGTGGACTTTACTGTTTAGCTCACCACTTTTGATAGTTTAGCCATGATTGACAGACTGACACTGTGTTTCTTGACCCAGGTAGAGGCAGAAGATTATGGAAGTGGAAGCATGTAGCAAAGGCTGCTCACCTAAGACACAGCCTTTCGACCAAGCCCCCTGGGGCTTCCTTCCATCTAGGTCTATCTTTTACTGCTTGTCATTTCCCAGTACTGGCCCCCTAATATAAATCAATCAAGGGAAGAACCTACCAATAAGGTCATTTCCCTTAAGATTCTAATCATGTTGCCAAAGCCATTGGCTAGCAGCTAAACCACTGATTCATAGGTCTGAGGGGGACATTTCACATTCAAACTGAAGCAGTAATACAAAACTGTTTGTCAAATTGTTCATTTAAACTCTGGCTAAGCATGAGGAGAAATGTTATAAGAATGATGATTAGCAGGCAAATGGTGGGATCTAGAAAAGATCATCCTGAGTGAGGTATCCCAGAAGCAGAAAGATACACATGGTATGTACTCACTTATAAGTGGATATTAGACATATAATACAAGATAATCATATTAAAATCTATACACCTAAAGAACCTAAGCAAAATGGAGGACCCTGGGTAAGATGATCAATCCTCCCTCAGAAAGACAAACAGGATGGACACTGGACAAAGGAGAAAACAGGAAACAGGAGCCTACCATAGAGGTCCTCTGAAAGACTCTACCCAGCAGGGTATCAAAGCAGATACTGAGACTCATATCCAAACTTTGGGCAGAGTGCAGGGAATCTTAGGAAAGAGGGGGAGGTAGAAAGACCTGGAGAGGATAGGAGCTCACAGGGAGAGCAACAGAACCAAAATATCTGGGTCAAGGGGTCTTTTCTGAGACAGATACTCCAAACAAGAACAATGCATGGATATAATCTAGAATCCTTGCTCAGATGTAGCCCATGGCAGCTCAGTGTCCAAGTGGGTTCCCTTGTAAGGGGAACCGGGACTGTCTCTGACATGAACTCAGTGGCTGGCTCTTCGATCACCTCCCCCTGAAGGGGGAGCAGCCTTGCCAGGCCACAGAGGAGGACAATGCAGCCAGTCCTGATGAGACCTGATAGGCTAGGGTCAGATGATGAAAGGGGAGGAGGACTTGGAGAGGGGCATGAGAGGAGATGAGGGAGGGAGGTTAGGATTGGGAGGGAATGAGGGAGGAGAGCTACAGCTGGGATACAAAATGAATAAACTGTAATGAAAAAAAATTAATTAAAAAAGAATGATGATTAGAAAGTCTAAGGAATTAGTAAGTGATGAACTTAAATGCAGGGTATGGGACTTCAAAGATCTGAGAGATGATCTTCTTATTGTCATGTCCCATCATGAAAACTTAATGAAGAACAGAACGAAGTGGTTCTGTCTCTGCAAAACTGTGCACGAAGTGCATATTTATATAAGTGCTTGAGCTGGGAGGAGAAGAGAATATTGAGAAGTAAAGAAGAAACAACAATTCACAGAAATACTTGTTTCTAAAACAGTATGATGGACCTATTTGATGACATTAGGTAAAAGTCTCAAAAATGTATACATTAACATTCTCATCTTTTTTAATTTTATTTTTTTTGCAATTTATTCATTATGTGTCCTGATTGAAGACCCCTCCCTCACTGCCTCTCAGTCCCACCCTCCCTCCATTTTTCCCCTTTCCCCTTTCCCTAGTTCACTAAAAGTGGGAGTTCTCATAGTGAAAGAATATGTTTTTGCTGCTGAAATGTGACCTAGGTGGTCCATATTAAGATATTAGTTGTTTGAATCAGCAATCAATTAGAAGGGTTAAATTTCTTCTATATTTTCTCTTTATGGATAATAACTGTTACCCTACAACCGTGAGTCTGTGCAGAAACCTAGAGAAGTGTTCAGAGACAGGAAGAAGGGACAGAAGAGCAGCCCCACTTTTGTCTCCCCAAAGAAATGCTACAGCCTTTTTGATGACATAGGTACTCTCTTATTCCCTTTCATCGTGTGTGCCCTAGTCTAGCTTCTAAAAACTTAGAGGGCTGAGCAGCCAGCTCAGGGCTCTGCCTCATAGAAATAGTGAGGCTTAAGGAGTCTGGAGGAATAATGCAAGTGAGGTGATGGATAAAATCAGGATAAGTAATGACCCCCCAACAAAACAAAACAAAACAAAGTATTGGTTTTCACACATGAGATTGTAGAGCAACTATTAGCTATTCAAGTACAAGGTACTTGTATTTTTGTTCCTACCATTCTGAAACTGAACTTTGAAACACAATGACAGATCAGTATCCAGTTTCTAAAGGTTCCTGATATGGCTGGATTTGGAATTTAGAAGAGAGAGAGAGAGAGAGAGAGAGAGAGAGAGAGAGAGAGAGAGAGAGAGAGGACAAACTTATTAGGCTTAAGTGAGATCCTCCCAGAATATAAAGGCAGTCTGAGACTTCTAAATGCAGACACTCTTTTCCCCACTTTGATACATCTTGAGTAGTCCAGATAACCCTTGCTGTGAGGCTTGTTGCAGTTTGCCATTGTTGAGTGTTTACCACCATCTCTGTACTCTCTCTATATGATGTCTACAGAAAGTAGATTTACTTTCTACTCCCTGGTGTTAGCCTGGCACCAGGGCATGGAGGGCACTTTGCTAAAAGAAAGACTGTGAAGGACCATTAAACATCCATCTCTTTATCTCCTTCCTAGTTGCACCAAATCCCCTTAACTTACAGATCCAGGACTTTCTGGTCGCAAAGACAATTAAGTGTTTCAATGAGATATAGGGAAAATAAGCAAGGTAAAGTAGCATAAATTTATCACTTTGTATAAACAAGGAGATTAAAACAATTCCATTATGTTCAAGACATTTAAAAACTTGAAAGTTTCTATCTTCAATGCTCTGATAAAGGTAATTTATTTAATTTTTAAAGTACTGTGAAAACAATGGAATTATTTTAGCACTTTGTTCATTCTATACACTTTGAAATTTTGATATGTGGGAACAGATAAACATGTTTAAGATAAAGAAGAAAGGAAAGTGATAGGCTATGTTCCTTTCTTAAAACAGTATTTTTTGATAATGTCTAGCACTTTAGGCTAGTGATCATGTTGAAATTCAAATTCCTAATGGTGTTCTTTTTGAGATATTTATAATCATCAAATTCTGCAGCGTATAAGTTTGATCCAGGCGAGCCTTGAAACCATGGTATTTATTGTTAAGGACTTAATATGTTTCATAGTTAAGAATTATAACAAAGTCAGAGTGCTCTTGTAAGTGTAACTCTAAATATAAAAGACATGCCTCAGTGATGTACTAACAGTGATATAACAAACCATTGCCTTGGCATTTTATGTATCTTAGAGAAAAAATGAGAGGACCTTAGATCTTTTTTTTTTTTATTTTATTTATTTTTTTTATTTTTTTATCAGTTACATTTTATTAACTCTGTATCCCAGCCGTGTCCCGATCCCTCATTCCCTCCCAGTCCCTCCCTCCCTCCCTCCCTCATCTCCACCGTGCCCCTTTCCAAGTCCACTGATGGGGGGGACCTCCTCCCCATTCATCTGATCCTGTTTTATCAGGTATCTTCAGGACTGGCTGCAAAAGCCCTCCTCTGTGGCCTAACAGGACTGCTCCTCCCTTTGGGGGTGGGGAGGCCAAAGAGCCAGTCATTGATCTTTTAATACACATATAGCCAATTTAACTTTGTCAAGACTTGACTTACATGAAATCTAAGAGAAGTACTGTGCCTAGGGGAAATTTTCATGAACGTAGTATGATGCAGCATCTTGCCTATGCTAAACTCAACCTACAAACCTTTAATGTTTATCTTTGTTACTTGGTTAACATTTGTTGTCATCTTAAAATTAAAGTAGTATTTTTCCACAATAAGTTTTCCAATTTCATAGGTTTCAAGTTTCCTTTTAACAGAAACTTTTATAATTATTTTCTTTGATTTTTGGCAATACTGTTATGCATTTCCTGTCTTTTGAGGATTCTGTTTCCTTTAATCTGTGAATTATGAAAGTTTCTTGTGTAGCTCAGGCTCTTTTGAGAGTACACAGACAATATGATTTCTATCCATAGAGGTCCTTTGTTGGCCCAAAAATATTTCCAGTTTAGATGTAAGAGAACCCCTCAAGTGTTTTTGCTACACTTTCAATGAGGAGCATTCACTGCAGGAAAGCAGGACTGGGAGGTTTGCATATTAGGTCAAGCCCTCGAATGCACCTGTATGAGAAGCATCCAAACTTCTAAAGAGAAAGACCTTAGATACCTTTTATGTCTTCTCTTAGTTAAAGGCATTTGAATCTGTGGTACAACGCTAAATGTACCATTCACAAGGACAAAGGGCAGGACCTGTATCTCAAACAATTGTCTTTTGTTTTGTAAGTCCCTCCAAGTTTCATTCCCTCACTGATGAGAAGGCAAAGCTAAAGTCAGTATTAATTTTTTTTTAATTAAGATTAATGCAGTATAGATCGAATAGGTTCGGCTATGGGCCATACGCCACATCGGTGAAATATCTAAAACTGCATAACCCAGCAAAGAGAAAGAAATACTCATCAATTTTCACTTTACAGGAGGCACATACTCCAATTTAAAGTGAACCCTCAACTAGGACTCCATCACTGAGCTCACTGCCACTCATCCCACTATCACTAACACCTGCTCTCAGTGTGCTTCCTTTATTGAGAGCCCTTGTGGAGAATACACATGGAAGGGGCAAGAAAGTACCTGTATCTATGCAGAGAGAATAGTAGCTATGGAGACAGGACCCACAAAGCCTTGGAGTACAAAACAGAAACAAAACAAAACTAAACAAAAAACCTCTTCATCTGATTGGAGCATGAGATGGAGCAGATTAATAGATGAAATGTTAGCCCATTTGTCAGGTCTGGCCTCCCTTTAGTCTACTTTTGGAATTTTTCCATCTCCGTTTCACCTCTTAAAAGCAGATTTAGGTATAATTTCCTCTGAAAACAATAGTTTATGAGTATTCTACAAAAGGAAGACTTTTTAGATTGTAACAAGGCCACCCCACAATCAGTGCCAAGGTAGAGCCTTGTCTTCTCTGAAAAATTCTTTTGTCATCTTTCCAGTAGTGGTAATGCCCAGTTACTTGAGTCATTTGTTGGAATTCCTGCTACTGTACAGGTTTCATGGGTCAGTGGTACCCAGCTGTTCCAAACTTATGAAAGATTACGTAATAATCCTTTTTAGTCACACTTATTTAAAACTTTAAAAGTCTTTTAAGTTTCTCCTTTTTTTGCTAATACCTCATAATAACCTTCAAAAGACATTGTGATTAACTTCATTTTGCATTTAAAGAGATAGAGACTTTTAGTAGTGACTGACAGTCCATCCTTTTACAGGCAGTAAATTTCACAGATAAAATTTTCTCATGGACAGTCTTTTTGTTTTATAATATGTGAACATAGTTCAGGAGTTGTCTGGTTTTGCAGAGCAGCAGTGGAAGGAATATAGGAAATGTCACACATCAGATGCTGCAATGACAATAATGGCCATAGTTCTTACTGTGTCATTTTGTCTCTTGCTGTCTGCTAGATGACAGAAGGCTTAGAAGGCTATGTAAAAATTAGAAGTTGTGAAAATTTAAAATCATTCCTCTTCATAGTTTGTTTTGATATTCAGGAAGTGATCTGTATGAAATCTTCAGATGAGAAAAATTAGAAATTTTCATTAATTAAGTTTTCTTTGACTATTAAAAGGCTTTTGATGGTGGTTGGGGGGGGTTAGTTTCTGGAAAGAAAATCAGAGCCAGAGGATATTATCATGATGGCAAAGCATTTGTGTAGTTTGGCTTTGTCTTGTGTAATCCTGATGAATTCTTGGTCATGATTGATACTTGTGAGCAATTAGACTGTTACACAGGGTTTGCTAGCTACAAGATTACTATCACTATATTCAGAATTCTAGAGAGTAGAGTTGGAGAACCCAACAGTGGACCACCCTTTTCAAAGAAGACTGTGTCTCAGTAGAATGAATACCCCACCACAAAATGTTAATTTTTTCATATTTCAGTTTTTCATATATAGATAAGGCGATGATCATGTGTACTTGTCTTGAAGATATGAAAGAATTTACCTGATGCTAACATGATGCCTGGCAACCACATCTCAGTGTCTTGTCAATGTTAGCACTCTCAATTGGGTAGACAGTCTTTTACTTATAAAAATATCTTGTGAACAAGAAGGCTGGTCTTTAAATCCACTTAGGATACAGTGATGGAAAAGGTCATGTAATCAATGTATATTGCAGTTTGGCTCAAGTTTACTTCTTCAGTTATATAGCTTTTCTGCTCTTCTGATAGACCTATGCCTTTATCTATACTTCCATGGGAGGATGAGTGGGTAGAATGAATGCATACTAGGCTACTAATTGTGTTTTAATTTCCTCTGTGTCTTTTCATTTCTATTTCCAAACCTGTAATGTCACAACAATTTGGTACAGCCCTGTTGGAGGTGTTTGGAAAATAGCAGATGGGTGAGGAAATGTGAATAAGATAAAGTATGGATTAGCTTACAAGAGTATAGAAAATATTTATAAGGGAAAGAATACAACAGACTGAGGCCACAGGGGTGGTGTGCTGAAACATAGAAGCTATTTTTAATTGGGTTTTCACCATAACACCAACATTTTAGTTTGATGGAGACTGAAATGGAGAGCCACTGGAGGGGATGACAAGAGAAGTAATAGGCCGAGTTCATTTGAGAAGATATTTCTGGCTTTTATTTGAGTAGTGAAGTGGATAAGGAGCTAGAAGCAAGGAGAGTGGCTAGGGAAGAAAGTATGGAAAAAACTAGCAATGATGTCTGAGGAGCTAGCCAGGGTGAATGATCAGAAGGGAGAAGGTGAGATCAGTTTAGGTAGCAAGCACATTAAAGTTGTGAGGACAAGAGATGATGAAAAATGAGAGGTTGCATCAGCAAAAGCAAAATGCAGCAGAAGACTCAGGGTGCTTCATCTAAGGGGTATGAAGAAGGGAAAGGTTTCTTTCTCCTGATGACTGAGAGGGAGAGGCCTGTGGGAGGAGTGGGCTTTGGGTAGGGATGGAGAGATTCATAGAGCTCCTAATCTCTTTAGAAGACGGGAAAGCTCAATAATAAAAGGTATATATAAAATAAAAATTTTATACTTTGAATGTCAAACAATCTTTGAAAAGATAACTTAAGAATCTGAAGTGTAGTCCACATAGAAATGAACTGAATTTATGGTTGCAACCCCACAAAAATCATAATCCTTGATCAAAGTGAATCCCATATCCAAACCTACGGCAGGTGGATGTAGTGATCACATGGAGGTGGCTGGATGACAGTTCAGAGTCAAAAAATTACTGACCACGATGAAGGAACATGTTTGTAGGAAATTTTTCTGTGTCTACTCAGACAGGAAAATGTGTTCAATTATAAAAAGCTATGGATCAGCTGCTCAAATTTAAAACTAATTTAATTAAAATTACTGTGATTTAAACCAGGCATTATACTGAGGGCCTCTTCTGAGCACTTGAATTATGGAACTTTCTTTTTGTCTTAATTCTCATTTCTATAATGGAAAAAGATTTGAAATTTTGGGTTAATGTACTGAATTATTTTATATAGCTATAGATGTATCCAACATTTCATTTCAGGTTTTTTTTTTTTGTATTTTATGTAAAAGATTGTTACTCATGAATTATGTAAGAAGATAATGATGTTACTGGAGAAAATGATAGTATACAGTAGTAGTCCTATTTAATGACAGCAGAGATGACCCAAAAGAGACAAAACCATGGGCATAAGGAGCTCTATGTGGTGGTCAATCTCAGCTAAGAAGTGACTATTAGAAAGACACTGGACAAAAAACTGATTCATATAGCGAGAAAATAAATGGTGCAAGATCTCATCATGATACTAAGAATGGTGCACAACCTAAAAGTGGGGTCGTTTTATTATTGGAAAATTCTATTTAGTAATTCCAGATCACAGTTGTCTTTGGATCATTGAAACAGATAGGAGCAAAACCACACATACCAATTTCTCTGTTAATTGCAATTAAAATAGCTGACATGAATCCAGCAGAGACCTCCCTACATACTAATATAAAGAGAAGCCTACAGAGCATGGAGCAGAGGAAGTCTGAGACCATGTCCATTATACAGGGGATATCTGGTATTGTTCACATCTGATAAGGTTGCTAAAAACAGTGCAGGCCAATTATCTCGTGATAAGTACCGACTAACTAAAAGGTGTAATGTCCCACTTTTGGCTTTTAATGATCTTTGATTGAAAAAAAATGTTTTTATATCTCCTCTTGTTATTTTCTCTTTTCTCCTTATTTGCTTAATATAATAAGTGCTACCAGTAGAAAGCAGTGGTAGAAAGATACTCAGAAGCTTAAATTTTCTGATATTATCAAGCTCCCTTAAATAATGCTGAGAGAAGGGTGGCCTCAGCTGGAGATAATAGGTGCTAGGTCCAATGGCTCAAGATGTAATTAAAGATGAAAAATTATACATTTGTAACCTACTTTCTAGCAAAATATATTCATTGTTTTAGGAAAGGAGCTGGGGACCTCAGTGTTTTGTGTTTTTATGGAGATAATCTTCACTCACTGAGATGAGTTATTAGGTAATAAGGCATTAATTTTACTAAGCTTAAAGTGAATTAAAATCTTACTTTTCTCTATTTTTTAAAAAACATAAGTAATATCCAATAAATATAGATTGAATTATTGGAATTTCATGTTAAGCAGTTACATATTATATAGTATACTGACTATTCTTTTAATGTTTCCCAAACTAGAATTGTAGACATTGGTTTCTTAGCTAGATTGACTTCTCAAGCTAGCTTCTACCTTGTCCAAGTAGAGTCATCAAGCTACTCCCAAGCTCTAAATGTTGTTACATATTTGGAGAACTGCCGTCTTACCTAAGCCCCTCAATATTTTCTGTACTGACTTTTGAATCCTTCTGTATTCTGAAGGTTTAATAGTTCTTAACGCACTCAGGCATTTTCATGTTTTCTTTTTCTGAATTTTTTCTATGTATTATCCATGAAAAGTATAAAAGATTCTGCTACTGATTGTAAGTTAAGGTTAAGACAGTGTCGGGAAAAGTAGAATAAAATAAGCATCCAAATTATTAAATGGAGGGTAGGTGCTAAAGGAGTAGGAAGTAGAAAATCTGAAATAGGTATCAAAAGATTTGTGGATGTCACAGTAATAAGAATCAGAGATAGAGCTGGCACATTGTTAGTTCTTCAACTAAGAGCGTTTCCACATTTAGCACTTAGTCATCTAGGAAAACACTAGATTATCCTGTATTGTTGTCAACAGGAGACTATTTTCACTTAACAATTTATCATGGCTATCTTTTCATATGTCTACATAGAACTTAAATTTATATTGTTACTAACTAGTCATGTGAATAATTACATAGCTTATCCAGTTAGTGTGTCTATAAGTATTTGCTTTTTTCTATTTCAAACAATGCTGCCATAAACATTCATGGGCATTATAATAATAATTTAGTAGTTCATTTAAGATCATAATTACTGATCAATCCCATTGTACTTTGACCTCAGGTTGAGTCATAGCCTTGGAATTCATTGCTACTTGAGAAGAATTTCTCATCAGTATAAGATAGCTACATCATGGAATTTGGGGGACAGGGTCACTGGAAAAAAGGAACAGTGAGAGTAGTGATGCTCTCTTTAGGGTCCTTTGAAGAGTAGCTATAAGACACCAAGTTTGGAAGGTAAATCATAAGGTGTCATAAGAGATGACACAATCAACAATGAACATGCAGTATACATGTGATGATGCAAAGGCAGACAAGATTCTGTCCAAGACTGTCATGCTGTGTGTATGAAAATTCATTTGTTCAGTTGATGGGTTTATTTCCTTCAGTCAGATTTAAGCAAACAATTTTAGAGATTAATAGGCATGAGATCCTGAAAGGGTGGGATAATTAAGGGAGTTAGAAGGAAGAAGAAAGTTAAGAAAAGATGGGAAAATTCCTAGGTGCCTCAGGCATAATTGCTCCTAATTTTCCTAGAGGCAAAGCATCTCAAGTGTAGCAAGAATCTCTTGTTTGAGGTTGAGCAAAAATAATCCGGCCTTTACTGGTAAAGAAAAAAATGGCTCTAAGCCATATTTAGAAAATTTGTTGACTGTAATTAAGCCTTCATGGGAGTCCCCAAGGTTTACTTACCTATAATTGAAAAAATGCAAATGAAGATAGTTAATCAGTGAACTGGCCGACTCTGAAGCACTACTACCTACCTGAATGAATTAGAAAGTCAAGCTACAAATACATCCAGTGGAGAGTTACCTGGGAACCAATTGGTACATTTTCTCAGGCAAGGCTTTGGAGACATTTTTCTTAGGCTGTCTGAGACTGAAGTGCCTTTCTGTTAAGATCTTTGCCAATTTAATCTTTAGCCATTATGTACAGATTTTCTCAGGACTGGCATTCGATGTTGGTAGAGCACCAGCTGCCTTTCTGGGAGAACTCAAAGAACCCCTGCAGAAAAAAATAACATACCTCTTGAGCTTTTTCCCATCACGATTGTTCCCCTACTTAACATAAACATATTTGTCATGCAAGACCAAGCTATCAAGTACTAATAACCTTAGGATAAACTAACTGCTCAGGTGTTAACTGATGGTATCTTAGGTGATATCTATTAGAGATTTGTGCATATTATATGGTATGCTGTACTTATGTTTAAACAACAATTAACCAGGGATCTTTATTTTTATCTCAGATACAATGCTTTTTAATACATGTTGATAGATTTTATTACCTGATTTAAAAAGTGTTCCCTAAAATACCGGCACCTTTGTTAATACATATACCTGCTCATTAACTATTTCATTAATTGGCAACTGATAATAAAGTGCCATTACTAAGAAGTGCACAATCTGTTCCTAAAAATTAATCATTTGAACAAAAAGGGGAATGTGGTCCATTGAAATAAAATGCATTTGTCATGATCTGCTAGGTAGTGGTGGAATCAAAAGGAATCATATATGTCTAGACATAATATAGTGGATGATTTATCTATGTTGTAAATGGTATCACAATGTCTTTGACAACTGTCAAAATGTCTTTTCTTGGAGGAGGAAAGTAAATATGTTTCCTCTTCCTTTGTCACATAGCCAGTTCTGAGAGAGAAAAGTACTATTATTGATAGTATAATAATGTCTGCCTTGACCCAAGTGAGGATGCATAATTCTCACTCAGAAGGGGAGATAGAACAGAGAGAGGTAATAGCTGAAGAGAGGGAACAAGGTAAGAAAGAAGGGGGCACAGAGAGTTAAGAGGGTGAAGATCATACCTAAGGAAGAAAAAGGGTGAGAAGACAGAAGGCCTATGGAGAAAAGAGAAAGTGAGGGTGGGTACATCTCTGTGACAAGCTGGAGACCTACGTAAGGGGAGGTTTTTAAGAAGATAAAATACCTCTTCAAAGCCTCATGGATTTTTTTTTTTACACAAAATGGTGGTCTTGGCAGATATTAAACCCTGTTGCTTTAGGTCTCTATCTTTCTCATTCATTAACAGGAAATCTTACTTCTAGCAAAATCTCTCCAAGATACCAAGAAATGTGTTACTTTTTTTTTGTTTTGTTTTGTTTTGTTTTGTGGGATGGGGTGGGTAATAGTTGAAACATAACTAAATGGAAGCAGTAGTTTTCTGAAAGCATCTGCCATTTTTTTAAATTATTCTCAATTTTTCTATCATAGTTTCCTCCTCCCCCAAATATGTAAGGCAATACCACTAAAAATACTTCCTGGTCTATATTATAGTTATTTTCTTTGTCCACTTAGAAATCTTGCAAGTGGCTAACATGGACCTCTGCCATTTTGGGGGAACCTATCTCAAGCTTTATATTCACTGTTATTAGTTTGGAGTTAAAGTAATGAAAATAGAATAGTTTCAGCCTTGACATGAACTTACACTTTCTCTTAGGCTGTTGAAACTTTCACTGTCATCAAGCATTCTGCTCTGAATTTATATTTTGAAAACACATTCTGAAAGGACTTGACTTATTTTATTATTATTATTATTGTTATTATTACTTAATTTGGTCAGTATTCTCACAATATCCCCATTATTTTTAATGTGGGACAGTTTGCATTTCCATGGGCTGCCCTTCAAGCTTCATTATACTATTTGGTCTGAACCATCTTCTCTTAATGTAGACATAGTACCTCAGAATGTGTCCAAACCACCTGCCTGTTGTAAGTGTTTGCATTCTGAGAGTAAAGTTGACATCCTAGCCCTCTGTGTTACATTCTTGGCCATTATGAACGACATCATGAAACATCCATCTTTTATCCTCTTTAGTCCAGTGAGTTCTCCATTCCTTTTAACATTTTGCACTTTTTTTATTTATTACAATTTATTCTCTTTGTATCCCATCCTTTTTATTTTTATTTATTAAAAGAAATGTGACTCATAAACATTTTTTATTGTTTACTGGCTTCAGCAAGCATTCCATTATTATGGATAACTAATTCCTTCATGATTCCCTAGTCAACTAAATCTATTTTCTATTCAAATAGACTCTTTCTTGATAATGTCACATCTTAGATTATTATTAAAAGGATATTGATTTTTATTCTGAAAGTCTTATGCTGATAATTTTAAAGTAAATACGCTGGATTTCTGGCTATGTGGAGAAAAAACAGATTTAGTTTTTTTTTCTGCATTCTTTCATTTTGCTTTATAAAACATACTAAGTAGGAGAACATGAAGAGAGTCATAAATGAATATACATAATATGTATGCATTTGTGTGAAATTAGGAAGAAGTAATATAAAGAGTGAATAGTTTTCCATACATATCTCCCAAGATTCACCCCACCATTTCTAATGGTTTCTAAGATAACTTTCTAAGATAGCTAGATAAGACACATTTCTCAATCTCAATTAGCTAGAAATTATCTCAGCTCTGTAACACCTCAACTTTTGTCATGCTTTCAGTCTCACCTGTGAACATCAATATAAAGCCAGGCTAATAGGAATGTGAAACTTGTTCCTCATTGAAGAGCTTAGGAATGGTGACCACTAGGAAGGCAATTTTCCTATACTATCCCTATCTACATGACTGCAAGTAAATCCTCTAACTTCTATGGTTCCTTGAGCCACCTGACAGTGTACTAAGGCACTCCTCATAGAAAGTTAAGCTTTTTAGATGGTGTGTTGATGTTTCTTGACTTTCTGTTACATCTTACAGTTCTTGTCTGAGTCTATTCATATCTACATACTCGTCACTTAGGAAAAGTAATTGACATGACACACACACACACACACACACACAAACACAAATACCCACATGAGAAAAATGTTGGTTGGGGCAATGGAAAAAGCTAGAAAAGGGAAAAAGAGATTTCAGCATTGCTTCAAAGAGTGTGGATGAGCTGTGTGTTGATGTTCAGTTTTGCTGAAAAGGTGGATGTTCAGTGTAAACCCATCCTTAGTGAATAGTCCACCAATAGTCACTTGAAGTTTTAGGAATCTCTTGGTAACTCATTTCAAGCAAATGTCATGGTGTTTTACAGATTTAAAGTCATGAAGAATTAGGCAGCAGCACACATATTACCGATGGAATGAGTTACGTTCAGGGAATTCCCCCATCTAGTCAAAACACAAATGAGGATGGTGCACAGGAAGACTATCCCTATGTGACTTTGTGACGGAAGTTGTGTGGAGTTAAGAGGAGTTGAAACAATGGCAAGCGGGTGAGGATGGTGGAGGGAACAGGCCAGAAAAATGCCTCAGAAACAGTTTAACTCACCCTATTTGCTTTCATGGACTATAATAGAACAAGATGTGAGGAAACATCTGTTGCCTTTTTTAAAATAGTGCTTTGATATTTTGAAAGATTAGTGACAGAATTAGGATAATTCTGATTTCTGTAGCTAGGGGTAACTGACAGAGTGTGGAAGAGCGCAACTTCAGCACAGCTTGATAGTAGTGTGGAGTGAGTGTGGGTTGCTCAGTGTGAACGGCGGCCACAGTGCGGCTTCTCGGGCCTCCTGAGTTTGAAGCCTGATTGTGGGCCATGTATGAGTCTACAGCTCACGCATGCCAAGAGACAAAGCCACTCTCAGGGATGACTGTCTATCTAAATCAAAATAGTCACGTGGGCTGATTTGTTAAAAGAAGGTTCATATTTTAAAATTAGCTTAAAAATGAGCAGTTTCTCCTAGACTGGATACAAGGATAACCGAGGGGAACAGAAGTATCTTTAATGCAAGATTGGACTTTGTACTGGAAAGAAATGTTGACTGTTGAAAGAAATGCCCATGTTGAATGCTTGAGTAATGCTGGTGGTGATGTTGCATTTTGAGTCTATTTTTAAAGACCTAGTTCAAAATGTAGAACACTAATTTTAATAATGGACACCCACCTGAAGGTCTAAACCAGTAGATAGTGCTAGATAGTATATATACATAGGTTGCCTTGTAGGCTCTGCTGCCCTGAGTGTGACTCCAAGATGGCAAGACAACTGTAGGTCAAGGGTTGCTGGGAGCAGTTAAACACTAGGCAGGGACATTACAAGGTCAAGCCTTCTCACAGAGAAGACTCAGACTTTTGAAAATGAGATGGAAAACTACAGAGCAGGTGAGATAGAGATCATCATAAACTGTGTGATGATGATACCAGGAAGTGGACTAGTTGAGAGGTATCAGATTTGCAGGCCAGGCAGGGTAAATAGAAGCAGAGACTTTTTGATCCACAGGTAGTAGCTGATAAACAAGACCCTGGAGTTTATTTATGTAGTGCTTCCAGGGAGCTACTGCTCTATTGATGGGCTTTCAAACCTTGTCAATTGGTACAATTGGTTTTAATCCCTAAGAGGCAGTTTCCTCACCTAGGAAATGAGTGCAACAATCATTGCTACTTGAGAAGTTTTGAAAATTAAATCACATAATTTAATTAACATAACTAAAGCAATGCCAGGCACCTCCTCATAAGTGTTCAATTAATGTCAGTTCTTATTATTAGAACTTCACTTACATATGTTAATTTACTCATCTTATTTGAAAATGCCACTGTTAGAGTTAAAACATCAGAGAATAGAAAGCAATTATGCTAAATAGGTGTCCTTAGAGAAATAATGCCACATGCCTTTACTCTAACATATTTTGGGGATTAAAATTTCAGCTCAAACTTTTCATCTAGGAGCCACTTTGGACAAGCATAAACAAAATTCATTTATTCAAAAGTTAAAAGAAAAAATAACTCATGTGAGAAAATAGTCAAGTCCTAGAAGTGGATCTAGAGCAAAGGACAAAATCTATTCTTTTGGAAGTCAACATTTTTCAAATAACGTTTTTATTGTTTTTTGATTTAGCTTATTGTCTGTGTGTAATTTTATTCAAGGATGGTTGTCTAGGTCTCTCTCCCAAGAACTATCTAAGCAGGTGGCTTGAACACAACCACTGACTGGGTTTATGTCTCAGAGCCTCTTCACTCTCAACAATATATGATATTTATTCAGAGGCCTCCTGCACCAGGAGAACAAATGGTTGGGAGAACAAATGGTTTTTGAAGAAGAGACAGGCTCTCCTAGCTTTGCTGCAGAATTAGACACTATCTATATGAAAATGAAATCTGTGGTAAAAAAAAAAATCTCCAAATTACTTGTATCTTCTTTTTCAGATCTATTCTATTCCCCAAGATTCACCCTTCAAGAGCCATTTAATATTATAATAGACGTTATGTTATCTTATTCTACTAATTCTATCATAACCCTCCCCAAAGCAATATTATCACTGGTATATAACTTTACTCTCTATTTTACACACATCACAGAATAGAATTAACTAACTTTATAAATAAGTATCACTCATTTTTGGAACCTGACAGGGTGGAAATGATCAGTTAAGGATGAGGGACATGGGAGAGCAATCTTTCTAGCTTGTACGGAAATCATAATGGATGTGTCCGAATTGTTGCTGTCTTATCTCTATCCATTACTTATCCCTCCACCTTAAGCGTGGGGTTCAGTCAGACACTGTGAAGTCCTGGTAGTAATTGGTAAAATATGCCGATTGCCATCTTTGAGTTTCATTAATCTAGTTGACACTAAACATTGGCATATCTTTCAGAATCACCGGGAGGGACTCTTGTTAAAAATGGAAGCTATTTTATTAGTAGTGTTTATTATTTATTTTTTATTTATTTATTTATTTTACAAAACTTAGTGTTGAGGCTGGAAAACAACATTTGTCAGGTGATGCTGAAATGGCAATCTGAAGAATTCAGATTGAGAAAACTCTAAAAACTAACCCATGCTTGACTTTTCTGCAATATATGCACTGAATAATCTAGCATTTGCTCTCAAGCTAGCTTTAGAAACATATGTGGTATAAACTAAACAGCATGTATTGGTCCATTTTTATTAGATGTATGTACCTTTGACAGTCTGAGAGAGATGGTAAAGTAAAATACTAAATAGATTGCTCTACTTGTTTAAATTAAATTGCACAGCAATTCATTACATTTCCGTGGACTTATCACTCTGAACCACAAACCTTTACTTTTCTACATTATCATGTGGTAGATGTCTTACTGATTAGTATTACAAGGGATCCATATGTACAAAGAACATTATATCTTCTCAGTGATCAGACTTCAAGCTTTTAGATGATGGAATAATTTTGATCTTTGTAAAAATGATTGTAATAATTTTTAACCCAGTTTAAAACCTTTTTTAAAAATCTTTTATGAAGAATAGCAAACAAAAAGCTGTCAAAGTAATGGCATCAAAGAGGCATTGATCCAACTTTCAGTGACCCCAGTTATTACATGGAAAGTACCCTGATCATAAGGGACGGCATGAAATGGCAGTCACATGGAAGGCTGGAGCCACAGGATTTGCAGTCTCTTTTCTTAAAGCTATTGCTAACCACTAAACCTTACATGGCTCTGTGCTTCATTTACACCCCTTCAAGTAGCCATAGTCCAGACCCAGGAGTTATATATAACCAGTACCTATCAAAGCCATACATGCAAAGGACTGTCCCCAGTTTAGTTCTTCAACTGTAAGACACTTTCTACCGTAATCAACTGATGAATGATCCACCATGTTCAAGCATGCCTGAAGCTGGAGTTAGATTTCTGGTCTAGCTAGTGAATTTTTTTTTTTCTTTCGTTAGGCTGCATGTAGAACCCTTGCTGAAAACACCCGGGAAATGTAGTGTTTCTACTATATGGTTTAGTGATACCTGTAGAGTTGAAATGTATAGTAAAATGGCCTGGGGTACATTATGTATCACAGAGCCTAACTAGTAGCAGATATTAGGTAAAGTTAAAATTTCTGGTCTAGTGATGGGCTTCAAACCCTATTATTATTTTTATTCCTTAACAATTTTTTATTCATCATTCTTTATTAAAGGTCTCTCTATGTACCATAGGCTGGCCTCCTTATATTGTTGTTGTGTTTTGTTTTAGACTTATTCTCACTTATGTAGTCACCACTAGCCGGGAACTGGCTATGTAAACCAGGAGGGAACTTTAACTCACAGAGATCTGCCTACCATGTTCTGCCTGGCTTTACTTCTTGATCCTCTCCAACCCCCCACAGTTTTGTAAAGTTGCCCTAACCAGTAGGTGGCAGTATGAATCAGTAGACCAGTTTGTAAGACTGCCGTACTTTGAAGCTATACGAGTTCCTGGACCACCTCTCTCATCACAAAGTGACTGTGATGATCATACCTAGACAGAGTATTTCAAGAATTAAGTGTGGAGTGCTTGAGAAATTCTTGGAATAGTGTTTGGAGTGTAGAACATAGGAAATGGTTGATGAGCACATGGGCGTGTGGGCCTTGCTGAACAATGTCTTACCCAGGACATTATGCCACAATAACTGAGATTTTCACAGGAAATATATTTATGATCTAGAAATACTGAAGGCTACACTCCAAGATCAAAATGCAAAAATTAGGTATGGTGGCTTCATTTCTACCAGTCCTGAGCTCAGGAAGTCAGAACTAACCTATAAAGATACTTGCATAGGTAGGGGAGTGAAAATGAAATGTAACCCCTTGTGGCTTCTTAAAAAAAGTATTCAGTGTCTGATAAACACTTTTCAAACATATGAATAACTACTACCATTGTGAATGAGTCTAATAATATATCTTCCCCATAGGGAAACTTGTATGCTAAGAATAAGGCTTTGTCTTCAGTGGTATTGGGATTTCTGTGTACTGTAGAACAACCTGCTTTTGCTTATGTGAAGACCAAGGGTAGGAGAAGGCAGGTGGCTGATTTACAGTGTGCTGACTTTATATTGTGGTAATTTGCTTGTGTGTGGTAACACTAGCAGAAGGCACACCACTACTTGCTGTATGAAACTGTACCTGTGTTTTGTGAGTTTGAGGCTTTGACTGACCCACTGTATATTGTTTTTCTCCTGTTCTAGCTGGACAGTGCTACATCACTCATCCAGGCAGCCAAAAACCTGATGAATGCTGTTGTCCTCACGGTGAAAGCATCTTATGTAGCCTCAACCAAATACCAGAAGGTCTATGGGACAGCAGCTGTCAACTCTCCAGTTGTGTCTTGGAAGATGAAGGCTCCTGAAAAGAAGCCCCTTGTGAAGAGAGAAAAGCCTGAGGAATTCCAGACACGAGTTCGACGGGGGTCTCAAAAGAAACACATCTCACCTGTGCAAGCTTTAAGTGAATTCAAGGCAATGGATTCCTTCTAGGACAATAGGCTTCAAACAAAAAGAAAAGCTTTTCTTTCTGTTGTTCCCCCCCCCCCCTTTACTTTTCATTTTGATTCCATTTTTGTAATCATACCTGCCAACTTGTATGCCTCTGGCATGGGGAAATTAAGAGAACAGTGTCTGTCTGCATGTAAGATGAGATGAGATCAATACTACTGGTCCATCGGTAGCCTGGGGAGGGGACAGGTGATTTCTGTCCTGAGGTGGCACAGAGCTGTCCTTTGCAATATTCTCTTAAAGTTGAGCAAAGAGTTCACACTGCAATGTTCACGGGAGTGGGAGGGATGGGGAAAATAATCTTAACTCTACAAAAGCAAACTCTAATGCATGCAAGAATCATTAGGTTGGCAGGTATATTCATAAGTGAAAAACCTGGAAGTGTAATGGTAGAACATAAAACCTGTACTGCTTCTGTTTCGGTGCAAACATGTACTAGCCAATACGCTGAAGTGTGTGGCCCACAAATTGAACAATTTAACCTCAATGTCATGTATCCATGCTATCATGTGGATTCTTAACTGAGGAGTAACTAACCCAACCCGTCTCAAATGTTTCTTTAATCTGCATTCTGTTCTTTCTTTCTGGTAGTGCATTACTAGTGGTCCTCTTACTATTTTTTCCCTCTGCAGAAGATAATAAACATTCATTTGAGACACCTCGACCCTTCTGCGGACACTGACAACACAAAGTGGAGCTCAACTGTCCTTTATTCCTTTCTTTCTTTTTAAACTTGAACTCTGATTTTGCTAGACATAGAAGGCTCAGTGGTGGAACGTTAGCGCAAAGGAGATTGACAGTATGTGAAGGTTTAGAGACTAATGCATAGGTGTGTAGCTTGGAGTGTTGGTATCTAATATACCATTGTATTCACTGACACAGAATAAACACATTTAATCTTGACACCTGGATAATGTTTCCTTTCTCTATGTGCATGGGTAATATAAGATCACAGAATATCCTTAAACATTGATTTTTAAAATGCTTCTTGCTTAGTTTTCTTACAAATCAGTACTAAAATATATGTATTCTCTCAGTCATTTATTTCCAGAAATGTATTTTTGTAGTTTGTTTGCCATTTGTTTTTATTTCACTTTCAAACTGAATTTAAAATGAGAATGCTTGCATTCCACTTTCTGGGCTATGGTTGGCCCTGGGATAGACTTTTAAAAATGTGAGATTTAAGCTTTAAAGCTAAAACCGTCCTAATTTCGAAAATATTTATTCGCTTCCTTTGTTTTCCTCTTTAAATCAGAAAGACAAGGCCTCAGTCACATCACCAAAGAGATTCTCAGTGCTGTTGTTCAGACTGAAGACTGGGGACGAGCACCCAGTTACTTAAATAAATAATCAAAGCTTCTCCATTACAATGACACCTGCAAGTCCCACATTACTGTGCTGCCTAGAGAGCCTGGGTGAAACGTGTTCCTCAATGACATACTAATGTCATGATTTTCATGTGTGTAGAAGCTGTGTTAACTTATGTGCCTGACCCCAGAGCAAAGGGACAGGAAAGTAGTGGAAGGAAAGAAAGCACAATCCAAAATCTTGTTTGGAAATGATTGAGCCCAAAGCACTGCTGGCTGCCATTTAACGTACCACTGGCAATAATGGAGGAACTGCCATGATTTAATGATTTTCAACACTAATCATTAAATATAATAAGCATGCCCCCTTAATTTAAATAAGCATTCAGAGACACACCAGTAACATACCAAAATTTGAGCCAGATTATACACTGAGTGGAGTACTCAGCAATTGTGCTGGAGACCTTCCATTTTCGCTCATGTCGCATAGCAGTAACCAGCGTGCCACTTAGCTATTGACCAGAATCATCATGACAACACATTCTTAGCAGCATCGACTTGATTCTGAGAAATCTGATCTTCTCAGAAACGGCAGCTAAAACATTCTTTTGAGGAACATTTCCCTAAAAATATCACCAATTCCATTTTACCCTTCTCTGGAGCTTTTAAAGATGAGGGACATCTCTAAACATCCCTTCTCTCCAGGATGGAAGGATGCAGAGGTAGTCAAGGGCTAAGGGGAGGAGATGAAAGCATTAGCCTGGTGTTAATGATTAGGCATAGAGTCAACAAAATGCTATTCCTAAGTCCTCAAGTGAAACAAAATTTGTACAGTTAACTTTGTCAGTTTATGTGCTACTCTAGTTTGTAAACTAGCAAAACATTCTTCAGACTAGCCAAGGAACTTAAAACAGTCAAAAGTTTTCTGGAAATTCCTGAATATAAATAACCAACATGTATCTGAAGAACATGTACAGAATGCCTTTGACTTAGACTTACACAATGTTACTTAAATATGACAATATTTATTCACCAAGTATATATACATTTTCTGGAAATCAGTTCTGAATTTTCCTCATTTCTGGAAGTGTAGCAGGTATCTGCATAGTCCTCGATTTCAGTTCTTATGCAGCAAACGTTGTTCCTGTCCTTGTCATTGTGGTTCTTGTGTTCAAAGAGAATGGTGACTTGGCAAAACCTAAAGATACATTGCTGTGAACAAAAGAAGTTGGTGGTTTCCTATCCCCAAGACTATTGCTCTAAAAGGCAATAGAAAGAAGTACACAGGCCAAATTTCTATACCAAATTTATGAAATGAATACAGGAGCAAAAAAAAAAAAAAAAAGAAGAAGAAGAAAGAAAAAACAACCCAAAAATCACAGGTTAAGACTGCAAACATTAGGGCATACTGAGATATTATTACTGCAGAGATTGATTAAAGAGTTAGAAGCAACCAAATTGCATTGCAAATATTTCTGAAGATTTTTTTTTAATTATGTGTTTTTCTATGGGTATGTGCCATTGAGTGCAGGTGGCTGTGGAGGTCAAAACAGCATCAATTCCCTTGAAGTTGGAATTAGCAGATGATTATGATTTAGCTGACATAGGTGCTGGGAATCAAATTCTGATCCTTTACAAGAGCAGAACATGTGCTTAACAACTGCGCCACCAATACTTCACCTCAATATAATTTTGATACATGAAAGGTCCACATTAATTTCATAAGGTGCATGAGTAGGGTGAGAGTTCAAGGTAATTTTGACTGCATACTATAGCAGAATATGACAAAGTGAATATAGGGCTTTGGAATGTAGATGCAGTGAGATGGTACTAGTCTAAACTATGTTGACAATGAAACAGAATGGAACAGAATGGATGATGACATTAAAAAACAACCTCCCACTCCCAAATCAAAAAGACATGCCTTAATATATATATATATATATATGTGTGTGTGTGTGTGTGTGTGTGTGTGTGTGTGTGTGTGTGTATGAAAATATATGAAACTATAGTTTCATCAAACTATAGGGAAGATGACGACTGAAAGAAAATGTCAGTCATAAGAGGCACCTTTGATAGAAATGTGAGACCTTCCAGCAACTTCTGGCATAACTAGATATGGAGTAATAAAAATGAAATAAGATTTATTCAAGGAGAATATGAAGTTAGCTGAATATCTGAAAAGCAATTTAAGACGAACTACAATGGTATGTTCAAATTGCAGTGGTATGTTTGATGAGACACAGGAATAGTGAGCCCTATGCTCCTATCCATACACATGCATGTGCACACATGCAGCCCCCTCCTCCACAATTTCCTAAAAAGAAAAAGTATAGGAGGGTGGGCATTGTGGTTTCATCAAGAAAAAGCCCAAGAAAAAGACAACAGCACAGGAAAGTTTGGAGCATTTTGCTGACTGCTCCAGCAGTGTAGGGTCAGTAGGAATGTCACTCAATTCCTGGTTCCTCCACAAGGGAAAGGAAATCATGGAACCCCTGCACAACTTACATTGACTGGTATCTGGTGGAAATAATGGTTTTTGCCTTACTCAGCCCCAAGAGCTCACTGCAACTGACCTGTAGTTGAACAGGTTGAAGGCCAAAGCAAAAGCACATGCTCCGGGACAAGAACTGCTTCTGGAGGTAAGAGATACGAGAAGACTCTAACATTTAAGGTGTGGAAGAAAACAATGGTAAAACTTACAAAATATAAAAGATTTAAGAGCAGTTGTATAAACAAGAGTCTTGGGAGGAAAATACAGAGGCTTGGAAACACATGTTTAGGAATGAAATGGCCAGATTGTTATATTCCTTGTACAATAAATATAATCTTCAAAACTTAAAGTAGGTACTTATTCAAATATTCAAATATGTATTGTGTATATGAGGCTCAGATCTACCAAAAATTCATAGACTAGAACTATAGAAATATACACAACAAAAAAAGAATGATCAAAGAAAACAGGAATAGTTATCCTAACAGCAGACAAAATAGATTTTAAGTAAAAGAATCACAAGAGAAAAATGATACTGATACTCTTCTCATGGGAAAATAAACTGGTGCGGACTGTCCTCACAAACTAAAAGTATATTTATGATATGAGTCACACAACAGTCCTGGGTATCTACCTAAAAAGGTCCAACTCAACATATCACAGAACAGCTGTATCATAGACCACAATAGAGAAGTGAATAAAAATGTGTATGTACAAAATGGAATAGTTTTCATAAATAAAAATTACAAAGTTATCTTGTTTTTAAGTAAATACAACTGGAGATAATTGGTAATAATAAACAATTTAAGCTAGTGTCAGTTAAATATATCTTCTCTCATTTATGGTTGCTATATTCTATGCAGATATGTAAAATCACCTCTGTATGTATGACATGAAAGTAGAATGAAACTGTAAGGGAAAAGCATCTAATGGAGGCTGGGTGAGAAAGAAGAGGGTTGAGATACATAAGGGAATAAATTCACCATACAATATATATTTACATAAAAATATCCCTGTGTACCAGTATAATATAGAATGAATATACATAATGAAACTTTAAAATTCTAACTGTTTTCTGAGTGATATGTTGCTCTCTGAAACCTTAGTTAAAAAGGCACAGGATGGAAAACAATATGTATCATAGAACTTCAGCCAAAGATTTTCAGAAGACATGAAGAAGGCTCTGGTTCATTAATAAAGGGGATAATCCACCAGTAAGGTATGGTTATTGAGATTATATATGTACCTAATAGTGGTACATTCAGCTTCGTAGTACCGATGCTTAAAGGGAAGAAATGGAATGATAGAAGTGATATCAACACCTCAGGGTCATCAGTAGAGAGTTCATCTAAACCAAAAAAGCCACACAAAGAAAGTTTAGAGTTAAATGCACATGGATCTAACTACATCTAGAAAATATACCATCCAACAGTTTGAGAATAAAGACCCTTTCAGTAACCCAGAACGTTTATTCCAAAATCAGCCACATTTTAGTCCATTAGGCATATTTTAACCAATATAAAACAGAGCTTCTTTTATCATAGCAGGTAAAATAAAAGTAGGAGCAAAAAACAAGAGAAAATATAAAAATGGAAAGAGATCCAATAATAGATAAGGAAAGTATCAGTGGGTCATTGATATAATCAGAGAAAATTGCACTATTTAGAATCAAATAAAAATAGAAACAGCTTAACAATCTCCTAGATACAAAAGTGGGTGTAGAAGAGAACTTTCATATTAACACTGTAATATTAAAAGTCAAAGATGTGTCAAATAAAATAATTAAGCAATTCAAGATTTTAGAAAAGAAAGAACAGATCAAACCTAAATAAGTAGATAGCAAGAAATAATTTTTTAAAGTGAGGCAAAAATTAATGAAATATGAACTATAAGACTGTCAAATATTCAATAAAATAAAAACAATTGGTTCTTAGAAAAAAATAAGATAAACACACTTTTAGCCAAACTAGGCAGAGAGAAAAAATTTATAAAATTGATAATGAGATATAACAGAAGACCTCAATGGATTTCAGTTCATTATTGAGGGATGGTTTGAAAGTTCAAAGTTCCAAAAAATTAGACAAATCTGGAAAAATTAAGAGCTATCAAATTTATTTCTAAAAACATACTGCCTACTAAATTGAAGTCTGTCTCTCTCTCTTTTGTATTATTATTATTATTATTATTATTTTTTGAGATGGGGTTTCTCGGTACAACTTTGGTTGTCTTGGACTTGCTTTGTAGACCAGGATAGCCTTAAACTCATAGAAATCCACCTGCTTCTGCTTCCTTGAGTGCTGGGATTATGGGCTTGTGCTACCATGCCCAGTTTAAAGTTTACATAAGACATAAAATACAGACCAGATCCATGATGAGCAGTGAAAGTGAAGTGGTAATATTCTCCCAATACAAAATCCCAGAGTTGTACAAACTGCTGAACATGATCAGATTGTTAAAGAAAAATAACTACCAATGTTCTTCAAACTATTCTAAAAAGCAGGACAGGCACACAGCAAGCTATTTGTATAAAATCCAGCACAAAAAGGAAATCACCGGTCAGTTACTTTGATGAAAAAACAAACATACAAAAATCCTTAATAAAATATAAACCAACTTCTACAACATATTTGATCACATATCATTATCTGACTGGTTTCATTCAGGAGACATGGCCCATAGAAACTGATAAACAAAATGAATTATACAAAAACATTCAGTAACAAAAAAAAATAGATGATTATCATAATAGGAACATAAAGGGCTTTTGACAAAATTCACCAAAGCTTTATATAACAGCCCCATGGCAAAACTAGTAAAAGATGATTTATACAGTAACACAATAAGGTATATGTATGGCAGGTCTCTATTATTCTACATGAGGGCACACTAAAAGGATTCTTTTTACAACCAGAAATGAAGTGACATATCTCACACTCTGCCTCCTGTTTGCTATATGCTTGATTTTTTTTTTTTTTTTTTTTTAGCCAGAACAAGAAAGAAAAAGAAATAGAAGGATGGAGGGTGTATGAATAGGAAAAGAAGAACACATGGTTTAAGCCTTATTTAAAAGATTTTAAAGACTCCATCAGAAACATAGATTTAATGAACACTTTCATTAAAGTAGCAGGATAGAAAATTATCACACAAATGTCAGTAGTTTTTTTTTTTTTTTTTTTTTTCAAACCAATAAAAAACATGCTGAGAAAGAAGTCAGGGAAACAAACCTATTTACAAGAGCCTCAAAAAATAAATGTACAAATGAGGTGACAGTCATCTACAATAATAAGTAGGAAATGGACTCCTGGACCATGTGGCTAACATCAAATGTGAAACATTAAGGGAGCTTATTTAAGAAGACTAGAAGGTGGAAGGGTCACCAGGGGTTTCATGTTGCCATAATTATTATTGTGAAAATGGCTGTATTGTCAAGAGTGTTCCATGGGTTCCATGAAATCTCCCATGAAAATTTTAATCTTAATTCTTCACAGAAATTGAACAAATTAAAAAAACCCTAAAATAAATAAGAACAAGAGATACTAATCATAAAAACCAATTCTGAGAAAAAATAAACATGGAACGTATCATAATATTGGATTTCATAATATACCAGAAAGGGTTGGAGAGATTACTCAGATGTGAATAGACCTACTGCTCTTGTTCAGGATGCAAATTTACTGCCCTGAACCTTTAGCAGTTGACCTACAAACTCCTCCTGTAATTCCAGCTACTTGAGTATCGAACACAGCTGTCAATTAAGGGACACACACACTTTAAGCTATTACATAAATTTAAAATTATAAAAATTGACCCCCTTTTTAAAAAGGTATAGAAGCCAGGTGTAGTGGCACATGTCTTTACTTTCAGCACTCAGGGAGGCAGGAGGATCACTGTGAGTTCAAGACTAGCCTGGTTCACAAAGCAAGTTCAAGGCCAGTCTTGTCTACAAAGTTAGTTCAGGACAGCCAAAACAAAACAACAACAACAAAGCAACCGTGGTACTATCACAAAACAAAAGTCAATGCAGTAGAAGATCTTACCTATTAAACCACATGGCTGTAACCACCTGATTCTCAATAAAGGTACCAAAAACATGCTCCAGAGGAAAGACAGAAAAAGTTGCCCATGTAAAAGGATTGGATTTATGTAGCTCACTCTGAAAAATCAACTCAAAATTAATCAAAACATGTACTTTGAGAACTAAATCTTGAAACAAACAAAACCACTTCAAGATACAGATATAAGCAACAATGTTCTGCATATAACTTCAATAACATAGTAAGTGAC
The DNA here is from genome assembly GCF_030254825.1 of Meriones unguiculatus. Classification (NCBI taxonomy): domain Eukaryota; kingdom Metazoa; phylum Chordata; class Mammalia; order Rodentia; family Muridae; genus Meriones; species Meriones unguiculatus. The sequence continues at coordinate 8,460,784 of NC_083353.1, forward strand.
AAGTAAAATCAACAAATTAAATTATGCTTCTGTAGGGCAAAAGAAATAATTACCAGAGTGAAAGGAAGGGGTTATCTATTCCAGCAGCTCATCCTACATATAATTAATATCTAGACTGTATGAATAAATAAATAAACACAAAAGAATAAATAATCCAATCAACAGTGAAATGAACTGAACATTTTCAAAACTGGTACAATTAACCAATAAACACACAAAACTGCTCACTTTTCTTAACCACCAAGGCAATGGATATAGATTTCACCTCATCCCAGAAAAAGGAATGTTATCAAGTAAATAAAAAAAAAATTAATGGTGAAAATGAAGGAGGGTAAAAGAAATCTCATCCTTTACTGGTGGATTTGTAAATTGTTCTATTAAGTATGAAAATCCATTTAGAGTTAGTCACAAAAGTAAAAAATACAAAATAGAACTACCTACCATGTAAACATGCTATGCTACCACTTTTACAATAGCACACCCAAGTAGTTGTATTTATTGTGATTTAAATAAATATTTAATAGGCCTATTTACATTTAAATAGGCCAAGTTATAAAATCATCTTTTGTGTCTTTCGATGGATAGATGGATAAGAAAAATGTTTTATAGACATACATACAATGAAGAATTATTCAGGAATGAAAAGGAAATCACATCATTTTCAGCAAGATGATAGAACTGAAAAACATTATGTTAAACAAAACAATCCAGACTCAGAAAGACAAGAACCACACATTTTCCTTCATATGAATAATCTAGATTTAAAATACAAAAGAGGAGGATTAATGGAGAAGATAAAGGAAGCAGTGGGAGAGTGATAAAAATTATAATGCAGTGAACATTATCAAAGTACATTTTCTATATATAAAAATGTCATAATGGAACTTAATATTTTGTACAATTAACATAGGATGATAAATCTGAAACAGAAGATGATACTAAACAAAGCAAGCTGGTCATATTTAGGTAGTGTGTGATTCTTCTTTTGTGGAGCATCTTGAGTGGCCAGACACCCAAAAACAGAAGAGAGAGTAGTGGTGTGAAGACATGTGAATTATGTTGTTATTGTTTAACAGATCAATTGTTTCAAGTTGTGTTGGTTGGTGATGTATAGAAGAGCGTGAACACATTCAATACCACCAAGTCACTAAGATAGTAAGCTTTATTTGTATTGTACCAAAAAAACCCACGAAGAGTGTTGATATTCTCAGGAGAGCAGATGTTGAAAGTCGTGTCACCGCTCCCACAAATGTCCTTTTCTATCTCTAGTTTGGATTCCTATCTATCAAATTAAGTCAAATCTTATAATGCTATAAGGACTTAACATGTTCACAATTTTCCACTGATTTAATAGGTGAAATTAATTGTATTTATACTTATAGATGGATGTACTTCAGAGAAGCAGTGAACCAATCAAACATCATAAATATATGGCCATGGTTTGGGGAAGGAAGGGCATTCCACAGTAATCAGCTATAACTCTCCATTGTAGGAGTATTTTCTAGGGGACAGTCACAGAGAATGGAGTTCAGCAGCCCAGGATCATGTGTCATAATGTAGCCAAGCAGAAAACTCTAGCAAATGCTCTAAACTCATCCATAATATATTAACATTCCATATCACAGAGAACAGGGTGAAAGGCAGAGAGAATTGGGAGATTCCATGGCATGAAAGAGGTAGCCTCATCTAAGTTCCTTTCAACCTGGTAAGAGCAACTGGCTTGGAGTGAGTTGTAAATGTTGGAGAATGAAGTAAAAAAAAAAACAAACTTCATTATACAAAGTATATATAAATGTTTTAAAATATACACTCATCTCTTTAAAAAGAAAGGTCAAGACTCCCTACTCCTGACCCAGTCTCTATAAGCTCTTCCTGTGAATTTGCTTTACAGTCTATCTTTAAGAAGCTTGTGTGATAGTCACAAACTGATTACTTCGTGAATGCTAAGCACAAAATCTGCTGCTGAGGCCACACCTATGTCCTTGTAACACTCAATTTTTAAATAGATTATTTGACAATTTTATACATGTATATAATGCCTCATGATTAGTCTCAAACTTCCATCCTCTTTTATGTACTCCTGCAAACAACTTTTCTCTCTGAAAGTACTTCCTGAAAGTACTTTTTTATGTTCCTGTCTTGTTTTATGATCCAGGGCTGTCCATGTAACCATAGGGGGGAGGGCTGTCTACGGAAGGAACCTGCTGGACAAGCCTGTAGTCTCACAACTAGAGACTCACAACTAGAAAACGACAACTCTGCCTCTACCAGCATCCGTCAAAACAGAGTGTAGTTCGTCAGGGAAGGGAAGATTCCTCCCATGTACACAGATCTGGCCCATGCTTGCGCTTTCTCCACCTGTAGAGAGTGACAAATATGAGCTGACAATAGTGACGACATCTTCCTTTCATTTACACACACACATTATGATGAGCCCATGGGAATATGTGGTACTGTTCTACATTTTTATAAGCCTCATTTCTAAAAGCCTGCTGCAGGGGTCTTTGCTCCAAAGTGACATCAACTGTGCCTCTCCTTTTGTAGTAAAGCCCAGAGGTAGGGTTATGTTGGCAGAGATCACATTCCTAAAAAAAAATGAATTGTTTAGGAGACTTGTACAAAGGGATAACAGAATTTGTATATATATATGACAGACTCTGGGAAAACATGAAGTCTATCCCTGAACAAACAGTATTTTATCTAATATTTTATACATCTAGTCTCTTTTTGATGCGACATTTAGAAAACTGTAGAAAGCTCTGCTGTATCTTATGAATGAGCAGAAGGGGGGGGGGAAGTGCCTAAAAAGCAACTATATCCAGATAGTACTTTATCATTATGCTCCTCTAGTAGGTAGAGAAAGGGTATAAAAGACATTTTCAGTTTTGAGTGTGGCACAGAATGGATGGTTATTATGCAGGAAGAAGAGTCAAGAACTACCAGCATGTTTGTACATCAGAATAAGAACAGAAAAAGACTGACCTCACCATGTTAATATTTATTCTCAAAATGTAGAACTGAGATGTAGCAGGGTTTGACTACCTTTCTGGTCTCAATGTGTTATTCATATCACAAATGTGTTGTCCCCCATTTACCAATAGCACCTAGAAATTTATTTTTATTCGCATTTTTTAAGACTCTCCTGTGTCCTGGCAACAGTTTGAGAAGCAGATGTTTGAATTTCTATAGGTGCCTCAAAAGGCACATAGACATTGTAATGCCTTGCTTGTTTGGTGTTTGTTTTGGGAACAGGTCTTGCCATGTAACCCAAGCTGGCATCAAGTTCATGAGTCCACTGTCTTGTCCTTCTGAGTGCTAGGGTTGCAGGAGAGTCCTGTCATGCTTAGAATAGGTTGCATGCCTTATATGAAATAAATACCTTAAAAGCAGTCTTCATGGTGTCAAGCAGGAGTTGGCACATTTTTGCTGAAGTACCAGAGAGTAAATGATTTTAGCCTTGCTTATTGTGCAAATAGACTACAAAGTATAGCTATTTGTAGCTGCAGGACTGGATACAAGAAACAAATAGGCACAGCTCTGTTCCAACAGATTTTTATTTACAAAACACTTGGATGGCTGGAGTTAGAATCCAAGGAATCATCTGCCAAACCTCCTGCTTCTACTTTGTTCTATAAACTCTTCTTTAATATTGCACAATTAGTGAATCTATTTGTTCAGTTCCAGAGCTCCAGGTGCATCTTCAGAAAAATTAATAGCTCATAAAATGGAAACAGTATATACTGTGATTTTTAAACCCAACAGCTTTAAACAGCTACTTATTAAATACCACAGGCATGTCAAGAAAAATTTTAAGTAGATGAAAGATTAACAATTGGTTCTCAAGAAACTAGTAGGAAAATGATGATGGGCAAGTGTGACTGGCAGTATTTATTACAACATCTAGAATCATTTACCAAACATCCCTTTGAAATGTGCATTGCATTAACCCAGGGGCTGGGAACTCGACTTTACAAAAAGAAGAATGTGAGCTGAACATGAGCTTCCCCCTCCTCTTCTTTTGACTGCAGATGCAGAAGACCAGTTACCAACTATTTCATTCTCCTACAATCAAGCCTTCACCATGATGGACTATGCTCTCAAACTGTGTACAACAATCAACCATTCTTCCCTTGGCCTTTTTTCACAACAGTGAGAAGAGTAAATGACACAGCAGGTAAAAAGTTGTTACATGAGTTTAAGAGAAATACAAGTTGAGGATTTACTCAATAGTGCTGTCACTTTCAGCAGAGCCCAGACTTGCTTGGGGAGATGTTGGGTGTAGAGAGGCCAGCAAGACTGTGGACCATGGAGATTCAATCTTCCTTGCTCATGAAGAGCCATGTGTTCTGTGCTTGATCTCCCCTCTAGTGGAGTGGCCTTTTTGATGTACAGATGAAGGGATTCTGTTTATTATAGATTCACCCAGATACTCTAAAGACCCTATTGCCTCTGGAAATGCTTCCATCTATTTAAGCTAATAACAATTGTGATAAATACTGTGTATTTTTCTTAATACAATTTAGCAAACCCTGTAATTCTTTCAATGCATGAATCATCTTCTCCTGGATCCGATGTTGCCCTTTTCAGACTGGAATGTGATGCATTCTAACTTTGGTATTCATTGTAAAGATAATAAGAAATCATCTGGAAGACATTCCGTCTCCCACTTAGATATAATTTCTTTAAGCGAGGCAATTATAGGTCTTTAAGTGGGGAAAAGAGTTTTCTCAGACAGAAAAGAGGGATGGATTCTTTTGGAAAGAAAGATTCAACAGGGACTTGGTAATTATAAGGCTTCTCATTCATCTAATAACAACTCAATATCACTTTCTGAAGTTTACCTCCTTTTCTTTAATGCTCAGTGACCTAGATGTGACTTGGCAAAGACCTGTAACTTTCATTGGAGCTTTACACTTGGTACTTAATTATCATCTCTCTCAATTATACATCTTTTAAAGAAAGGGTATGTTTGGGGGAACAATGTAGAATGGACTGGAGAGTTTGTTCAGTCTAGGCTATAGTCAGATATAGTTAAGTAGTCACATAAATCTCTAATAATCATGATTACTACAATGGACAAATTCCTCAGTACCTGGTCTCCTATGTCTTATCTCTTTTTTTCATACCTAATCGTATTTTTAATTAAATTTTTGTTTTTATATTAATTACAATTTATTCCCTTAGTATCCCAGCTGTAGCATCCTCCCTCATTCCCTCTCAATCCTAACCTCCCTCTCTCATCTCCTTCTATGGCCCTCTCCAAGTCCACTGCTTGGGGAGGTTCTCCTTCCCTTCCATCTAACCCTAGCTTATCAGGTCTCATCAGGACTGGCTGTATTGTCCTCCTCTGTGGTCTGGCAAGGCTGCTCCCCCCTCAGGGGGAGATGATCAAAGAGCCTTCCACTGAGTTCATGTCAGAGACAATCCCTGTTCCCCTTACTAGGTTACCCCCTTGGACACCGGGCTGCCATGGGCTGCGTCTAAGCAGCGGTTCTAGGTTATCTCCATGAATGGTCCTTCATTGAATATTAGTCTCAGAAAAGACTCCTCTGCCCAGATATTTTGGTTCTGTTGTTCTCCTTGTGGAGCTCTTGTCCTCTCCAGGTCTTACTATTTCCCCCTTCTTTCCTAAGATTGCCTGCATTCTGCCCAAAGTTTGATTATGAGTCTCATCACCTGCTTTGATACACTGCTGGGTAGAGTCTTTCAAAGGCCTTCTGTGGTAGGCTCCTGTTCTGTCTTTAAATCATACTCCACATTAAGTCACTAATTTAATTTGATTTCTGTAGCCATGATAAACATGATAACCAAAAGCAACCTGGGGGAGGAAAGGGCCTATTTGGCTCACACTCTCTTGTCATAATCCATTGTTGAAGAAAAATAGAACAAAAACCACAAACAGCAACCTGGAGGCAGGAACTCAAGCAGAGGAAAGAGAGAAACCTTGTTTACTGGCTTTATCTTACTAGCTTGCTTAGCTTTCTTTTCTATGTAACCTGTGAAAACTTGCCTCCTACAATGGGCTGTGCCTATTTAAATTAATTAGTCATTGCAAAATGCCTTATAAGCATGGCCACTGGCCAAACCAATCTAGGCAATTTCTCAATTGTGGGTTTCTCTTCCCAAGTGACTCTACCTTTGAATCAAGTTGAAAGCTAAAACTCATGATAGCTACCATTAAATACTTGGGAATATCACCATTCTCTACATGTTATAGTTTAACTCTAGTATGTTCTCTAAGTCTCATGAATTAAAGGCATAGCCTCCACCTCTATTGGAGGGGGCTGAAAACTTTTAAGATTGGGGAGGCTAGTTAGCAGCCTTACGTCACTGAGGGTATGCTCTTTATAGCATTTCTGTGGCACTGCTATCTCTTCCTCTCCCTCTTTTTTCCAGTTATCCATGAGGTAGATACCATTGCTTATCTGTCTCCACAATCTACTTTTCTGTCATGATCTAAAATTGCTTTATCATAGGTCCAAATACATTGGGGCCAACTGATCATGGAACCTTCCACAATAATAAGTGAAAATAAGCTTTTTTACTTTTTAAGTTGGTCATTGTAGATTTAGAAATAGAAGGCTGACAAATACCCTTTAGATTTCTCAAAAAAATAAATTATTTACCAATGCTAACAAGGTCATCTTTACCTACAGACTGAGTTGTTTAAGATCACAAATTGTATTTTCCAATATTGAAAAGTCAACCACTAGTGGAGGGGGAATTCCATTTCAGTTTCAATCACATCAAGAAAAGCTTCATGGTAGATATTTTACAATGGTACCTGTCTTAGTTAAGGTTTTATTGCTATGAAGATACACCGTAGTAGGTGGTGGTGGCACATGCCTTTAATCCCAGGACTCAGGGAGGCTTAGGCAGGCACATCACTGAGTGTGAGGCTAGTCTGGTCTACAAAGCAAGTCCAAGACAACCAAGGCTACACAAAGAAACCCTGTCTCAAGAAAGAAGGAAAGAAAAAAAAAGATACACCATGACCAGGGCAACTCTTAGAAAGGAAAGCATATGTCTGGCTTATGGTTTCAGAGGTTTAGTTTATTATTATTGTGTCAGGAAGCATGGCAGCATGCAGTCAGACATGGTGCCAGAGGAGTCTAAGAGCTCTAAATTTTAATAGGCAGGTAGCAGAAGGAGTCTACTTGGAAGAAGCTTGAGCATTTGAGCTTTGAGACATCAAAACGTGCCCCACTAGTGACATACTTCTTCAAAACTGGTGACCTCTATTGCAACAAGGCTACATGTCTTAAGAGTGTAACTGCCTATGGGCCAAGCATTCAAACACATGAGTCTATTAGGGCCATACCTATTTAAACTATATTACTCTCCCTGGCCCAAATAGGCTTGAAGCCATATATAAAGCTAAATGCATTTAGTCTGATTTTAAAAGTCCCCATAGTCTGTCACAGTCTCAGCAATATTTAAAAGTTCTTTGTATGATAAATGTAAACACATGACATATGTTTGAATATGCCTTCTTTAATCTGCTGTATATTGCCCCAGGGTATTGATCCCATTGTGAACTCTGAGACTGTGATCTGTAAAAACCTGTTTCTAATTGTGATGTGGCTCAATCCATGCTCTCAGAAGTTTTTGTTTTTGTTGTTGTTGTTTACTATAAAAAGGTACTTGTGGTATGGCTGAGCCCAAGCACACACCTTTAATCCAAAATCTTCCTGTAAACAGAATTAAATAAGGTTAACCCTAGGTCAATAGGCTGATCAAGAAACAAATTAACAGAGATTAAACAGAAAGGCGGGGGGGGGGGGGACACTGAGCTGAGAGTATTTAAGACAGCATGGTGAACTATCAGGGTCATTTTGATTTGTAGTTCCATGATGACAAAGAATGTTGAGCATTTAGGAAACAGTACAGGAGCCTACCACAGAAGGCCTCTGAAAGACTCTGCAGAATATCAAAGCAGATGCTGAGACCCATACACAAACTTTGGGCAGAATTCAGGGAATCTTAGGAAAGAAGGGGAAGAAGAAAAACCTGGAAAGAGCTTCACAAGGAGAACGACAGAAACAAAATATCTGGGCAGAGGGGTCTTTTCTGAGACTGATACTCAACCAAGGACCATTCATGGAGATAACCTAGAACTGCTGCTCAGATGCAGCCCATGGCAGCTCAGTGTCCAAGTGGGTAACCTAGTAAGGGGAACAGGGACTGTCTCTGACATGAACTCATGGGCTGCCTCTTTGATCATCTCTCCCTGAGGGGGGAGCAGCCTTGCCAGGCCACAGAGGAGGACAATACAGCCAGTCCTGATGAGACCTGATAAGCTAGGATCAGATGGAAGGGGAGAAGGACCTCCCCATCAGTGGACTTGGAGAGGGGCATGGGAGGAGATGAGGGAGGGAAGGTGGGGTTAGGAGAGAATAATAAATAAATAAAAATAATAAAAGAACAAAGTTCAAAGTCTCTTCTGAGACTCATACATTCTCTTAACTTAAAAAAAAGATACTTCCAATATATAATGGCATAGGATATACATTACCATTTCAAAATGAAGGAAAGGAAGCACAGTGAGGAAATACTGGACCAAAGCAAGACCAAACATTATCTGGGCAAACTTCAAACTCTGCATCTCTGTCTGATGTCAAAATGTTCTTCAGATTTTCAACTCTTTTCAGCTTTGTTGAATGCAATGCACGTCTTTCTTTTCAGGTGGTTCCACGCCCTGTTAGCAGCTTTCCTTGGCAGGTATACCATGGCTTTGACATCTCTAATCTCTTGAGGTCTCCAAAGCAAAACTAGCTTCACCTTCACATCTTTACGGAATGACCTCTCTGGACCTTCTTTCAGGGATACCCCTGCCACAGCCACAGCAGATTCCCACAGTCAGGGAGGGAGAAACTATAACCCCTTTCTTTCTAGGTCTTGATTCTAAAGCCAGAACCAGGTGGCTGAAGATGCATTTTCGTTTGCTTGCTGGGGCTGTAAAATGGCCCCCTTTTTAAATTACAACCTTACCAGCTTTCAACTTTTCCGTGGTTTCCTTCACTGGCTAAGCTTAGGTATTTGGTTAAACCCATTTACTCTGTAAACCAGATTGGCCTTGAATTTAGAGATATGCATGCCTCTGTCTTATGAGTGCAAGGATCTAAGCTTGTACCAGGACTCCTGCACTAAAATATTTCTTTAGTTCTTTTACAGGAATTGGAAGCTTAGCTGTGTGTGGTTTCCCCCTGGGGGTCACAACTTCTTTTAATCTATTTGTTAATCTGTTTATCTTAATGAACACAGGATTTAGCTCCATTCCACCCTTGATGCTTTTTTTTTCCTTGAAACATACATTTTGCATTTTTCCTTGCTCAGCTTGTTCTTTTTCATCAAAACACTCTTCATAAGAGTTAACAGTTGTAAGTAACCACACAACTGAAACTATTCTGGGCTGGTTTGAGATTTGCTTTGTCAGTGTAGCCATAACATATCCCTAGATGAAGACACCTATGTGGGTATAGAAGGAAGCACCTTCTGGGTGATGACATCAAAAACTAGCACTGATAACATTTTGAAACACAAATGGCAGATCATCTAAGCAGATGCTGAGACTCATAACCAAACCTTCAGCAGAGTGCAGTGAATCATATGAAAGAAGGGGCAGTTAGTATGAACTGGAGAGGACAGGAGCTCCACAAGGACCAAATATATCAGGGCACAGGGGTCTTCTATGAGACTGTTTCTCCAACCAAGGACCATGTATGGATATAACCTAGAACCCCTGCTTGGACATAGCCCATGGTAGTTCAGTATCCAAATGGGTACCTTAGTAAGGGAAACAAGGACTATTTCTGACATGAACCCAATGGCTGGTTCTTCCCCCCCCTCAACTTGAGCGGGGGATCAGCCTTGCTAGGACACACAGTAGGACATTGAAGGAAGTCCTGAAGATACCTGATAAGCTAGGGTCAGATGGAAGGGAGGAGGACCTCACATATCAGTGAACATGGAAAGGGGCAGGGAGGAGATGAGGGAGGGAACATGGGATTGGGAGGGAATGAAAGAGGGGGCTACAGCTGGGATACAAAGTAAATAACCTGTGATTAAAATAAAAAATAAAAATTATAAAAAAATAAAACACAAATGGAACTCATGTTTTTGTTTTTTTTGCTTTTTTTTTTTAGGGTTGTAAAGCAAATAAACAAATTTATTAATGAGGATAAAGAAAGTAGCAGTAAAATGACTCCTAATGACATGTTGTTATACATATAGATAAGGGTCTCTCAACCCTTATCAGTTAGTTCTATTTTTAATTTAATGCTGCTTTTTTTTTTCTTTTTTCTTTTTTTTCAATGCAGTTTATTCAGGAACCTTGAACAATCCTCAGACCCTGGGGAAAGCCAGCCCACAGCTTAAATAGCCTCTGGGTAGCCAACCCAGGCGTGCCACGTGGGCAATGCACATAGGTCCACATACATGGAAGCAAGCCAGATCCTCGGCCTTAGCCAAATGTGGAGTTGTTCGGCAGAGAGCACTCACCATGGGGAAGGTGGAAGGCGGAAACCAGCTCCATCTTTAAGGCATAGCATTCCGCAGCTCTCTACAGTTCCCCCTTTTTGTTTTAGACGCATCAGGCAAGAGCAGAGGTCTGATCTCTGATATTAGAAATAAATTGGGACTTTGTACCGATGTTCATTTAGGTGTCATCCACCCAAAGAGCATCAGACCCGTCTGATACCTTTTTCTCAGAGGCGGGACCTGGGGCATCAACCCGCATGCAATCAGACATGCTCTTCTCTGGGTCGAAAGCGGCTGACCCTGAGTGCAGTGCTTAGCCTCGCATCCTGAGCATATCATTTTAGCTTTTTATGTTATCCAACCATGCTTGGGGAGAATGTCCTGCTTCAATGGCTGTAAAGGCCTGAATGATCATGGCTGCATCACACTGTTGTGAGACTCTAATCTTGCATATATACCACAGGCAAACCAAGGAGACCAACACCAGAAGGCCTGCTAACGCTCCCATGCCCGCCCATTCCTTCAGATGATTCATGGCTGCAGCAATCCATGTTGATAATCCTGTGGCTAGTCCTGCGTCCACTCTGGTAGAATTTACTGTGACAATGGCCACTCTCAGCTGCTCCATCGTAGTATCGAATTCTCCAGTCCAATTACCTAAAATATAGCTCGACAATTGTTTAGACAGATTTGCAGCACAGGAAAAATTCTAATGTTGTATGTTAGTGACACAAAGTCCAGCATACTTTCATTGACAGCCAGGTTGAGCGATTTGCCATAGGGTATCAATTTGCTCCTGCAAGAGGTCAATCCTCTGATTGAACACCATCAAGCTTCCTTTTAGTTGAGCATTAATTCCTTTATGTACAACTAAGGCATGAGCTACCTGGGCTAAATGATTATTCAGGGTCTGAGCAGTCTGCCCAGTATGACTCATGGCTAATGCCCTGGTGGTAGCTCCAACAGCCGCCAATGAGATGGTAGTAACAATGGTGGCTGTTGTTCCAAGATCCCTTTTCTGTCTGAAGAGAGTCATAGCGTGAGGGGCATCAATGGGCACAGGCACCCAGTGAGGCATGCAAGTAACCAGGGCATACCTAAATTTACTAGCATTCCAGCATTGGGCAAAAAAGCAAGTATCATTACCACAATTACTTGGCTCTATCTGGCTAATAATGAATAAAAATGGGGGATATAGACAAACAGGTGTGGGCTTATAGGAAATATTATGAGAAGCCTTAACCCCTCGTTGGAACATCCTGCGTCAGTTCTAGAACTAGCTGTGGTGGTGTCCGAGGTCTGAGTAGGTTCAGGAGACCATTGCCCCCAGGGGCGAGACGTGCTCCATGCCAATTGACTAACTCCATGTTTTCCTCCAATTTTGAAAGTCATTTAAGGTTCTTAAATTATTTTTTCCCTTTTTTTAAAAATTTTCATCAATTACACTTTATTCATTCTGCATCCCCCCATAAGCCCCTCCCTCCTCCCCTCCCAATCACACCCTCCCTCCTCCCTCTGCTTGCATGCCACTCCCCAAGTCCACTAATAGGGGAGGTTCTCCTCTCCTTTCTGATCTTAGTCTGTCAGTTCACATCAAAAGTGGCTGTATTGTCCTCTACTATGGCCTGGTAAGGCTGCTCGCCCCCAGAGGGAGGTGATCAAAGAGCAGGCCAATCAGATTATGTCAGAGGCAGTCCCTCTTCACATTACTATGTAACCCAATTGGACTCTGAACTGCCCTGGGCTACATCTGTGCAGGGGTTCTGGGTTATCTCCAAGAATAGTCCTTGGTTGGAGTATGAGGCTCTGGGAAGTTCCCTGTGTTCAAATTTTCTTGTTCTGTTGCTCTCCTTGTGGAGACCCTGTCCTCTCCAGCTCTTACTATTTCCCAGTTCTTACCTAAAATTCCGTTCACCTGCCCAACAGTTGCCCATCCGGCTCAGCATCTGCTTTGATAGTCTGAAGGGCAGAGGTTTTCAGAGGCCCTCTGTGGTAGGTTCCTAGGTTGTTTCCTATTTTCTTCTTCTTCTGATGTCCATCCTCTTTGCCTTTCCAGATGGGGATTGGACATTTTAGTTAGGGTCCTCTCTCTTGCTTAGTTTCTTTAGATGCACAGGTTTTAGTGGGTTTGTCCTATGTTGTATGTCTATATGAGTGAGTATATACCATGTGTGTCTTTTTGCTTCTGGGACAACTCACTCAGGATGATCCTTTCCAGATCCCACCATTTACCTGCAAATTTCATGATTTCCTTATTTTTCATTGCTGAGTAATATTCCATTGTGTAGATGTACCACAATTTCTGCATCGATTCTTCAGTTGAGGGGCATCTGGGTTGTTTCCAGCTTCTGGCTATTACAAATAAAGCTGCTACAAACATGGTTGAGCAAATGTCCTTTTTGTGTACTTGAGCCTCTTTTGGATATATGCCCAGTAGTGGTATGGGTGGATCTTGGGGAAGCACTCTTCCTAGTTGTCTGAGAAAGCGCCAGATTGATTTCCAGAGTGGTTGTACAAGTTTACATTCCCACCAGCAGTGGAGAAGGGTTCCCCTTTCTCCACAACCTCTCCAGCATGTGTTGTCACTTGAGTTTTTGATCTTGGCCATTCTCATGGGTGTAAGGTGAAATCTCAGGGTTGTTTTGATTTGCATTTCCCTAATGGCTAGTGAGGCTGAGCATTTCTTTAAGTGCTTCTCTGCCATTCGGGATTCCTCTACAGAGAATTCTCTGTTTAGCTCTGTTCCCCATTTTTTAAGTGGATTACTTGGTTTGCTGCTTTTCAGCTTTTTAGTTCTTCATATATACTGGATATGAGTCCTCTGTCAGATAAAGGGTTGGTGAAGATTCTTTTCCAATCTGTAGGTGGTCGCTTTGTTTTGATGACGGTGTCCTTTGCTTTACAGAAGCTTTTCAGTTTCATGAGGTCCCATTTATTGACTGTTGCTCTTAGAGCCTGTGCTGTTGGTGTTCTGTTCAGGAAGTTTTCCCCTGTACCAATGAGTTCTAGGGTATTTCCCACTTTTTTTTCAAGCCGATTTAATGTGTCTGGTTTTATATTGAGGTCTTTGATCCACTTGGACTTCAGTTTTGTGCAGGGTGATAAGTATGGATCTATTTTCATTTTTCTACATGTAGACATCCAGTTAGACCAGCACCATTTGTTGAAAATGCTATCTTTTTTCCATTGTATGGTTTTGGCGTCTTTGTCAAAGATCAGGTGTCCATAAGTGTGTGGATTTATTTCTGGGTCCTCTGTTCGGTTCCATTGATCCACCATTCTGTTTCTATGCCAGTACCATGCAGTTTTTAAAACTGTTGCTCTATAGTACAACTTAAGATCAGGGATGGAGATACCTCCAGAAGATCTTTTATTGTAGAATATTGTTTTAGCAATTCTGGGTTTCTTGTTATTTTATATGAAGTTGAGAATTTTTCTTTCCAGGTCTGTAAAGAATTGTGTTGGTAATTTGATGGGCATTGCATTGAATCTGTAGATTGCTTTTGGTAAGATGGCCATTTTTACTATGTTAATCTTGCCAAGCCATGAGCATGGGAGATCTTTCCATCTTCTCATATCTTCTTCTAATTCTTTCTTCAGAGATTTGAATTTTTTTTCATACAAGTCTTTGACTTCCTTGGTTAGGGTTACTCCGAGGTACCTTATGTCATTTGTGGCTATTGTGAAGGGTGTTGTTTCCTTAATTTCTTTCTCAGCCATTTTGTCTTTTGTATACAGGAGGGCTACTGATTTTTTTTAGTTAATTTTGTATCCTGCCACTTTGCTGAAGGTGTTTATGAGCTGAAGGAGTTCCCTGGTAGAGTTTTTGGGGTCACTCACGTATACTATCATATCATCTGCAAATAGTGATAATTTGACTTCTTCCTTTCCAATTTGTATCCCCTTGATCTCCTTCAACTGTCTTATTGCTCTAGCAAGGACTTCCAGCACTATGTTGAAGAGATATGGAGAGAGTGGGCAGCCTTGTCTTGTCCCTGATTTCAGTGGGATTGCTTTAAGTTTTTCTCTGTTCAGTTTGATGTTGGCTATAGGCTTGCTGTATATCGCCTTTACTATGTTTAGATATGTGCCTTGTATCCCTGATCTCTCCAATACTTTGAACATGAATGGATGTTGGATTTTGTCAAAGGTTTTTTCAGCATCTAGGGAGATTATCATGTGTTTTTTTTCTTTCAGTTTGTTAATATGGTGGATCACATTGATGGATTTCCGTATATTGAACCACCCCTGCATACCTGGGATGAAGCTTACTTGGTCATAGTGGATAATATCTTTGATGTGTTCTTGGATTCGGTTTGCAAGTATTTTATTAAGTATTTTTGCATCAATGTTCATAAGGGAGATTGGCCGGAAATTCTCTTTCTTTGTTGAGTCTTTGTGAGGTTTAGGTACCAAGGTGACTGTGGCTTCATAGAATGAATTTGGTAATATTCCTTCTGTTTCTATTTTGTGGAATAGCTTGAAGAGAATTGGTGTTAGCTCTTCTTTGAAGGTCTGGTAGAATTCTGCACTGAAGCCATCTGGTCCTGGGCTTTTTTTGGATGGGGGACTTTTGATGACCGCTTCTATTTCTTTGGGGGATATAGGTCTATTTAGTTGATTTACCTGGTCCTGGTTCAGCTTTGGTAAGTCAAATCGATCAAGAAAATTGTCCATTTCATTTAGATTTTCAAATTTTGTTGCATATAGACTTTTGAAGCAAGTCGTAATGATTGTTTGGATTTCCTCAGTGTCTGTAGTTATATCCCCCTTTTCATTTCTGATTTTGTTGATTTGGGTGGTGTCTCTCTGCCTTTTAGTTAGCCTGGCTAAGGGTTTGTCGATCTTGTTGATTTTCTCAAAGAACCAGCTCTTGGTTTCATTGATTCTTTGAATTGTTTTATTTGTTTCCAATTGATTGATTTCAGCCCTGAGTTTGATTATTTCCAGCCGTCTACTCCTTCTTGGTGTGTCTGCTTCTTGTTTTTCTAGGGTTTTTAAGTGAGCCATTAGGGTGCTTGAATGAGCTGTCTCGAATTTCTTCTTGAAGGCACTTAGTGCTATGAACTTTCCTCTTAGCACTGCTTTCATTGTGTCCCACAAGTTCGGGTATGTTGTGTCTTCATTTTCATTGATTTCTAGAAAGACTTTAATTTCTTTCTTTATTTCTTCCCTGACCCAGCTGTCATTTAGTAACAAGTTGTTCAGTTTCCATGTGTGTGTAGGCTTTCTGTTATTTCTGATATTGTTGAGGTCCAGCTTTATTCCATGGTGATCAGACAAGATACAAGGGATTATTTCAATCTTCTTGTATCTGTTGAGGCTTGCTTTGTGACCCACTATGTGGTCTATTTTGGAGAAGGTTCCATGAGGTGCTGAGAAGAAGGTAAATTCTTTTGTGTTTGGGTGTAAAGTTCTGTAAATGTCTGTTAGGTCCATTTGATTCATGACCTCTGTCAGAGACATTGTTTCTTTGTTTAATTTCTGTTTGGTTGACCTGTCCTTTGCTGAGAGTGGGGTGTTGAAGTCTCCCACTATTAATGTGTGTGGATCTATATGTGCTTTAAATTTTATCAATGTTTCTTTCACAAATGTGGGTGCCCTTGTATTTGGGGCATAGATGTTCAGGATTGTGATGTCTTCCTGGTGGAATTTTCCCTTGATGAGTATGAAGTGTCCTTCCCCATCTCTTTTGATTAATTTTGGTTGAAAGTCTATTTTATCAGATATTAGAATGGCTACTCCTGCTTGCTTCTTGGGTCCGTTTGTTTGGAAAGTCGTCTTCCAACCCTTTACCCTCAGGTAATGTCTATCTTTGTGTCTTAGGTGTGTTTCTTGTATGCAACAGATTGCTGGGTTTTGTTTACGTATCCATTCTGTTAATCTGTGTCTTTTTATTGGAGAGTTGAGTCCATTGATGTTGAGAGAGATTAATGACCAGTGGCTGTTAGATCTCTTGATTTTGATGTTGGCTGTGGTCATCAGGTTGTGTGCTTGGTTGCTTTTTGTTTTACTGAAGTGAGGTTATTTATTTCCTGTGTTTTCTTGAATGTAGCTAGCTTTCTTGGGTTGTATTTTCCCTTCCAGTGTCTTCTGTAATGCTGGATATGTTTGTAGGTATTGTTGAAATTTGTTTTTGTCATTGAATATCTTGTTTTCTCCATCTATGAGGACTGAGAGTTTTGCTGGGTATAGTAGCCTGGGCTGACATCTGTGTTCTCTTAGGGTCTGCATGATATCCGTCCAGGCCCTTCTGGCTTTCATAGTCTCTGTTGAAAAGTCAGGTGTGATTCTAATGGGTTTGCCATTAGACCCAAGAAGCAAGCAGGAGTAGCCATTCTAATTTGTTACTTGGCCTTTTTCCCTTGCAGCTTTTAGTATTTTTTCTTTGTTCTGTATACTTACTGTTTTGATTATTATGTGGCGGGAGGATTTTCTTTTCTGGTCAAATTTCTTGGTGTTCTGTAGGCCTCATGTATTCTAATTGGCCTCTCCTTTAGCTTGGGGAAATTTTCTTCAATGATTTTGTTGAAAATATTTTCTGGGTCTTGGAGAAGGGAGTCTTCTTTTTCCTCTATACCTATTATTCTTAGGTTTTGTCTTTTCATATTGTCTTGCATTTCTTGGACGGTCTGTGTCAGGAATTTTTCAGATTTAACATTTTCTTTGACAGATACATCGATTTCTTCCATTGTATCTTCTACACCTGAGACTCTTTCTTCCATCTCTTGTAGTCTGTTGGTTATGCTTACCTCTGTAGTTCCTGTTTTCTTCCCTAGATTCTTCCTTTCCATTATTTCTTCCATTTGTGTTTTCTTTAATTTTTCCAATTCTATCTTCAGATCTTGAGTTGTTTTGTTTACTTCCTTCACCTGTCTGATTGTACTTTCCTGTTTTTCTTTTAGTTCCTTCAACTCTGTTTCTATCATTTCATTCAGTGTTTTAAGCATTTCCTTTCTAAAGGCCATAAACTGTTTGGCTGCAGCTTCCTCTATTTCTTTACCGATGGCAATATTCTGTTTGAGTTTATCTTCCTCTATGTCTTTACGAATCTTATTTGTTTCCTCTGTTATCATCTTCCTGAGCATATTTGTTAGGTCATCTTCTTGGATTTCAGTTATGCTGGGGTGTCCAGGGCTACTTGCCCCTGGGTAACTGGGTTCTGGAGATGCCATATTGCTCTGTCTTTTGTTGCTTGAGCTTTTACGCTGGCCTCTACCCATTGTGTTATCTTAGGTGTTTGGGGTTATTTTCTGGTGGTTCCTGGGGATCCTGTGGTGGAGAGAATCCCCTTTGCAGAAAGCTGGTTTTTCCTGAAAGATGTCTTCTCAGCTTTTTGGGTATAGTCCCTGGATGGCTGGTGTTTTTTCAGGAGTTGCTCACCTCAGGGATATAGACCTGAGTGGTAACTGTGTTCTTTGTTAGTCGAGAGGGTTCTCCTCTCACCCAGGGAAGTCCTGAGGGCAGCTGCCCTGTTTCTGGGTTTCTTGTTGCAAATTTAATGATCAGCTGCTGTGACCCAGTTGGACATCAGGCTCGCCTCAACTGTTTGTGCTTGTGTCTGGAGCACAGCTGAGTGCTGGCGCCTCGGTCCCACTAGACTGCTAGACTTTTTCTAGGGAAGGATTGGGTGATTTAGATCAGTACAGATTCCTTTCTTCCCCGTGGATTCTCTGGAGACACTGACTCCCAGTGTCTTTTTTTGCCCTGGTGCACACTGCTCAGTGTCCGCCAGCTGGCTGGCCGCAGAAATTGCCTGTGCCTGGAGCACAGCTGTGTGATGGCGGCTCCGTCTCTGCCAGCTGTCTGGTGCGCAGAAACTGCCTGTGTCTGCCTTTTCGGCTTTTGGGAGCCTGAGTGGCTCCCTTAGCTGGGTAATTTTCCGGGGACCTTTTCAGGTTGGGGGTGAGCTGAGTGCTCTGAGATCAGACCCGCCGTTTCTATCTCCGGCGGCGAATCAGGCGCGCAGGCCGGCGGGCTCTATGCAGGAACCTGGGTTCCCGGCTCTGGCTCCGGGCTGGCTCCTGGGGTGCCCGTGGAACCCGCCCGAGTCTTTTCCAGGGGATGTCTGGGTGACCTAAGGCCGGTCCCAGTCCTTTCCTGTACCCTGGGGTTATCTCTCGACTGAAAATTCCAGTCTCTGATAGTGTGGTGCCCAAGGTTCAGTCTGGGACCCTGACCAGAGACACTGGCTTGTGGCTCTGGGCTGGGGCTGGGGCTGGTGGCCGGCAGACAAGCGTCTGGAGGAACCGGAATCTCTTCCATGGTATAGCTGGGTGAGTTAAAAGCTGATTGAATCCCCCCACCGTGGGGTATCCTCTCACCTGGGAAACACAATGACTGTGTTTTATGGCCGAGAGTTCTGATTGCTGGTCACTGTGCTGATCCTGCTGTGCTGCTGCTCAGAATGAGAGTCCTCCCGGCTCTGCCATCTTGCCCCTCCCTAGAACTCATGTTTTGTTTTGGTTTTTTTTTCCTATTTGAAAATGATCAGAGATGTTCTAAATGATAATAAATAGTGCTAAGGTTAATGAGGGTTGACTAAGAGTTCTAAGAATTTGAGTGATACAAAACCACCCTGGAAATTATTGTAGTGAACCTGGCATTTTAGAGGCTTGATTAGCAGGAGGTAAGGGCATCATAGAAGTGAGCTAGCAATCATTTATGACAACTTTTGGGCAGGAATGAGATGAGTTATAAATTTAATCAAGAAAGCTATAATTGAAGATATTCCCCACTCTAAGAAGCTTGCTGTGTAATTAGGCTGTGACTTGAAATTGTTTCTCTGATAATAATACCATTGAAGTATAAGCAATCGATCTTTCTTCCTGACTGTACTCAACAAGGCAAAGTGGAACATTAAGAAAATTCTTTAACGGGGACATCTGGAGTACAGACACACTTGAAAGATAGACTCTGTTAATTTCTTTTATTCCTTCTCTGAAAATAAGTCTGTATTAAAAAACAACTTTTAAAAAAATTGGAACCAAGAAAATTTCACTCACTTCTTCAAATGTCATTAAATATAAAATCTGGTCTCTTTTTATTTGATGGCTTTACTCTTATAGGATTTAGTATTTGTAAACATTCTATATTTTGGTCTAAGAGAGAATATCTCCAGCATAACCTTACAAAAATATTAACAAGCAGCACTGACATGGGTGTTTTGAGCTATATTAATGTGATAGTTGTCATGCTTAGTCGCTATGAACAGTTGCTTCCTTGCTTTAACACAGAAGCAGAACTGTAAAAACAGTACATTTCAGGTATGAACCTACTTCACAAGTCTGAAGACAACACCTCTAAAAAACTAGAATGTCAAAACTAGAAAGAATGACTAGGGCACAGAATATGCTGTTTGTTTTTGCCCTGATACTGTTCCACCACCAGCCTTCACCTTCACCGAGTCCTTTAATTTTCTCCTTAAAGGAGCCTTTGAAGTTGTGCTTGCTCAGTTCCAGAATAATGCTGGCAGCCAGTTCTAGTCACTGGCAGACTTTTAATGTGGGTCTCTGAACTTCTTTCATTTCTACACCAATCCTTGCGTCTGTATCAGGTAACAGGCAATACATTGTTTTTTCCTCATACAGAATCTATGGGGTATAAGGGAATCTGTCATTTCGTTTGTTTGACATTGTCATTTGCATTACAGAAGCGTTTCAGTTTCATGAGGTCTCACTTATTAGTTGTTGATCTTAGAGCCTGTGGTGTTGTGTTCCGTTCAGGAAATAAACTCACACACCTATTGACACCTGATTTTTGACAAAGAAGCCAAAACCATACAAAAAAAGATAGCATCTTCAATAAATGGAGCTAGTCTAACTCAATTTCTACTTGTAGAAAAATGCAAATAGATCCTTATTTATCACCATGAACAAAATTAAAGTCCAAATAGATCGAAGAACTCAAAATAAAAGTAGAAGTCAATTCTAAATCTTTTAGATGAAAAAGTGAGGAAAAGCCTTGATCTTATTGTCATAGGAGACAACTTCTTATAACTATTTTCCAGTTAACAATAAAACTTTTCTTAGGCTTGCAGTGATGACTCTGCAGTTAAGAGTGTTTCCTGAGGACCAAGTTTGGTTTTCAAAAATACACTTTAGGAAGATCACAACCTTCTGTAACTCTGGTCACAAGTGATCTGACAACCTCTCTGGCCTCTGAGGGCACGAGGCATGCACATGGTACACATATGAAATGGACAATTTTCTTTATCGATTCCACTTGCCAAAGCTGAATCAAGACCAGGTAAAACAATTAAATAGTCCTACTATATCCCCTAAAGACATAGAAGTAGTCATCAAAAGTCTTCCATGCAAAAAAAAAAAAAAAAAAAAAAAAAAAAGCCCAGGGACAGGACAGATGGTTTCAGTGCAGAATTCTACCAGACCTTCAAAGAAGAGCTAACACCAATATTTTCAAATTATTCCACAAAATGGAAACAGAAGGAACACTACCAAACTCATTCGATGAAGCCACAAACTTGGTACCTAAACCTCACAAAGACCCAACAAAGAAAGAGAATTTCAGGCCAATTTCCCTTATGAACATTGATGCAAAAATACTTACAAACCAAATACAAGAACATATTGAAGATATCATTCATTAGGAACAAGTAGGCTTCATCCCAGGCATACAGGGGTGGTGGTTCAATATACAGAAATCCATCAATGTGATCCACCATATTAACAAACTGAAGGAGAAAAACCACATGATCAGCTCCTTAAATGCTAAAAAAGCATTTGATGAAATCCAACATCCATTCATCTTTACAGTCTTAGAGAGATCAGGGATACAAGGCACATACCCATAATATACAGCAAGCCTATAGCCAATATCAAACTCAATGGAGAGCAACTTAAATCAATCTCACTGAAATCATGGACAAGTCAAGGCTGCCCACTCTCTCCATATTTCTTCAACATAGTTCTTGAAGTCCTTGCTAGAACAATAAGACCATTGAAAGAGATTCCCCTATCAGTAGACTTGGGGAGTGGCATGCATGCAGAAAGGGGAGGGAGGGTGGGATCGGGAGGGGCTCATGGGGGGATACAAAATGAATAAAGTGTAATTAATAAAAAATAAAAAAAATAAAGATCAGTTAGAAAGAAAAAAAGAAAAAAGAGAGATCAAGGAGCTACAAATTGGAAAAGAATAAGTCAAAATATCACTATTGGCAGATAATATGAAAATATACCTGAATGACCCCAAAAATTCTACCAGGGAACTCCTACAGCTGATAAACAAGTAAAGTGGCTGGATACAAAATTAATTAACAAAAATCAATAGCCCTCCTGTATACAAAAGACAAAAGGGCTGAGAAAGAAATTAGGGAAACAACACCCTTCACAATAGCCACAAAATACATAAAGCACCTTGGTGTGAGCCTAACCAAGAAAGTCAAAGACTTGTATGAAAAAAATTTCCAGTCTCTGAGGAAAGAAATAGAAGGAACTATTAGAAGATGGAAAGAACTTCCATGCTCATGGCTTGGCAGGATTAACATAGTAAAAATGGCCATCTTACCGAAAGCAATCTACAGATTCAATGCAATTCCCATCAAATTATCAACACAATTCTTTACAGACCTGGAAAGAAAAATTCTCCACGTCATATGGAATAACAAGAAACTCAGAATTGCTAAAACAATCCTCTACAATAAAAGATCTTCTGGAGGTATCTCCATCCCGATCTCAAGCTGTACTATAGAGCAACAGTAATAAAAACTGCATGGTACTGCCATAGAAATAGACTGGTTGATCAATGGAATTGACTAGAAGACCCAGAAATAAATTCACACCCTTATGGACAGCTGATTTTTGACAAAGATGCCAAAACCATTCAATGGAAAAAAGACAGCATCTTCAACAAATGGTGCTGGTCTAACTGGATGTCTATATGTAGAAAGATGCAAATAGATCCATACTTATCGCCCTACACAAAACTAAAGTCCAAGTGGATCAAAGACATCAATATAAAACCAGACACACTAAACTACACTTAGAAGAAAAAGTGGGGAAGAGCCTTGAACTCATTGTCACAGGAGACAACTTCTTGAACAGAACACCAACAGCACAGACTCTAAGAACATCAATAAATGGGACCTCATGAAACTGAAAAGCTTTTGTAAAGCAAAGGACACTGTCAACAAACAAAATGACAGCCTACAGACTGGGAAAGGATCGTCACCAGCTCTAGATCTACAGAGGGCTAATATCCGGAATATATAAAGCACTCAAGAAATTAAAAACCAAGATTCCAAATAATCCAATTAAAAATAGGGTACAGAGCTAAATAGAATTCTTAACAATATCAAATGTATGAAACACATTTAAAGAAATGCTCCACATCCTAAGTCATCAGGGAAATGCAAATCAAAAAGATTGCGATTACATCTCATACCCATCAGAATGGCTAAGATCAAAATCTCAAGTGACAACACATGCTAGAGAGAATATGGAGAAAAGGGAATGCTCCTCCATTGCTGGTGGGAATGCAAACTTGTACTACCACTTTGGAAATAATTCTGGCTCTTTCTTAAAAAATTCAGAATAGAGCTACCTCAAGACCCAATTATACCCCTCCTAGTGATATACTTGAAAGATGTTCCACCACACAACAAGGACATTTGCTCAACTATGTTCATGGCAGCTTTATTTATAATAGACAGAATCTGGAAAAAAGCTAAATGTCCCTCATTGGAAAAATGGATATAGAAATTGTGGCTCATTTACATAATGGAATACTACTCAGAAATTAAAAACAAGGAAATCATGAAATTTGCAGGCAAATGGAATGAACTAGAAAGGATCATTTTGAGTCAGGTAACTCAGAACTAAAAAGACAGTCATGGTATATATTCACCTATAAGCAGATATTAGCCATATAATATAGGATAAACAAACTAAAATCTACAGACCTAAAGAAGCTAAACAAGAAGGAACCTAAAGAGGATGTTTAATGTCTCCATGTGTATTCTGTAGTAAGGGGAACTAGGAAGGGCTGTCTTTGACATGAACTCAGTTGCTGGCTCTTTCACCACTTCGCACCTGGTGGAGCTACCTTGCCAACCTACAGAGGAAGAGAAGCCAGGCAGTCCTGATGAGACTTGACAGGTGAGGGTCAGATAGTAGGGGTGGAGGACTCTCCCTTTAGGTGGACTAGGAGAGAACTGTAGTAGTGGAAGAGGGCACAAGGTTGTGATAAAGAAGAGATGAAGGAGGGGACTACAATTGAGATAAAAAATGAATGAATTGTAAAAATTTAAAATTAAAAATATGTAAAAAGAATAATATTTGTGATTATATCACCTATGAATATCTTTCTATATTCTACTTTTATAGTCTCTCTGTCTCGTAATAGAATTTTTTTTAAAACTTATGCTATGTTGACATGTTTGTTTTAATCCCAAGTATGGGATTTTAGTTTGGACTTTAGTTTGTCCACAGCTGATAATTGTCTCCTACAGGGCAAAGTATTTGTCAGCTGGTACAAGCCTGCGTCATGCAGCATAGTGAAGGGAGCCATCTAGGACTATGAGGGATATAAATATGAGTGCCCAGAAAAAGAGGTATAGCAATTTAGAGAGACCAGACAGAGGTGAACAGTATGACAGTTTGGGAAGACTAGAGATAGCTAGTGTGGTGGCTTGGAGAGAGACAAGAGAAACATTTCAGTGCAGAGGCTTGGAGGAGACTGCTTGTTGTGTTTGCTGTTGACTAAAACTTGATATAGCACTGAATGAACCCATCGACCCTTAAATAGCCAAGAGAATTAAAGAGGTCTGTGCCCGCTCTCCCCACTAAACTCTCTCCAACTAGGCTTGGGGAGTTGGAAGGGAGAGACCTTAAGGAACTCCCCAATAAAATAGAAATAAAATAGAGTTTAAAAAGGAGTCCAACTCTCTCTCTCTCTCTCTCTCTCTCTCTCTCTCTCTCTCTCTCTCTCTCTGTGTGTGTGTGTGTGTGTGTGTGTGGTATATTTGTGCAATCATACACAACCAAACTTCTTTCTTACTTTTTTTGCTTGTATGTGTGCTATGTATGTTTGCATGTGAACACATATGCACATGTGCCTGAATATGGAAACTTGAATTTGACATTGGGTATCATCCCCCATTCCCCTCCAGTTTATTTCCTGATGCAGATTCTTTCACTTGAATTCAAAGCTCACTGATTCTGTTAGGCAGCCTGATTTCTCCAGGATCCTACATCTGCTTCCAGATGTGCTGTGCTTTTAGACAGCTGATAAACCTGTCTGGTTTTATGTGAGTCCTGGGCATTCAAATTCCAGTCTTCAAGCTTGCAAATGCCTTACCAATCAAGTAATCTTCCCAGTCCCCAACTTCTTATATAAATACCTTCTCAGTACATTATAGGTTCTTCTGTCTGTGAGATCTATGATTTCTTTATGCATATTTATAAAAATAGAGCATTGTACTGTTCATGGCTTTTAAAGGATTAAATTACAGGCTATGTGGATCAGTGCATCAATATCCTAAAACAACAACAACAACAACAACAAAAAACATTATAGTAGGCTTGGGTTTGGGACCAGAAAGTACTATAACTAGTCAATTAGTCGCTACTCCTTTATTTTTTTTTATACAGTGTTACGCCATAAAAATATCTCATGGCTGCACTCAGAAAATATTCATGTAAAAGAAAATAGGGAAAATTTGATATACCTAGGGAAAAGTATTATCAAATGAAACTATACCACAAGAAATATCTTTGTCTGTGCGGATGGAACTGGCACGGAGCAAATGCTTAGAAGCAAACATTGTGTATAGTAACCTGCTGTTTCATTCTTGTAAGTGGAGCCCATGTTGCCAGTGTCCAGGTGCTACTAATCGAGTGAGAAGGCCAATCGCTGAACTGTGGAGCTTGCTGAACAATGCAAGGGAGTAGAGACAAATAATTTAAAGACAAAAAAAGCTTTTCATATTATCTCTTCTTCACTCTCCAATAGAAAATCAAAGATCTGTTCTCATAGTGTGGCTTTTCTTGTTTGGGTTAGTGGCTATCATGTTTTTCTTGTTCATAAGGCATAGCTTTGATTAGTATATTGTATAAAATAGAAAGCTAACAAATACAAGTTGATCTCCAGAGACTACAAAAATTCAAATTAACAGTCAATATTCACTCTCTGCCTGCTTAGCCATTATATTTATGGGACATTGTTCCAGTACTACTGAGGGAGAGAAATGGTGTGCCAGTGGACGAGACTTGTTCATAAAATTTTAATAATAGCATACCTCTTAAAAAAAACTTTTTTTGGTCAAGACGTTACCCTCTCCCCCCCATCACAGTGCTGCTTATTAGGTGACATGAGCACAATTTAATATCCTAGAAGTTTTAGTGAAAATCATGTTTGTTTACTTGTATGGTCATCCTAAAATAACACACTTACTAAAAGGACTATGCATTTGTTCATAAGAATTGTAAGATGAGAAAAACAATGACAAGAAAGTAGGAAAAGGGAGGGGGAAGGAAAGGAAGAGAAAAAGAGAGAGACAGGATGGAGCAGAGAGGAGGGACCAGGAAAGGGAGTTTTACTATCCCTCAGATTGCTGTGACTGAAACTATGGTCTCTGAACCAATGGTATTTATATCACTTGAGAGCTTCTGAGGACATCAGGATTTTAATTCCAACTCAAAAAAAAAAAAAAAAGCAATTAGTTTTTTTTTTGTTTGTTTTGTTTTTTGTTTTGTTTTGTTTTTATTTAAAAACTATCCCCAGGTGTTTGTGTGAGGGCACATTGAAATGGGAGAAATTGCTATAAAGCAATGTTTTAAAGTTATTCTCGGGTGATATGGAATCTTCTCTTTCATTAAAATTTGTGTATTTCCTCTTTTGTCCCTTCTATGTAATCTAGCTTCATGTTTTCTTCATGTTTCTGGATCGTTAAATGCAACATCAGAGACTCACAATCAATTTAGTTCTTAACCATTGCTAGCATTCACTTGGATGTTACCAATTCACCACACAGGATGAATCCTGGCCCTTCCTTGGATACATACCATTGGATATATACTAGATTTGCAACTTTGTATCATGTATGTTCATTAAAAAACAGCTTGATGAGGAGATCTGAAAATGTTAATGTCAAAGTGGTGGGATTATGGACACTATTTTTCTTTAAAATATATCCCATGTTTTCTCCAAAGAGATTTTACGTAAAAAAAAAAAAAAATACAGAAACACTGGGAGTTTTTTACGGGATTACTGAATAGACACAGGGAAGGGGATGCCCGGTGATGAGTAGTTTACTGAGCACTTTATAAAAGTGTAGAAGGCAGGAAAGTAATGAGAGTACCGTATGCAACAAAGAACAATGGGCTATGAGGGGACCCCATGTGAAATAGTAATTTATTGTGTACTAAATGATTGGTAAAGTTCTGAGAGGTTCCTGTGGGCCTCTGTGCATGTAATTTCAAGTTGTGCATCTTTATCACACAAATAAAAGGCACACACATCTTGGGGCATGCAAATAGGAGACATACAAATAAGAGATATGCAAACTGTGATCATGAAATTCAAGGCCATGCTTTTAAGAAGAGTCCTGGTGAAGGTATGTGGCCATAGGGCACTTGGCTATAGCACAGTGTGTCAATACTAGCAGTTTTGATCTCATGGACCATGCTTCTAAAATTTCCATAATGGTTAACTCGTTCTATTTTCTCTTCTATTATTCCTTCCCAGGTTTCTCTAATGATCTATTTTGTAAGCAGTTGTACATGAACATGCAATCTTCTGCTTCTTCACAGTAGTATCTTCTAAACATTTTTTCTAAGCTGAGACTCCTAGTAACAGAGGTCATGGAGACTGAAGAGGCCAGCCTCTAACTAGTCATGAGTCCTCGTACACGGAGTAAAGCACCAACCCACCCGCAAAAAATTTTGACCCAAAATTTAACCTGTCTATAAGATGTGCAGGGAAAAAAATAAAGCAGAGATTGAGGAAACACTCAAGCAAAGCCTAGCCCAACTTGAGACCAACCCCATGGGAAACAGCCAACCCCTAAAATTATTAGCATTACTGGGCTATGCTTATAAATATGTTATACTTGCAGAAGACAGCCTAGCACAGCTGTCCTCTGAGTGGGTCTACCCTGCAGCCAATGAAAACAGATGCAGAGACCCACAGACAAACACTGGGTGGAATTCAGGGAGTTCTGTGGAAGGTTTGTGGAAGGATAGGACTCAGGGGGGACAGGACCTCCACAAGAAGACCAACAGAGCCAACTAACCAGGGCCCAAAGAGGCCTCTGGAGACTGAAGCACCAACCAAGGGCCATGCATGAACTGGACCTAGGTCCTCTACACAGATGTAGTGGATGGGCAGCTTAGTCCTCACATGAGTCTCATAATAAGGGAAGTGGCCAAATCAGACATGGACTCTGGTGCCTACTTTCCTATCACTTTCCCCTGGGGGGGCTACCTCACCAGGCTACAGGGAGTCTTAATGCAACTTGATATGCTGGGGCAGGTGGGGAGGTGGGGCTTGGTTGTGGCTCATTCTCTGAGAAGTAGGGCAGCAGGGTAAGGGGGAACAGTGAAGGACAGAGAGACCAGGAAGAAAGGAGGGAATAAATAAATAAAAATTAAAAAATAATAAAATAAAACAAAATTAACCAACATAAATTCTCAAAATAAAATAAGTAGAAATTGTTTTATATGGCTAATTTTATGTTAATAATTACTAAAATCATAATTCTTAGTTGATAAGCTGAAATACTGGTCTAATTAAGAGAACTGGTTCTGATTTTAATGTTATCTGGTATCATATATAGGCCAGTTGTTGAGGGAGATGGAGACCTTAACGAGATTTTGTGATTGCAAATAATTTCTTCTTCAAATAGCTTATCATGCTCAAGTTTTAAATGTGTCTTCCAAAGCCTGAAGTACTTTTCTGATTCTGCTTCATATATATGTGTAGTTAATTAAATTAGTATCTTGTTATAAGTTCAGAATATTGAAGAACTCTTATAAGAAAATATGACAGGGAAGTGCTTTTTCCCTGGAGGAATAATAACAGGAATGGCTCAGATCAGTGAGCTCTTCTCCGAAGATGAGGGTGTGATTGCAACTTTTGGTCTTGATGAAATTTCAGTAACAGCAAATCCATCTTACAGTCTCCGTTTCCTGTGCTAGCCTTTTGCAAGAGAAAGAAGAAACACAACACCACCAGGCAAATGAAACCTTGGAGTTTGCCTAAAACTAAATTCACCAATCTCTTTCTTGTTCAATAAATAACAACCTTGTCTCCTAGACGGCATATGTCAGACATGCCTAGAATCTAATTTCCTCCTCTAGATTAGTACTGCCTCCCTTATAGCTAATCATGGTGGTCTGGTACCCTCCTTTCAGTCATGAACCATGGGATGAGAAGTCTTGGATTGATTTGTACTCTGTTGGGAGTCTGCAAATCCATGAATAGTCCAGAAGAATCCTCACCCATCTCCACACCACTGTTCAAATCAGAGAAAAGAAAAAAAAAAACCTATAATAATTTTCAACAAATGTGTTCTGTGGTATCTATATTTTACCACATTTATTCATTAATATAATAAACAGTTGTTCTCCACCCTCCTTTCTCTTAAATAAATCCTTAATGCTAGAAATCCCAGGTGGGAGGGTGGGACCAAAAGGAGAGGAGGGAGGGGGCTGCATTCAGGATGTAAAGTGAATTGCTTTTTGCCAGGGGAAACAAAGGGAGACAGATGTGATTGTGGGCCTGGAAGGATGCCTGGCTCTGTGGCTGTGTGAGGCAAGGTGGGCAGGTAAACTTAGATGAGCTAGTTGAGAATCTACTTAGCTAAAGCATAAGCTTGGAAATTTTTAAACGGTCTTGGTATCCTTATTTTTATGATCTGAAGGCCACCCTGGGCTCAGGTGTTTCTTTACCAGGAGACATAAGCCTATGCTGTTCAACAATTGGCACCCCCTGTTAGGTACCAGTGAAGAAATAAATTTAATAAAAAAATAAAATAAATAAAAATAAAATTTCTGACAAGATGTGGGCTTGTCAGAAAAAGTATGCCACTGCATATGGGCTTTGATGCTTCAAAATCTTCCATCTGGCTCAGGGTTTCTCTCTTTCTCTGTCTCTGCCTGTGGATCAGAGCACCTTGGGTACTGCCCTGCTCTCCACCAAAATCATAATGAACTAAACCTCTGAAACTGCAAGCCCCCAGTGCAGTATTTTCTTTTATAAGAGTTACCTAGGTCATGGTGTCTCTTCACAGCCATAGAATAGTAACTAAGATGAAGGTATAAATTCCAGCAAGTTTCCTTTGAGATAGAGTCTGTATCAGTGTAAGCTTATTTCTAGACCAAGGCAGAAAGACAAACTGTTCTAATGGCATGGGGCTTTGAAATTCCTCAGATGTAGTGTTCTTCTCCACACACAAGTTGCTTCTTAAAGTATTTCTTTGAGACTGAGACTAGCAGGCTATACTCACAAATGACCCAGTGAGCATGTGTCATACACCCTTTATTCATTAACTCAACACAAAATGAAATGGTATGCTTCAACAAGACACTGCCAAAGATGCTACAAAGTTATATAGGAGTGGATGCCTAGATCTCACGAATGACTACCATTATAACCAACATGAGCATTTGCACCTACTAAACATTATGAGGGAAACCAGGTTTTGTCTTCTGAAACCTTATGACAGAACTCCTTTTCTTCACATCACAGCTGTACCTTGTGCAGTTTTCAAACTCCTTAGTCTTACTGAAACATAACATCTACGTAGGTTCTGACTCACTAGTTCAGGGTGCACAGGACGCATCTGACACTTTGTGTAAGGAATTAGAAATATAGCTGACACCATGATCGGAAGATTTTCTGCAGGCAGTAGCTTTTTAGAGGCTCATTTTGTTGTACAAAAGCTAGGAGATGAGGGACATTTCATCTTACGTCATTGGATCTTGTTTCACCGTTTGCCAACTGAAGCAAGTTGCTGAACTACTACAGTAAGTCTTAGTGTCTCTATCTGAGATGGTTAATCTTTTTTAAAAATTTTCTTATTTTCATTAATTAGAGTTTATTACTATGTATCCCAACTGTAGCCCCCTCCCCAAACAGCTCCCAATCCCACCCTCCCTCCCTCCTCTTCTCATATGCCCCTCTCCAGTCCACTGATGAGGGAGGTCCTCTTCCCCTTTCAAGATGGTTAATTTTAATGTAATTAGAATCACCATAGAAACAAACTTTTGAACATATCTGTCAGGATTTTATAGATTAGATGTGGCGGTTTGAATAGACATAGTCCCCATAGATTCATGTGTTTGAATGTTTGGCCAAAGAGAGTGACACTATTAGGAGGTGTGGCCTTGTTAGAGAAAGTGTGTCACTGTGGCAGCAAGGTTTTGAGGTCTTAAATGGTCAAGCTACACCTAGTATGAAAGACATCCAGTCTCCTCCTCGTTGTCTGGAGATCAAAATGTAGAACTCTCAACATCATATCTACTTAAATACTGTCATACTTCCCACCATGATGATAAAGGACTAAACCTCTGAATCTGTAAGCCAACTCCAATTAAATGTTTTCTTTCATAAGAGTTGCTTTGGTCATGCTGTCTTTTCACAGCAATGGCAACCCTAACTAAGACAGAAGTTGGAACCTGGGACTGGTACCAACTGGGACTGGTATTGCTATGATAGGCTTCACCATGTTTATGTTTGGAGAGATGTGGACTGTGGGAATTTTGATTAAGGTATCAGGGGATGCTTTAATGGGGCTTAATATCCCATAATAGCAGGAACATGGAAGACAGTGGTGCTGAGGGTAATTTGAATTGTGGAGGCCTGGCTCAAGAGGTTTCAGAGGATATAAATTTTAGTATGTTGCCTAAACACCATTATGACATTTTATCAAAGAATGTGACTGTTTTGTTTTTGTTTTTGTTTTTTTTTCCTGAAGAGTCTGCCTAAAGCTAAAGTGAAGAGATTTAGATAAGTTGCATTAAAGGAAATCTCAAAACAATCTAGCATAGACTTTGTCCTGTGGTCTACTGTTATGTAGGGCGTTTTTATCAATTGTAACAAGCTGAGAAAGGAAAAATACAAAATGGTTCAAAGGTTAAACAGTCACTAGGAAGTGGAATGTAGTTACATCCTGTATTCAAGGAGATAAGTAGATTAAATATATTAAGTGGCTTTAAGAGAATGGTGACCCAGGGGGAAGACACGACCCAGATAAGCTTCCATCCAGTGGAAAGTTTGTTCCCTAAAGGACATTGCCACCTATTCAAAACTTACAATGCATTTTACATTGTAAGCAGGATAGTTATATCGTGTTAGGTGTTATGACCTGGTTATTGTTTTCATTTGGGCATAAGGAGATGGGGTTGTGTGTCAAGTTTACAAGGGGTGGATTTCAATGGCTATTGTTGGTTGTCAACTTGACTATATCTGGAATGAACTACGATCCAGAAATAGAGTGCATACCAGATCTTGAGGCGGGAAGACAACACACCTTTGATCCAGATCTTGAGGCTGAAAGACAAAGGCTCTTGGTCTGACTTTTGAGGTGGAATGACAAAGGCTTTTGATCTGGATCTTGAGGTAGTATGACACACACTTTTGGTCCAGATCAACAAATGCCTTTTATCCAGATCTTGAGGAACAGAAGCCATGTTTCTAAAGATGAAAAATAAAAAGGAATTAAAGAAAACCTTAAGTCTAGCACTCAGAAGACAGAGGCATGTAGATATTTAAGTTCAAGGTCAATCTACAGGGCAAGTTCCAGGAGGACCAAGCTTAGGTAGTAAAGGTAACCACCAAAACCAGAAAGCTGGCAAAAACATAGCTGAACAAGGTGGCCATATTTCAGCTCCAGCAAACAGCATAGAAGAAGGGGTTATGGACTCTCCCTCCATGACTAAGGAAAGCCACTGAGGCCAGTTATGTGGCAGGTTGTCCCTTCATAGAGGCCCAGAATGACCACTGCATGGAGCTGTGAAGGTGTAGCCTCGATTGCTGCTAAGACCCCAAGATGATAGAGATGCCAGAGAAATGGATATCTACCAAGAAAAGGGGCTAACAGGGAGTGAAAACACCCCCAGGAGAAAGAAGTGTGTCACAGTAAACAAAACTGAAAGGAGTTGGAGATCTGAGGATCAATTTGACATCTGACATGGAGATGCAGATTTGGAGTTTGCCCACCTGGTTTTTGGTCTTGCTTTGGTCCAGTATGTCTTCACTATTCTGCATTCCCTATATTTTTGTATAGTATGTATATATTGTGCCATGATATGTTGGAAATATGTGATCTGCTTTCTGATTTTGATATTATAGGGGACTGTAGTTAAGGGATTGCATGAATCTCAGAAAAGACTTTGAACTTCGGACTTAAATATTGTTGAGACTGTTATAGACTATGGGGACTTCTGAATTTGAACTAAACGCATTTTTCAGTACATGGACATAAGACTAAAATGGCCAGGGAGTGGAATGTGATGGACTGAATATGTATGGCCCCCACAGATTCATGTGTTTGAATACTTGGCCATAGAGAGTGGCACTATTAGGAAGTTGCCTAATTGAAGGATGTGTGGCCTTATTAGAGAAAGAGTGACACTGTGAAGACACGGTTTTAAGGTCTTAAATGCTCAAGGCACACTTAGTGTGAAAGACATCCAGTCTCCTTGATGTCTGCAGATCAAGTTGTAGAACTCTAAGCATCATGCCTATTTGGAGGTTGCCATACTTGCCGGTGGGGATCAGAAACTGAGAGAAAGAGGGTGAGTGGCAATGGAGCCCACCTAGAATCCAGGGAATCAGACTCCAGAGACCAGACTCAAAAGTGCAGATCTAACTTTATTGTCCAGTGTAACAGCCATTAAATGATTGAAAGGCCAATCAGACCATCCCATGCTAGCCTCAGGCTCCAGTAACAGTCAGTCAGATTGGTGTGACTATAAGGAAATGTGAGCCTCCAAAAGGCTTACATCGACATTCCCCATACTTGACCATCAGAACTAAACCTATGAAGCCAGCCTCAATTAATTTTTTTCTTCTTTCTTTCTTTCCTTTCTTTCTTTCTTTCTTTCTTTCTTTCTTTCTTTCTTTCTTTCTTTCTTTCTTTCTTTCTTTCTTTCTCTTCTTCTTCTTCTTCTTCTTCTTCTTCTTCTTCTTCTTCTTCTTCTTCTTCTTCTTCTTCTTCTTCTTCTTCTTCTTCTTCTAAATAAGAATTGCCTTGGTCATGGTATTTTTTCATAGCAATAGAAACCTTAACTAAGACAGATTAATTGGAGTGATGATTTTAGTTAATGTTTTGTTGCTATGATAAAATACAATGATTGAAAGCTACTTATGGAAGAAAGTTAATTTTGACTTAGTGGCATAGAGGAAGAGTTCATGAAAGAGGGGAGGGATGACATCAGATATCTAGACCAGCAAGTTGGGAGACCTCATCTTCAATTTCAGTCCTGAAGCACAGAAAGTGAACTGGTGGTAGGTTAAGGCTATAACCCCTCAAAGCTTGCCTTCAGGGATGTATGTCCTTCAGCAGAACTCCACCTCCTGATGTCTCCATACCTCCCAAAACAGTGCCACCATGTATTAGACAAAGGTTCACATTTATGGGTGGAACACTTCTCATTCAAATCACTTTAGGAGGCCATTATGACCTAATTCAGGGTAGTGCCATTCCATGACTTAGGTTTCTGAACTAAAAAAGAATATAATGTACTGAGCATAAGCATTCATCTCTGTGGATGAACTGATAAAAGAATGAAATGAACTGAGCATAAACATTCATCTCTGTGGATGCCATGTGACTGTGTACCTCAAGCTTTTGCCACCACAACTTCTCTATCACAGTGGACTGTATCTCCCTAAACAGCAAGCTGAACCAAATCCTTCCTTTCTTAGGTTGCTTTTTGTAAGATGTTTTGTTGCAGCAATGAGAAAAGTAACTAACACAGCCTCTATTATTTGAGATAATAATAGTAGTTTTTTTTAATAGAACACCATAATAGTTTTTGTTAATAGAACACTATAACCAGTGTAGTAAGTGACACTCCTTATAATTGTTAATCACTACTGTATGCATTGTCCTTGCTCCTCTACTTGTCTGTTGGTCATTTATACTTTCTGTAAAGAAATGGAGAATGGTTCTTTCTCAGCCATGCTGTGAGTGCATGAACAGTCTAAGCCCAGGGAGCCTGTGAGAAGAAATGAGGTATAAATTCAGGAGATGGGACAAGGATCTCATTCAGAGCCTGGAATTACATGAAAAGAAATCTTTTAAGAGTTATTTCCTATTCAGAAAGGAATTGTTACATTATTAAATTCCACCTTACTGGGAGCTTTGCTATCTCACAGTCATGCCTTCAAATCTTACTTATTACGGCTCTACCTAGATAGGTTAAAGCAAGCTGAAAAAGACATTCTGGGCAGTAGATCAGAAAGGAGATACTTGTGGGGTTGAGGAAAGCTCTAATATTCTGCCTATTTGTGCCAGTTGCTTTTAACTTTACAAAATTCTCTTTTCTACTTTGTCTTTGGGCTGGCAACAAGCATCTCAGCTCAGAACCCAGAAGCTCCTGAATAATGAAACATGTATGCCCTTGAGGACTTAAGTCTGTCCAGAGTACTTAAAATGTCCAGAGTGGTAACCACACTGCAGCTATTTATAACATTCTGTTTCTTTCTTACCTATCCACCATATGTAATATGTATTAAATGCCTTATATAGATTATTTATTCAGCTTTTGAAACAATTCTTTGAGGGTTGATAAGATTGATGGTATAGTAGGTAATGAATGTGCTTGCCCCTAAGCCTAAAGACCCAAGTTTAAACTCCAGCACCCATATGGTACAAAGGAAGAACTTGATTCCCATAAATCATCCTTTGACCTCCACAAGCATACTATGGAAAACACACACACATACATACACGCACACACACACACACACGCACACACACACACACAAATGAACATAACAATTTTTTAAAAGAACACATGGAAATTAATTTATTTATTTTTCTTCTTAAACATATTTTACTTTATTGAAGACTGACATTAAGTAGCATAATTTGAGTTCAGCAGAGAAACTAAACAGAAAGTTTGTGCTTTAACAAATATTCCAAAACACTAAAGACTTTTTCTTCTTCTTAGGAGTAGATGAGGGGTTCAGGAAATGGGAGAGGTTTTGTCCTGAGCTTTGGAGTACAACAGATACTTTGAAGAACATTTACATTACTTTTCAATTATTTCAATAGCGGACACCAATTCCAATGTTCAAAGAGAGCAGAGAAACATGTGAATGGAAGGACTGTAAAGACTCAGAGGACAGGAAACACATAAAGATGAATATGTGGAGGGTGGTGAAAAGCAGTGATAGTCCTGCCATAATGTGGTAAGTAAGGGCATGCGAAAAGAGCTCAGTGAGATATAGCCTGCCACTTGTTTCTGTAACTGTGCACCTGACATTTATATCACTCTTTGTTGGCTGGCTTCCATCTAGAAAATGTGGAAAGGAAGTCATTCTTAGTCAATTCTGACCATGTATTGTCTGCCCATTAAGAGGTATTGATGTTTATAGCCTTACAAGGTAAGGCATAAGGACACAGGTGCTATAGATATGGCTCAGTGTTTGTCTAGCATGATGTCAACTGGAGACAATCTAGATTGACCACAGAAGTGAACCTCTGGGAATTTCCTTATCTTCATTGCATTAATTAAAGTTGGAAGGACCACTCTATAGATAAGGCCATCCCTTAACTGGGATTCTAGACTGCCTGGGAAAGGGAGCTGTGCTGTACAGTGCATGCACTCATCTTTTTTCTTCTGACTGGGGACATATGTAAGTAGCTCTTTCAAGCTCCCCTGCCATGGTGGTCTGAAGCTTGGAACTGTGAACCAAATAACTTGTCCTTTTTAAGTTACATTTTTTTTTCAGGTGAAAGTTTCTCTTCATAGAAACAAGAGAGAAAGAAAGAGAGAGAGAGATACTTCAGATACCTATTATGTATGAAGTCTTGTGTTTGATCTCAACACCACATAAGAACATTGAGGTGACATGTATAGATGGCATCAGGTTTTGGGAGATGCAGGCATGAGGTACAAACTTCCAGATCATTCTCTGCTCTCTAGTAAGTTTAGGCAAGATACCTGAGACCATGTCTCACAAAAACTAAATCTTTGAGGAAGGATGATAGCTTTTGTGACCCTAGAACAATGCTATTGTTGTAATGGTTCCAGAATTAACCAGATATAGCAGATATTCATTCTCCGAACTCAGATTTCCTCAATTGCTTTTTGTAGCTCAATGATCAGTAGCTCAATGAACAACACGGATATGTTTCAGTTCACTGCTCAGAGCTGGGTAAGGCTGTGGTGGCTATTATCATATGGGGGCTGATCCATCTGCTAACTGCTCACATACAGTTCTTAG
The DNA here is from genome assembly GCF_030254825.1 of Meriones unguiculatus. Lineage (NCBI taxonomy): Eukaryota > Metazoa > Chordata > Mammalia > Rodentia > Muridae > Meriones > Meriones unguiculatus. Next base: position 8,497,681 of record NC_083353.1, read on the forward strand.
CAGCTGTACTCAGCCAATGACAGATAGTCCTTGGCAGCTAAAGTCACAAAGAAGTACTTTCCTGAATCAAACCCCTCTTTAGGAACTATTGTGATTTTATAGATCATTCTTCTTACCCCTACTAGACAACCCAGAAATCTGAGGTTTTGTTGGGAAACCTAATGAGAGCTACTGTTAGCTTCTCACTGTTTCCAGTAGTTGGATTCTATGAAGTTTCCAACAGTGCAGGATCACTGTTCTATAAAAAAAATGAGATTACAGAGAACTATTCATGCACACCATTTTACCCAACCATTAAATGACCCTGTTCAATGAAGTTTCTGCTTAGACATCCTATTTTATATTGTTGGTTCACTAAAATTAAACTCCCAGGCAGTCCTTTCACTCATGCTTGAATGAAGCTTTTCTAATACATGCATTTTCTTTGTAAAGCACATCAAAGATTTCTTGTTCTTAGTATCATTAGACATTGCCCAGGGGCCACTTTCAGCTTTAAAATCACCGACAGAAACTAAAAAGTAAAGAAGCACAACACTACCTACAATATGTAAAACCATCTTTGTGGCTAGGAAGACTGAGGCAAAAATACAGTCTACCTTGTCTTCAGATACCTCACCTGCAAATGAGTAGATCACCAACTCAGACTTTTACCGCCGCTTTCGACCCAGAGAAGAGCATGCCGGTTGATGCCCCAGGTCCCGCCTCTGAGAAAAAGGTATCAGAAGGGTCTGATGCTCTTTGGGTGGATGACACCTAAATGAACATCGGTAAAAAGTCCCAATTTATTTCTAATATCAGAGATCAGACCTCTACTCTTGCCTGATGCGTCTAAAACAAAAAGGGGGAACTGTAGAGAGCTGCGGAATGCTATGCCTTAAAGATGGAGCTGGTTTCCGCCTTCCACCTTCCCGATGGTGAGTGCTCTCTGTCACGAACAACTCCACATTTGGCTAAGGCTGAGGATCTGGCTTGCTTCCATGTATGTGGACCTATCTGCATTGCCCACGTGGCACGCTGGGGTTGGCTACCCAGAGGCTATTTAAGCTGTGGGCTGGCTTTCCCCAGGGTCCGAGGATTGTTCAAGGTTCCTGAATAAACTGCATTGAGAAAAAAAAAAAAAACATAAATAATAAAAAGACTGGCAAAAAGAAAAAAAAAAGAATATTGGTAAATGCTGGCAAAAAGTTTTCAAGTATTGATTTGGAGGTAAAATTTTAGCAAAGAAATGGATAAACAAATACAGAATGAATGGATAATGAAGATACATTGTAGTTTTAGATGTTATATATACTCTTATTCGGAATTTGGTACCGATCAAGTTTCAAATTTCAAGATGTTGAAGATCTAGTTCAAGTTTCCAATCTGTTACTGTCATAAATAATCTGACCAAAAGCAATTTAGGAAAGGAAAGGATTTTTTGGGCTTCTAGGTCACAATCTCTCACTGAAGGATCCAGGGAAGGAACTAAAAGGTTGGCCTGTTTGCATTCCCTCTGACTAAAGAACTCACTTCACAGCTAAAAAATTATAGTAGGAAACAGAAAGGTTTCTGGTTGCCAACTGGCTGATCACAGCTCATGTTTAACCTAACTTTCTTATATTTCCTAGGACCATCTGTTCAGGGAATTTTGTTGCTCAGAGTAGGCTGGGCTCTCTTTCATCAGTCAACACTGCAGACAACCCCCCATAGACATGCATGGAAGCAAACTGGATCCAGTTAATTCCTCAGTTAAGATGGTCTTCTCAGAAGACTCTAGGCCATGTCAAGTAGACAATTATAGGTAACTGGAACATATACTGTGCCTTAGGCTTATAGATTCTTCATTTAGCTACTTCAATGGTCTATTTCATAATAAATAATCCTTTAGTTCATTCATAGAAGTTACATAGATGTGATGAGTAATATGTGGCAACTTAACTACGTAATGCAAATGGGTGGAGCAAATAGGCTGACATTTGGCCACTATTGTGGGTGGTGGGATTTGTCTCTGGAGGACTTTAATATTTTTGGTAAACTTAATAAAGCAAATTACTCTTTTGTTGTGTAGTCCTTGGGTAGTAACCGAAGGCCTGAATAAAATGAAATAACTGGATGTAACGATTAATATTATCAACTTGACAGGATCTACAGTCACCTAGGAGAAATATCTCTGAGCACATCTACAAGGGAATTTCTTGATTAGGTTACCTGATGTATAAGATATACCCTAAATGTGGATGGTCTCATTCCAAGGGCTCTGGTGCTCTACTTTCTCAGGAGAAAGTGAGTCTAACATCAGCATTTGTCTCTCAGGTTGCTCACTCTGGATGTAGTATGATCACCTGCATCAAGCTTGTGCTGTCAAGACTTTCTTTCAGTGATGGACAAAAATAGTGGATCTCAACCTTCCTAATGCTGTGACCCTTTAATACAGTTGTTCATGTTTTGGTAACTCCCAACCAAAAAATTATTTTCATTGCTATTTCTTTTTTTTTTTCTTTTTTTTTTTCAATGCAGTTTATTCAGGAACCTTGAACAATCATCTGACCCTGGGGAAAGCCAGCCCACAGCTTAAATAGCCTCTGGGTAGCCAACCCAGGCGTGCCACGTGGGCAATACAGATAGGTCCACATACATGGAAGCAAGCCAGTAAATTCTACCAGAGTGGACGCAGGACTAGCCACAGGATTATCATCATGGATTGCTGCAGCCATGAATCATCTGAAGGAATGGGCGGGCATGGGAGCGTTAGCAGGCCTTCTGGTGTTGGTCTCCTTGGTTTGCCTGTGGTATCTATGCAAGATTAGAGTCTCACAACAGTGTGATGCAGCCATGATCATTCAGGCCTTTACAGCCATTGAAGCAGGACATTCGCCCCAAGCATGGTTGGATACCGTAAAAAGCTAAAATGATACGCTCAGGATGCAAGGCTAAGCACTGCACTCAGGGTCAGCCGCTTTGGACCCAGAGAAGAGCATGTCTGATTGCATGCGGGTTGATGCCCCAGGTCCCGCTTCTGAGAAAAAGGTATCAGAAGGGTCTGATGCTCTTTGGGTGGATGACACCTAAATGAACATCGGTACAAAGTCCCAATTTATTTCTAATATCAGAGATCAGACTTCTACTCTTGCCTGATTCGTCTAAAACAAAAAGGGGGAACTGTAGAGAGCTGCGGAATGTTGTGCCTTAAAGATGGAGCTGGTTTCCGCCTTCCACCTTCCCGATGGTGAGTGCTCTCTGTCACGAACAATTCATTGCTATTTCTTAACTGTAGTTTTGGTACTGTTCCAAATCATATTGTAAATATCTGTGTTTTCTGATGGTCTTGGGTAATTCTTGTGAGAGCCTTTCAGTGACCAAAGGAATTACAACCCACAAATTGAGAACCAATGGACCTCAAATTATGAGCCAAAATAAACACTTTCTTCTTTAGCTGATCTTGTCTGCTATTTTGTCATGGCACTGAATAAAGTAACTAATACACACATAATAGACCACTCCTACTTTCCTAGACTTTTGATTTAAATACCCCTCCCCCCCATCCTTTCTGGTGTCCTGACCTTTCTGTCTGCTATTTCAGACTCTAACTTTCATCATTGGCTCTCTTGATCCACTAGATATTCTTTTTTTTTCTATCAAAATATATTTATTATGAAAGTATACCATTTTCTATTTTTTTGAAAATAGCTTCTATTCTTATAGAGCATATACTGATTATAGTTTCTTATCACTCCTCTCTTCCCAGTTTCTTTTTACATCAACTCCCCTCTAGGCACTCCCTTTCTATTTCTCATTAGAAAAGAACTAGTTTCTAAGAGACAACAACAAAACATGACAAAATAAAATATAATAAGATGTAGCAAAAACTATCACATCAAAGTTGAACACAGAAACCAACAGGAGGAAAAGAGTCCCAAGAATAAGAACAAGAGTTGGACACTTAGTGTTCTCACAGCCAAGAGTCCCATAAGAATCCTAAGCTAATAGTTACAAGATATACACAAAGGACCTGGTGAAGACCCATGTAGGGCCTGTATTTGCCACTTCAGTCTCTGTGAGCTCATTTGCACCTTGCTTACTTGATTCATAGATCCTTGTTCTCTTGCTCTTAAAATCTTTCTACTTCCTCTTCTATAAGATTTTTCGAGATCTGAGGGGAAGAAGATGTTGATGGACACATCCCATTTAGACTCTTTCTCTCTGTGTAATGTCTAGCTATGGGTCTTTGCATCTGTTACCAAATGCTGTCAGAGGAAACCTTTCTGATGGTGACTAGATAAGGCATTGATGTATGAGTATAGCAGAATATCATTAACAGTCATTTCTTTGATTTTATTTTTATTTATTTATTTATTTTTTGGTACCAATAGTGTTTGGTTTTGACCCTAGCTCTCCGGGTTACCTAGTGCCTGGTACTTGTTGTTGAGGCTTTTTCCCCTGGCCCCAAACTTCTGGAATGATAACTCATGAGACTCAATATAGTTAGCCAGGCCAGCATGCCTTGCTGGGCAAATCTCCCTTGCCTAGCTCTGTCCCAGAATCTTTTCTGCCTGCTGCGTGTCCCACCTCCTATTTCTTGCCTCAGCTATAGGCCATCCGATTTATTGTTGACAGATGAAGTTTCCATACAGACCCATAGAGATATTTTTTAGAAAGATTCTTGGTTACCAAAACAGTGTTGAGTATTAGTCTCTTCTTGTGGAATGGGCCTTAAGTCAAATAAGACTTTGGTTGGCTACTTCCCCAAGTTCTGTGCCACCACTGTCTTCTCATATATTTTAAAGATGTACCAGATTATAGGTCAAAGTTTTGTGGCTGGGTTGATTTTCACATTTCTCATTTGGTCTGCAGAGTACCTTCCCTTACCAAAGAGAGTAAAATGTAGGGATGAAGCACCATGTAAGCACCAGCTAGACTTTTCCATGCTCAATGAGTTGTGTGGGTGTTGTCCTCAGCTACGTAGGTTTGTGGAAATCAACTCATTGTCTTGATAGTTTTCCAGGTGACTCTCTTGAGGAGCAACTCAATTGAATGCAACCAAAAAATACCACTGGTAGCTTTGCTTGATTACAAGAGATAGCCAGCTGTGAATCCACATTCCCCATTATTAGGGGCCCTCATTAGGATCAATTTCATAGTTTCCACTGCACTAAGTTTCCACTTCTCCCTTCAAGTACCTCTTCATTTTAGCTGTCTCTACTCACACTCTCTCCCTTAACCCTGTATCTCCTGTACTTGATCTCCACACCCCTCCTGTCTCTACTGACCTCCAGTCTGCCTACGAAAACTATTCTATTTCATTACCCTAGGGATATCCATGCTGGTGCCCTAGAACCCTCTTCTAATATTCCTGGATCTATGGATTGTACCTTGGTTATCATTTATTTAAAAGGTAATATACACTTATTAATGTGGAATACTATATTTATGTTTCTGGGTTTGGGTTACTTCATTCAGGATGATATTTTTTTTTAGTTCTATCAGTTTGCTTTCAAAATTTGTGATGTCTTTAAAAAAAACAGCTAAGTTATACTTCATTGTGTAATTAAACCTCTTTTTCTTTACCAATTCTTCAGTTGAGGGACATCTAGAGTGTTTCCAGTTTCTGGATCTTATGAAAAAAGCCACAACAAATGTGGTTGAGCAAGTGCCCTTGAGGTAAGATGGGGCATCCTTTGGTATATACCCAAAAATGGTGTAGCTGAATCTTGCAATAGATCAATTCACAACTTTCTGAAAAACAGTCACATGGATTTTCATAGTAGCTGTAGGACTTTGTACTACCACCAGTAATGGAAGAGTGTTTCCCTTGCCAGTATGAATGGTTAGTTTTGTTATTGATCTCTGCCATTCTGATAGACTCTCAGTGTAGTTTTGGTTTGCATTTTCCTGGTGACTAACAGTATTGAAATTTTGTTCAAGTGTTTCTTAGATATTTGAGTTTCCTCTACTGAGAACTCTCCCTTTCTCCCTCTCTCTCTCTCTCTCTCTCTCTCTCTTACACACACACACACACACACACACACACACACACACACACACATTTGAATAGCCATCTTTACTTGGCAGCGTTCCGAAAGCTGGTTGAAATTCCTACAAGTGAACATCTTCCTATGGCTGATTCTGTTTCTTCTATTTCACTTCTTCAGACAATATCCCCATGTGCATATTTTAGCACACGAGATTAGGCTTCCAGCTGATCCCAGCCTCCTGCAGAAGTTAATTTAGGCCTTGCTTCCTTTGAGAGTCTTACTTGACACCACAGTTGACATTTTCTTTTTTTGTGTGACACTAACTATCTTTATTGTATTATTTAATGTGCCTTCCAAAGGTTGCATAGCTATAGCCTGTATGGTGGATCTGTTGCTTCAAACTGTTTATTTTCAGTTTGAACATTAAAGTATTTTATTGTAATTTCTACTAATTTTTTATGTGTGTTGTGGGATGTATTGTGTGGTCATGTGTGCACCACAGTTTAAGTGTGGAAGTCAGAGGATAACTATGGGGAGTGAGTTTCTCCTTCTATCATGTGGATTTTAGAGATCAAGCCCAGGTCATCAGGCTTGGCATCCAAGCACCTTCACTCATGAAGCCATCTGGACAGCCCACATTACAGCATTTTAGATGTAAATTGGTGATATTCAGGACAGTACCCTGTATTCTTGAAAAATAGCTTATGTCTTTGAATGTGCTTTATCCCATGGATCCCATATGAATTTTTGTAGCTGCTTTTTTGTGACTTTACATGGGATATCTACAGGTAGAATAAAGTACCTAGAAAACAAATATATTTTTAAGATTAATGAATTAATACTACTATGTTAAATGGATTTCTGCCTGGAGCATGGCTAGTGAAGTTCCCAGTGCATAAGAAGGTGTATTTCATATGAGATTAGTCATTCTTGACCTTATGCCCCTTTCTGCTATACATAGTTAGGTACTAGTTATAACTAAACAGTATTGCTGCAAAAAATCATCAGGTAAGTTCAAACACATGAAATTAATCTACCATTGTTTAATATTGTTATGCTTATAGCAATTAAATGAAAAGAAACTGATTTTATATATTTTGGATATTAGCCCTCTCTCAGAGGTAGGGTTGGTGAAGATCTTTTCCCAGTCTGTATGTAGGCTGCTGTTTTGTTCTGTTGACGATGTCCTCTGCTTTATAGAAGCTTTTCAGTTTCACGTGGTTCCATTTATTGATTGTTGATCTTAAAGCCTATGCTGTTGGTGTTCTGTTCAGGAAGTTATCTCCTGTGCCAATGAGGTCCATGCTCTTCCAAACTTTTCTTCTAAAAGATTTAGTTTATCTAGTTTCATTTTGAGGTCTTTGATATATTTAGTGCAGGGTGATAAATATCTTTCTATTTGCATTTTTCTACATGTAGGCACCCAGTTAGACCAGCACCATTTGCTAAAGAATAGGATGGTAGCCTACCACAGATTTCCTCTGAAAGACTCCACCTAGCTGGGGATTGAAGCAGAAGCTGAGACTCACAGGCAAATATTGGGCAGAATGCAGTGAGTCTTACAGAATAGTTGGGGGATAGAAGGACCCAGAGCAGACAGGAGCTCTACATGGAGACCAACAAAGCCAAGTAATGCAGAGACTGATGTGCCAACCAAGGACCATGCATGGAGAGGACCTAGAACTCCTTCTCAGATGTAGCCTATAGGCAGGTCATTCCTCATATGGGTTACTTAATAAGGGAAGCAGAGATTATCTCTGACATGGACTTTTTATCTGCTCTTTGATCACTGGCCCTGGCAGGGCTGCCTTACCAGGTTACAGAGGAAGAGGATCCAGACAGTCCTGATGAAATTTGATAGGCTAGGGTCAGATGGTAGGAGATGAGGGCTCACCCTTTCTGTTATCTAGAGGAGGAAGATAGGAAGGAGAGAGAGGGTGAGATTGGAAGGAGATGAAGGAGGAAGCTATTGTTGTGATATAAAGTGAATAAATTATTAAACATTAAAAATAAATTAATTTTATAACTTTGATCCAGTTAATATATATTTATGTATATATAGCATATACATGAATATACATAGGTATTTAATAACTATATTCTTAGTTACAAATAATATTCAGTAAAAAAATTCAAATTACAGTCATTTAATTGGCAATATGATTTATTGTAACCCAGAACTAGGACTCAAGAGGTTCCAATACAAAAGCATAATGTTGAGATAGAGAAACCCATTTCTGTTTCAAATCTATTAATATTTCTAGTGTATATAAAAAGTCTATTCTGTGGTTTGAGTTTCTGATTTTAGATGAGGTTAGTTAAACCAGATAACAGTCATTAACATTATTGCACCCTGCATCCCAATCAGTGAGAGTGCACAGTGCACATTCTAGCTGTGAGGAAGCTTGTCACATCAAAGGAAGCATTTATGAGTAGTAGGCATACACCTGTGTATGTTCAGCCAAGGTCTTTCTTGATGGTTACACTATATTAAGCATAATAATTGGCATTTGAAAAAGCTTTTAGAAAAAGATAGTAGTGCATAAAATATATATTTCCATCTATTATGTACAATAGCACAAAACACTTCAAGTGATCAAACATCTCAAGTGGAGGATGATAAATCACACAAACTCGATGGATATGCAGCCATTAAAGTTCCAATGAAAGATATGTTGAACTGTCAAACAGTACAGAAAGTACACTCAAGAAGCAGTACAAAGGAAAACAACCAGGGCAGTTGTGGCCTATTTGTAGCTATACAAGTAGGTGCACGCTCATACAGAGTCTGCATGAGAACACCAGGAAATCAAAATAGTTCTTAGAGACTCAGGCTTATGGATTATTTGCTTCAAAATGTCCTCGAATCTTACATAGTTTTGCTACAATACAAACACGAAGCATGTGAAAGGCATAATAAATAAGGCACTTAGAGATTGTTTAGAACCAAAGTATAGCGTGAAACCAAGAGTTCCCATCTACAGCATATAAATGCTTGTGTGTGTGTGTGTGTGTGTGTGTGTGTGTGTATGCAGAAGGTCTTTTGTAGACTCCTAAGATAGTAGTTCATAAATATAGTTAATGAAAATACAGTGAGAGAAAGAGAAAGAGGGAGGAAGGAGGGAGGAAAGAGGTGGAATTTTTCTAGACTTCCTTCAATATTCTTTCTTTCCTTCTGCATTGATTCCAATCACTGTACACGTTATTAGTTACCTTTTCTAGTTCTGTGCTTCCCTCATCTCTTCTTATAGCATATTAATATACACTTCCTAGGATTGACATAAAAATGACATTCAGTTCTAGTGGTAAGAAATTCCAAGAAGATGACAATGCAGCCACTCCTGATGAGGTGTGATAAACTAGGATCAGAAGGAAGGAGAGGAAGACCTCCCCTATCAGCAGACTTGGATAGGGGCAAGCGTGGAGAAGGGTGAGGGAAGGCAGGATTGGAAGGGGAGGAGGAAGGGGTTTATGGAAAGATACAAAGTGAATAAAGTGTAATTAATAAAAATTTAAAAAAAGGAAATTCCAGCAAGGAGATCCTTGCTTAGCTTTCAAGAGAGTTTATACTATGCTTACACAAAGCCTAGGAATAGTGCCAGCACTGAAGAAGACTAGAAGAGGAGATTAACAAAGGGGATGGGGGAAGACAGGGAAGGTATGGATGGGGGGGGAAATTGAGGTAGTGCATGAAAATAGGAGACGGAGAGCGAACCTTTGAAGTTGATTCTCTGGCTACATAGAGCTGTCAAGCTCGGCTTCCTAACAGTTGAATCTGTTTAATATTAGTACATCTATGCATATTTAAGATTGACATTTCTCTCTAATCAAATGGAAAATATAATGAATCATTTTAATGTCTAAAATACTCAGAGCTGAGTCATTTGTCTCTGGTATTTCAATGACTTATACACAAATTATATATATCATATATATATATATATATGCATATATAATTTAAATGAACACTCATGGGCATAAATGGAACATAACAGTGCTGTCATAATACTCTGTTATAGGTTAAATTGAACTTTTTTCTATACTGGTACCAACTTAGACTATTATTCTATGTACAAAGTCAGTCTCACTTCACCTTAAAATTTTCAGATACACGTTTTCTAAGCTCCATAACGTATTTCTATCCTTATTTTTATATTCCACATGCCCCCTAGAATTGGCACTTACATTTCATAGGACTGACAGATGCTGCCCTATGTGTCATCATAGCATTTACATATAGAGTGTGTTAGGACCTATGCTGCAGTCAAGATGTCATTAAGGAAAGTTCCAAATTTTTCATGCTCAAAGAAATTAATATTGGAGACACTAATGTTCTAAAGTGTTTATGGTTCCTTCTCTTACAACTATTCATAGCAATCATGTCTTTGGATCCTCTTTTAATGTTACTCTTGTTTTTAGTTTTTCATCTGCTAATATATCTTAATAACTTTTCTATTTCTGTGAAGAGACACAATAACCATGACAACTCTTATAAAAGTAATCAAAGGACTTGCTGAACATCTGAGTTTGGCTTTCTGAGCATCTGTTTAAAAATCAGGGTGTGGTAGACAATACCTCCAATTCCAGTGCTTGGACGACTGAGGCAGGAGCACCCAAGGAGCTTGCTAACTAGCCAGGATGTCCAAATTACCTAACATCACATTGAATAGGTGACCCTGTCTCAAAAACTGACATGATAAGTAATTGAGGAAGGCATCTGACAATGGCCTCTGGCCTCCACATGTATGTTCACAAACATTCATTTTAAGGCAGCCTGCCACGTACGTTCGCCCTAATACACAATAAAGCAATTTATTTTTGCTTTACTCAATGTTTGTGTGACTGAATACTACTGTTGTTGTATAGTGACAGTGAACACCTACCCTTTACTATTTGCCTAATAGTGTTTCAATAGCTTGACATGTTTTAATTACTTTCTGTAAGATAGGAGCTATGACTATGCTCTTTTAAAGATATAACAAATAAGGCTGGAAATTAAATTCTCCATTTACCTTCAGATATATATATTAAGAAGGATAGACCTGGAATATTTGGTTCTGATATTTTTATGGTTTAAACAAATTACCACAAAGTGGTCTAAGGCAAAAAAAAAATGTTATTTTGCAGTATGAAGGCCAAAATTTCAAAAAAAAAAAAAAGTGTCTTACCAAATTAAACCTTTGCAGACACTTATATTCCTTGGCTTGTAGCCTCTGTCTATCCCAGCATCTTATCACTGACTAAACTACTATCTCATTCTTATCTGGGATAGATAGCACAAATCCATATAGAAAATCCAATAACAATATTCCTACCACAAATCCCTTAACTGTATTTCAGTATTGCTTTTTTATGTTTATAAGCATAGCTAATATTTTCTAAAATTAAATTGTGATCTTTTGAGAAAAAAAAAAGAGAGACATTACTCTGCTCAACAATAGCTCCAAAGTCTGTTCTATGAGTTACTGAATTGAGCTGCCTCTAGAGTTTAAGAATCCTGGAACAACTACTTCAATAAAAGATGCTGGAATCCAACATTTGGAGTCTTGATGAAAAGATATTATGGGCAGAGAATATGGTCAATGAATAAAAACACTTGCTGAACAAAGCATAAAGACCTGAGTTCAAGTCCTTAGCACCCACATAATATTCTGCAAATGGAACCTTGTGGCTGTAACTCCAGCAGTGTGTGTAAAGTGGAGACATGAAGAATATTGAAAATTACTAGTTGACAGCCTAGTTCTAAGCTTGGTGGAGATCCTATCTCAAAGTAACAAGGTAAAGAGTGTGAGAGATGGACAGTCAGTGTCATTTTTTGGTTTCCTTATGCATGCATGGGAGCACACATCCAAGCATATGTGTCCACATCCATATAAACACATGCTTACATAAGAACTGAAGAGAAAATACATACTTGAAAATAAGCCATTCACATATTAAATTAGTCTTTTCTGCAAAACTTTGGTCTTATACTCTGGATCCAAACTATCAATGTGCTTCATTATATAATTATAGACTAATATGCAGTCCTATACAATATGACTGCTGTGTTTAGTTATTAATATTTCACATGCCAAGAACATATAAAGTTATGGTAGCTTGCCTCATACAATATACTTGATGAATATATTGTCAGTTCTCTCTACTCTGGCATGTTATGTTCACACACACAGTGGAACAGGAATTGTTGAGTATGGGTCAAGATAAATCACTGTGGTTTTGAGTATTTCAGAAGTCTCTGCGTAGTCATGGAAATTGAGATGTTTCTGGAAGAATAGAAAGATACAGAGAGAGGAGTTTTTCTTTTTTGTTTTTGTTTTTGTTTTTTAATTCACATACTAACTTCAGTAATGTATCCTAGTATCTCTCTCAAGGATGGGAGACTGTATTACCTATGTTCATAAACTTATTAAAAGATCATTCTGAGTGAGGCACCTCAGAAACAGAAAGACAGGCATGGTATACACTCCCTTATAAGTGGGTATTAGCCACATAATACAGGATAGCCATACTAAAATCTACAAACCTAAAGAAGCTAATCACTAAGGAGGACTCTAGGGAAGATGCTTAAATCTCATTCAGAATGGCAAATAGCATAGACACCAGAAGCATTGGAAGAGAAGAAACAGGATGGGAGCCTACTATAGAGGGTGCTCTGAAAGGCCCCACCCAAAAGGGAATCGAAGCAGATGCTAAGACTCACAACCATACCTTGGGCAGAGTGCAGGTGGTCTTATGGAAGAAGAGGGAGTGAGGCTAGAAGGACATGGAGGGGACTGAAATCCCACAAGGAGACCATCGAAGCTAAAAATAAAATAAATAAATAAAAATAAAAATAAAAATAAACAAACTTAGCCCAGGGTGTCCTGCACAGACTGATGCACCAACCAAGGACCGTGCATGACTAGGACCGAGACCCTCTGCTCATATATAGCCGATTGGCAGCTCAGTCTCCATGTGGGTTGCTAAGTAAGAGAAGTAGGGGCGGATTCTGTGATGAAATCAGTTTTCTGCTCTTTGATCACTTGTCCCTGGTGATTAGGCCTTGCCAAGCCACAGAGGAAGAGGATCCAGGCAGTCCTAATGAGGCTTGATAAGCTATGGACAGATGGCAAAGGAGGAGAACTCAGTGGACAAGGGGAAGGGGATGTGGGGAGAGGGAGGGAAGGTAGGGATGGGAGAAGTTGAGAGAGGGGGCCTCAATCAGGATATATAATGAATAAATTGTGGAAAAAAATAAAAATTAAAAAAGAGAAAAAAGGGGTGGAGGAGGCATCTGTGATGGCTAACTTTGATTGTCCTCTCATGGTTTTGAATCATTATAAGCATTTCTGTAAAAGATTTTTCTAGATTAAGTTAACTAAGGTGGGATGACCCCAATTTAGATGTGGGTGGTGCTACTCTTTTGGTTGTGGTCCCAGTGAACATAAGAGGAAGAAGTTACTGAGCACAGGCATTTATCATTCTGATTCTGAATTGCAGATTCAATGTGACCAATACCCTCCCATTGTAGCTGCCATGCTTTCCCTGCTATGATGCACTGTGTACCCTGGAATTATAATCTATAATAAACACTTTATTGTTGAAGTTGCTTCAGTGAGGTGTCTTTTCAGGACAATGCGACAAGTAACCAATACATTATCTAACTTGACGCCAGTGTTAAAATTCTCCGTCATTATATGGAAACATGCATGTTATGTAATAAAGGGTAAGTGCATTGGCTTGTGACCCAGGACCCAAGGAAACTATGGTGCTGAACTGCATTTGTTTACCATTCTTCCTTCCACCCTAAACTACAGTTGAAGGACCTAGAACATACATGATATATGCTAACGGGAGAGAAAAAATAAAAGGGTAGAGTACCAGATACAAAAGTCTTACACACCCTGCTCTCTGCCCAGAGTTTAGTTGTGAGTCTCAGCAACTGCTTCTATCTTCTGCTCGGTGGAGTCTTTCAGGTAAGCTCCTGTCCTCTTCTGTCTCTTCAACTGCTTCTGGTATCTATTCTATTTGTTCTTCTGAATGAGAAGTAAGCATTCTCCCTAGGGTCTTCCTTGTTATTTAGCTTCCTAAGGTCTGTAGATTTTAGTAAGTTTATCCTGTATTATATGGCTAATATCTGTTTTATTAATGTTCTCAAATGTATAGAAGCAGAAAGCAGAGTTCATTGGGAAGAATTGAGAAGGACAGGCATGTTGCTATTAAAAGAGGGTTTTTGAGGCAAGGAAAATAGTTCATATTCTGGGTGTATTAATGAGAGTTTCCCATTTTATATTTATAATACAGTTTTTTAATTGTTATTACTCGAGGAAGCTCTTTAAGGTCTATTCAGGATTTCTTTGTATGCTTACAACTGATGAATGCATATTTATCTAAAACAATTTTTTAATTAACAAGAACATCTTGATCATGCTGTAGCCATTATGTTATAAAAGCTAGGCTCCTGGCATTTCATGCATTGCTATGATTAAAGGCTAGTACAGTCTTGGGTCCTGAGGGGAGTAGATCCATATTATGAATTTTAAGAAGACCAGAATGTGTTCACACACTTCCATATTCAATCTGAATCAAATGATCTCTACCTACATAGTCTCAGAACGTCGAAGGTTGGTTTAGGTGGATCTCTATTATAGGCCACCCTGGGAAAAATAGTGAAATCCTGAGCAGCTAATAAAACAGAGTGAGATTCTGATTCAAAACCAAACCAACTGAATCAAGAGGATGTAAAGATTAATTAAAAATACTAGCCACTAGTTTAATATGAGAACTGCCAAGGAGCTACACACACTCCAGTAATAAGAATTCCCCCTTTCAGTGGACCAGGGAAAGGGGATAGGGGGAAGAGGGAGAAAGGACTTGGGGGAGTTGAGGGAAGGGGCTTCAATAGGGATATATAATGAATAAATTGTGAAGGAAAAATAATAAAAATTAAAATTAAAAGAAAGAAAGGATCTGTATAACAAGAAAAAAAAAGTATAAGAAAACCTCGAAGTTAGTTACCCCCAGTCAGGGCATGACAAGGTGGCTAGTAACTGACTGTGTAACAGCCTATATGACTTTAAGCAAATTCTCTTCAGGGTTTTAAAAAAAAAAGTTTCCACTTCACTGTTCTCCTTTCTTTTTCTAACACAAACTGCCGATGCACTGAGGTTGGCATATTGTTGTGTCTTAATGTTACCAATTCCTAGGAAAACTACAGAGGAAGGGTTAAGTGTTGACAAAACAGTTTTGAATATCAAAAGATCTATAAAGTGAGGTGGGGTGGGTGAGGACTGGGAGGAGAAGAGAGAGGGGAACTATGGTCTGGATGTAAAGTAAATAAATAGGTTAATTAATTAAAAAATAAAAGATCCACAGATCATTGTGATGGTCTAATGAATAGAACACTTGCACTGAAACTTCATTACCACGTTCAAGTCCTGACAGACACATAAAAACAGATGGTGTCATCAAGCACATCTGTAGTCCTGGTATTTCAAGATGAGAGGTGGACAAAGAAATGTAGCCTGGATGATTGCATGCCAGCCTTCCTGGACTGTGCAGCACACAGAAGCAGTGGGGCGGGAACAAAGAACTAACTTCTAAAGTTGTCCTCTGAATTTCACACTGTATCATGGCATATATGTGCCTGGTAATAAAAGTAACAATAATAATAAAAATGGAGAACTAACTGCTATCAGAATTAAATAATGTAACATACACAAAATCAAGTAATTATATTAATGCATCTCTTCCTATCTTTATGATTATGTTGGATTACTATGGTTTAAAAATAGGTGTTGTAATCAAAAGATTTTTTGGTATCCCTCATACACTGATACTCATATTGAAATAGAAGAAATGGAATCCACTATTCTACACAAATGAGATTAAAAAATAGCAGTAGCCATAAATTTTAAGTAAAACAGTAAAAAAGAGAGTTTCAAAGAAGGTCATTATATAACAATATTGGGGTCGTCTCACAACAGGAAAGAGTCATTCTAAATATACAGACACCAAAGATGGTAGCACACTGGTGAATAAAGCAAACGTTAAGAGCTCTGAAGGGAGAGATCAACTCCAGCACATATTTGAAAACTTTAACATTCCACTTTTAGCAATGGGAAGATCACCCAGACAGAAAATTAAATAAAGAAACAGCAAAGTTAAATTGCACCCTAGAGTAAATGGGCCTCATAGACATTCATAGAACATTCTACCCAAAAGCAAAGATGTATTCTCTCCTCATCAGCACACAGGATCTTTTCCAGAGAAGATTGTGGGGTAGATCACTAAACAAAATGTGATAAAGAAGTTACGCTGAGTAGCACTTCAGAACACAATCAAAATCAACTAAAAATTAGTTATAAAACATTGGAAGTATAAGATATAGGGAAATTCACTTACTTTTGAACAGCTAATAAAACAAAAAAGAGATTACTTTTTTAATTCATGAAAAGCATGTATATGGAATGCAGCACATCAAAACACTGAAATCATCAGAAAATCTTCCTCCTGTAGTAGATGGTAACTGACACAGAGGCCCACAACTAGACAGTGTCCAGAGACTGAGAGATTTTTGAACACTAAGTCTCAAATGAGTTGTTTTCTTGAATTCCTCACTCCTCGAGGATCAAGGAACTTCACTGAAGAGAAGGCAGGAATGAACCAATGCAGATGGAAGACTTCAAGGACACAGTCTCTGCCAGACACAGTAGAACTTACAGAGACTGTGGCAGCATGCACAGGGCCTACACAGATCTAATCCAAATGGGCTCTCAGCACTGAGAGCAGACATTGACATGGGTTCCCATTCCTACCCAGAAGGTATCTCAAATTGACAACCGCTAGTAAAGGACAAAATTGTTTTCTCAGTCTCACTGGGTATAAAAAAGCCACACTTAAGAGAAGGCTCTGTCCACAGCAGTAGATGGTAATATAAAACAAATTAAGTAGAAACAAATTCCTATGAGATACATCAGAAACAAAAACAAGAATGGAAACATTTAAACTGCAGTAATCAACCTGAAGAGATAGCTCAGCAGTTAAGAATACTGGTGGCTCTTTCAGAGAAACCAAATTTTATTCCCAGCTCCCAAGTGACAGCTCAAAATTAATTTCTGTTCTTTTCTGGCCTCCAAAGCCTCTGTATGCATACAGTATATAGACATATTCACACACACACACACACAAATACTCATACACACACACACACAAAATAACTAAGTATTTAAATATGATCTTTAAAATGGAAGTTTTAAGTGATGTGCTAGCCAGTTTTATTTATTGACACAACTTGACACAAACTTATAGTAATCTAAGAGGAAGGTACCTCAGTTGGTAAAGTGCCTCCATAAGATCCGGCTGTTGGCAGACCTGGAGGGCATCATCTTAATTAGTAATTGATGTGAAAAGCTTAGGACATTGCAGATAATTCTATCCTTGACCTGGTGGTCTTGGGTTCTATAATAAAGGAGGCTAATCAAACCAGTAAGCCGCAGCTCTCTATCCCGCCTGCATCAGATCCTCTCTTCAGGTTTCTGCCCAAGTTCTTGTCTTGACTTCCTTCAGTAAACAACAGTGCTATGCAAGAATAAATCAAATAATCCCTTTCCTCTCCATGTTGCTTTGGCCATGGTTTTTTCAGAGCAATGATGACCCTAAGAGAAGTAACCACTTGTTACTGCTTGTAAAAAAATTAGTGAAATAAAAACTAAGTTCAAACTAAATTACAGGAAAGAAATGATTAAGAACAGAGCACAAATAGAGAAAATAACATTTTCACAATTAACATAAAAAGTACATGAAACCGCATATGTGTTCCTAATACTCTGCCAATCAAGCAGTGTGTGACATTGTCATATTGCAATTTTCTTATTAATTAACAGAGAATGATCTCTTCTTTGAGTTCCAGTGAGGACCATAGTATCATTTTTCACATACTGGACATATTAATAACATTATGCAATGTAATTTAAAAGAAGGGAATGCAAGTACATTACATACCATTGCTCATATGTTCTAGTAAATAGTAGAACCAGGCCTAGATTCTCTACTTATAAATACAGCACTATGAGCATTACAAGATTCAGACAATTGCATACAGCACAACATTAAAAGCTGACCTTTCCAACATCATTTAGAGACACCATCAGACACCATGTCCTAACACATGGATGCTTGACAGCTTTCTTGATATCCCTTGTAACATTCTTTTTATACATTCTGTAAAATGTGTTGTATAAATGTGATGGTCTGAGTCATTCCTTAGCATTTACAGGAAATGATTTGGGAACCTCTATTGGAAATATGGGCAGTCTCAAATCCCTTATGTAAAATAGCATGGTGTTTGTATATGCTCCACACACTAATGCCACTTTGAAATTGTGTCTACATTATTCACAATATCTAATACAATGTAAGATCTATATAAATTGTTGTGAAGTTATATTGTTAAGTTAATAATTACATAAAGTAATTGGTATAAATAGATATTTATTTTGCATGTATGTTTGAGTACAGCGACAACTGCACGTATGAACATATGTGAAGGCAGAGGAAAACCTCAGATGTCCTTCCATGGGTACCATCTGCTGGTTTTTGAAATAAGTCTTCTCATTGGTCTAAACTTGTCAAATAAGGTAGACTTAAAAAAGCAGCTTCTTTTATACTGGCTCTGGGATTGAAATGCAAACCTATTGTTCACAGGTCCACCATTTTACTGGCAAAAGTATCTGGACAGAACTAGACATGTTTTAAGATATGTCTTTGGCTCAGGGTTAGTTGAACCTGCAGGTGTAGGATTCTAGACATGAAAGACCAATGCATCTATGTTTTTTCGTGAAAATGAGAAATGAGAGATGGTTTGAGTCAAGTACTTTTTGTCCTAGCCCAAGCCAACTATAAGAAAAGTCTTTTGCAACCCATCAAGAAACTCTCTGGTAGACTGTTTCTAACAACATATAAGCAGAGCCTGAATCTATAGCTGGCCTATAAAAAGATAGAGAATTAGGACAATCATTCTATTCAATTGAGACCTTCACTGCTTTCCCTATGGGAAACTCTTAATTGATACCTATTTGAATTAGTCTGGTATTGAGAGTGAGAAAACAGCAGCTATTTTGAAATAATGAGAAACTTTCTCTGCTCTTATACAGTAAATGAAACTTGTGCCATCGCCTCAAGTATTGTAATTCCCTCATGAACAAAATTGGCCCAAATAATTACCCAATGCTTGGAGCAACATAAATAAGAGTTCTCTAGTTTATACATTTACAATAAATGCTTCTATGTGTGGGAAAAGAACAAAGAAGAAAAGGGAAATACATTTACAAGTTACTAGATTCAAAATCAATGCTCCTTTTTTAACCATTTAGTTAAAATAGTAGTTATTAAAGTTTCTGAAACTACTTAACCCTATTTAGCAGATCTGTTTTCCATAGATTATGCCTGCTGGCTGTCTTTTCTTGTTTCTGTGTTTTACAGGGTTTACATTGAGAGGACTGTGA
The DNA here is from genome assembly GCF_030254825.1 of Meriones unguiculatus. Classification (NCBI taxonomy): domain Eukaryota; kingdom Metazoa; phylum Chordata; class Mammalia; order Rodentia; family Muridae; genus Meriones; species Meriones unguiculatus. The sequence goes on from NC_083353.1 coordinate 8,517,119, forward strand.
GCCCAAGGATTAGCTATCAATTAAAGTTTTACACAGATGAAAGTATTTGCAAACAATCTGGGTACTTGTGAAAACTTTTAGGACTGAAATAAGCCTTCTGTCTTAGTATTTCTGAATTTTATTATTTCAGATGGAGACTGGACTTTGCATGGTCTTAAACTTGTCTTTTATAGTTTGCAGATACCTCAGAACAAGTACTTAAAGAAGACATATCATTCACACTTAATTATATGTAAAATAATCAAAACTAAATATTAGTTTTCAACCTGGTAGACTACTCAAACATTTTATTATTTACTTACTTACTTATTGTTTATTTATTTACTATTTACTTCCTTAAAATAAGAGACAGATATTAATTTCCTTTTCATTTTCTATAATGATAATATGTATACATGGAATAGAGAAGAAATGGGACTCTGATTTTATTATGTCTGGATATTATGAGCAATGGCACATCAAAGTGCTCTGTGAAAGAAAAAGAACATTTTAAGTTTGTAAGTGGTTTCAGGAAAGAAGATAAAATGAGAAAGAAAGGCAAAAACTCAAAGATGCAGAGAAATGAGTTAATGGAATCATCAGATTGTTATCTGATATTGTACATCTAGCCAACAAAGCCCACTTGCATGCTGGGAGGAGATCAGTGGATCCATAGTCTTTAAATAACAACATACCTTACAAGAAGAAATTTTATGCTTGGTGGTTGGTTAACTTTTCTATGGGATACTTGTCCTGGGAAGACAAAAGTCACGTATCTACTCATTCTAGTTAGGGAACCAAAAACAGAACTAAGTAATGACAGCACCAATCTTGAAGCTGGTGAACCAATGAGTGTATTGGGGTTACTTGCAGGAATATTATTGTGGGGTTACTTACTGGAGCAAAAATGATGCATAGGAAATAACTGAAAGCCCACCCCAGATGAATGGTGGCTCAAAACAAACAAACAAACAAACAAACGAACAAACAAAAACCTGGAAGCCTGGAATTCACTGCATCATTTGAAGGCAGTTTGGCAGGTCAGACAGTCTCTCCTAGGCAATGTGGTCAGTCTAAAGATCTCCTTGGCAGTCCATATTCCTTATACAAACTTAAGAAAGGAGAAGATTTGGGCATCATTCCAGTTTCAGAGACTTCCTGAGGTTTCTGAGTTGTTTATTTCCTGAGTATTTTTTATTTTATTTTAATTTTTAATAATTACACTTTATTCACTTTGTATCCCCCATAATCCCCACCATCCTTCCCTCCCCATTTTCCACCCATGCCCCTCCCCAAGTCCATTGATAAGGGAGGTCTTCCTCTTTTTCCTTCTGATCCTAGTCTATGAGCTCTCATCAGGCGTGGCTGCATTGTGTTCTCCTGTGGCCTGGTAAGGCTGCTCCCCCATCAGGGTGAGGTGATCAAAGAGCAGGCCAATCAGTTCAGGTTTTATAACCTTAAAAACCATGTTTTCTTTCTATGAAAAATTTAGTGCGTTATTACTCAATTAAGCCACCATATTTCTTTTTTTTTAAATTTTTCATCAATTACAATTTATTCATTCTACATCCCCCCATAAGCCCCTCCCTCCTCCCCTCCCAATCCCACCCTCCCTCCTCCCTCTGCTTGCATGCCACTCCCCAAGTCCACTAATAGGGGAGGTTCTCCTCTCCTTTCTGATCTTAGTCTATCAGTTCACATCAAAAGTGGCTGCATTGTCCTCTACTATGACCTGGTAGGGCTACTCCCCTCCAGGGGGAGGTGATCAAAGAGCAGGCCAATCAGATTATGTCAGAGGCAGTCCCTCTTCACATTACTATGTAACCCAATTGGACTCTGAACTGCCCTGGGCTACATCTGTGCAGGGGTTCTGGGTTATCTCTATGAATAGTCCTTGGTTGGAGTATGAGTTTCTGGGAAGTTCCCTGTGTTCAAATTTTCTTGTTCTGTTGCTCTCCTTGTGGAGACCCTGTCCTCTCCAGCTCTTACTATTTCCCAGTTCTTACATAAAATTCCATTCACTCTGCCCAACAGTTGCCCATGCGGCTCAGCATCTGCTTTGATAGTCTGTAGGGCAGAGGCTTTCAGAGGCCCTCTGTGGGAGGTTTCTAGGTTGTTTCCTGTTTTCTTCATTTTCTAATGTCCATCCTCTTTGCCTTTCAGGATGGGGATTGACCGTTTTAGGTAGGGTCCTCTCTCTTGCTTAGTTTCTTTAGATGCACAGGTTTTAGTGGGTTTGTCCTATGTTGTATGTCTATATGAGTGAGTATATACCATGTGTGTCTTTTTGCTTCTGGGACAACTCACTCAGGATGGTCCTTTCCAGATCCTACCATTTACATGCAAATTTCATGATTTCCTTATTTTTCATTGCTTATATTCCATTGTGTAGATGTACCACAATTTCTGCATCCATTCTTTAGTTGAGGGGCATCTGGGTTGTTTCCAGCTTCTGGCTATTACAAATAAAGCTGCTACAAACATGGTTGAGCAAATGTCCTTTTTGTGTACTTGAGCCTCTTTTGGATATATGTCCAGGAGTGGTATGGCTGGATCTTGAGGAAGCACAATTCCTAGTTGTCTGAGAAAGCACCAGATTGATTTCCAGAGTGGTTGTACAAGTTTACATTTCCACCAGCAGTGGAGAAGGGTTCCCCTTTCTCCACAACCTCTCCAGCATGTGTTGTCACTTGAGTTTTTGATCTTGGCCATTCTCATGGGTGTAAGGTGAAATCTCATGGTTGTTTTGATTTGCATTTCCCTAATGGCTAGTGAGGTTGAGCATTTCTTTAAGTGCTTCTCTGCCATTCGATATTCCTCTACAGAGAATTCTCTGTTTAGCTCTGTTCCCCATTTTCTAAGTGGATTACTTGGTTTGCTGCTTTTCAGCTTCTTTAGTTCTTTATATATACTGGATATGAGTCCTCTGTCAGATAAAAGGTTGGTGAAGATTCTTTTCCAATCTGTAGGTGGTCGCTTTGTTTTGATGACGGTAACCTTTGCTTTACAGAAGCTTTTCAGTTTCATGAGGTCCCATTTATTGATTGTTGCTCTTAGAGCCTGTGCTGTTGGTGTTCTGTTCAGGAAGTTTTCCCCTGTACCAATGAGTTCTAGGGTATTACCCACTTTTTTTTCAAGCCGATTTAATGTGTCTGGTTTTATGTTGAGGTCTTTGATCCACTTAGACTTCAGTTTTGTGCAGGGTGATAAGTATGGATCTATTTTCAGTTTTCTACATGTAGACATCCAGTAGGACCAGCACCATTTGTTGAAGATGCTATCTTTTTTCCATTGAATGGTTTTGGCGTCTTTGTCAAAGATCAGGTGTCCATAAGTGTGTGGGTTTATTTCTGGGTCCTCTGTTCGGTTCCATTGATCCACCATTCTGTTTCTATGCCAGTACCATGCAGTTTTTAAAACTGTTGCTCTATAGTACAACTTAAGATCAGGGATGGAGATACCTCCAGAAGCTCTTTTATTGTAGAGGATTGTTTTAGCAATTCTTGGTTTCTTGTTATTCCATATGAAGTTGAGAATTTTTCTTTCCAGGTCTGTAAAGAATTGTGTTGGTAATTTGATGGGCATTGCATTGAATCTGTAGATTGCTTTTGGTAAGATGGCCATTTTTACTATGTTAATCTTGCCAAGCCATGAGCATGGGAGATCTTTCCATCTTCTCATATCTTCTTCTAATTCTTCCTTCAGAGAGTTGAAATTTTTTTCATACAAGTCTTTGACTTCCTTGGTTAGGGTTACTCTGAGGTACCTTATGTCATTTGTGGTTATTGTGAAGGGTGTTGTTTCCCTACTTTCTTTCTCAGCCATTTTGTCTTTTGGATACAGGAGGGCTACTGATTTTTTTTTGAGTTAATTTTGTATCTGGCCACTTTGCTGAAGGTGTTTATCAGCTGTAGGAGTTCCCTGGTAGAGTTTTTGGGGTCACTCACGTATACTATCATATCATCTGCAAATAGCAATAATTTGACTTCTTCCTTTCCAATTTGTATCCCCTTGATCTCCTTCAACTGTCTTATTGCTCTAGCAAGGACTTCCAGAACTATGTTGAAGAGATATGGAGAGAGTGGGCAGTCTTGTCTTGTCCCTGATTTCAGTGGGATTGCTTTAAGTTTCTCTCCGTTCAGTTTGATGTTGGCTATAGGCTTGCTGTATATCGCCTTTACTATGTTTAGATATGTGCCTTGTATCCCTGATCTCTCCAATACTTTGAACATGAATGGATGTTGGATTTTGTCAAAGGCTTTTTCAGCATCTAGGGAGATTATCATGTGTTTTTTTTATTTCAATTTGTTAATATGGTGGATCACATTGATGGATTTCCATATATTGAACCACCCCTGCATGCCTGGGATGAAGCCTACTTGGTCATAGTGGATAATATCTTTGATGTGTTCTTGGATTCGGTTTGCAAGTATTTTATTAAGTATTTTTGCATCAATGTTCATAAGGGAGATTGGCCGGAAATTCTCTTTCTTTGTTGAGTCTTTGTGAGGTTTAGGTACCAAGGTGACTGTGGCTTCATAGAATGAATTTGGTAATATTCCTTCTGTTTCTATTTTGTGGAATAGTTTGAAGAGAATTGGTGTTAGCTCTTCTTTGAATGTCTGGTAGAATTCTGCGCTGAAGCCATCTGGTCCTGGGCTTTTTTTGGATGGGAGACTTTTGATGACCGCTTCTATTTCTTTGGGGGATATAGGTCTATTTAGTTGATTTACCTGGTCCTGGTTCAGCTTTGGTAAGTCAAATCGATCAAGAAAATTGTCCATTTCATTTAGATTTTAAAAATTTGTGGCATATAGACTTTTGAAGTAAGTCCTAATGATTGTTTGGATTTCCTCAGTGTCTGTAGTTATATCCCCCTTTTCATTTCTGATTTTGTTGATTTGGGTGGTGTCTCTCTGCCTTTTAGTTAGCTTGGCTAAGGGTTTGTCGATCTTGTTGATTTTCTCAAAGAACCAGCTCTTGGTTTCATTGATTTTTTGAATTGTTTTATTTGTTTCCAATTGATTGATTTCAGCCCTGAGTTTGATTATTTCCAGCCATCTACTCCTTCTTGGCGTGTCTGCTTCTTCTTTTTCTAGGGTTTTTAAGTGAGCCATTAGGGTGCTTGAATGAGCTGTCTCCAATTTCTTCTTGAAGGCACTTAGTGCTATGAACTTTCCTCTTAGCACTGCCTTCATTGTTTCCCACAAGTTTGGGTATGTTGTGTCTTCATTTTCATTGATTTCTAGAAAGACTTTAATTTCTTTCTTTATTTCTTCCCTGACCCAGCTGTCATTTAGTAACAAGTTTTTCAGTTTCCATGTGTGTGTAGGCTTTCTGTTATTTCTGTTATTGTTGAGGTCCAGCTTTATTCCGTGGTGATCAGAGAAGATACAAGGGATTATTTCAATCTTCTTGTGTCTGTTGAGGCTTGCTTTGTGACCCACTATGTGGTCTATTTTGGAGAAGGTTCCATGAGGTGCTGAGAAGATGGTAAATTCTTTTGTGTTTGGGTGTAAAGTTCTGTAAATGTCTCTTAGGTCCATTTGATTCATGACCTCTGTCAGAGACATTGTTTCTTTGTTTAATTTCTTTTTTGTTGACCTGTCCTTTGTTGAGAGTGGGGTGTTGAAGTCTCCCACTATTAATTTGTGGGGATCTATATGTGCTTTAAATTTTATCAATGTTTCTTTCACAAATGTGGGTGCCCTTGTATTTGGGGCATAGATGTTCAGGATTGTGATGTCTTCCTGGTGGAATTTTCCCTTGATGAGTATGAAGTGTCCTTCCCCATCTCTTTTGATTAATTTTGGTTGAAAGTCTATTTTATCAGATATTAGAATGGCTACTCCTGCTTGCTTCTTGGGTCCGTTTGCTTGGAAAGATGTCTTCCAACCCTTTACCCTCAGGTAATGTCTATCTTTGTGTCTTAGGTGTGTTTCTTGTATGCAACAGATTGCTGGGTTTTGTTTACGTATCCATTCTGTTAATCTGTGTCTTTTTATTGGAGAGTTGAGTCCATTGATGTTGAGAGAGATTAATGACCAGTGGCTGTTAGATCCCTTGATTTTGATGTTGGCTGTGGTCATCAGGTTGTGTGCTTGGTTGCTTTTTGTTTTACTGAAGTGAGGTTATTTATTTCCTGTGTTTTCTTGGATGTAGCTAGTTTTCCTGGGTTGTATTTTCCCTTCTAGTGTCTTCTGTAATGCTGGATTTGTTTGTAGGTATTGTTGAAATTTGTTTTTGTCATTGAATATCTTGTTTTCTCCATCTATGAGGACTGAGAGTTTTGCGGGGAATAGTAGCCTGGGCTGACATCTGTGTTCTCTTAGGGTCTGCATGATATCCGTCCAGGCCCTTCTGGCTTTCATAGTCTCTGTTGAAAAGTCAGGTGTGATTCTAATGGGTTTGCCATTATATGTTACTTGGCCTTTTTCCCTTGCAGCTTTTAGTATTTTTTCTTTGTTCTGTATACTTACTGTTTTGATTATTATGTGGCGGGAGGATTTTCTTTTCTGGTCAAATTTGTTGGGTGTTCTGTAGGCCTCATGTATTCTAATTGGCCTCTCCTTTAGCTTGGGGAAATTTTCTTCAATGATTTTGTTGAAAATATTTTCTGGGCCTTGGAGAAGGGAGTCTTCTTTTTCCTCTATAACTATTATTCTTAGGTTTTGTCTTTTCATATTGTCTTGCAATTTTTGGACGGTCTGTGACAGGAATTTTTCAGATTTAACATTTTCTTTGACGGATACATCGATTTCTTCCATTGTATCTTCTACACCTGAGTTTCTTTCTTCCATCTCTTGTAGTCTCTTGGTTATGCTTACCTCTGTAGTTCCTGTTTTCTTCCCTAGATTCTTCCTTTCCATTATTTCTTCCATTTGTGTTTTCTTTAATTTTTCCAATTCTATCTTCAGGTCTTGATTTGTTTTGTTTACTTCCTTCACCTGTCTGATTGTACTTTCCTGTTTTTCTTTTAGTTCCTTCAGCTCTGTTTCTTTTATTTCATTCAGTGCTTTAAGCATTTCCTTTCTAATGGCCATAAACTGTTTGGCAGCAGCTTCCTCTATTTCTTTACGGATGGCAATATTTTGTTTGAGTTTATCTTGCTCTATGTCTTTACGTATCTTATTTGTTTCCTCTGTTATCATCTTCATGAGCATACTTGTTAGGTCATCTTCTTGGATTTCAGTTATGCTGGGGTGTCCAGGGCTACTTGCCCCTGGGTAACTGGGTTCTGGAGATGCCATATTGCTCTGTCTTTTGTTGCTTGAGCTTTTACGCTGGCCTCTACCCATTGTGTTATCTTAGGTGTTTGGGGTTATTTTCTGGTGGTTCCTGGGGATCCTGTGGTGGAGAGAATCCCCTTTGCAGAAAGCTGGTTTTTCCTGAAGGATGTCTTCTCAGCTTTTTTGGGTATAGTCCCTGGATGGCTGGTGTTTTTTCAGGAGTTGCTCACCTCAGGGATATAGACCTGAGTGGTAACTGTGGTCTTTGTTAGTCGAGAGGGTTCTCCTCTCACCCAGGGAAGTCCTGAGGGCAGCTGTCCTGTTTCTGGGTTTCTTGTTGTATATTTAATGATCAGCTGCTGTGACTCAGTTGGACATCAGGCGTGCAGCAACTGTTTGTGCCTGTGTCTGGAGCACAGCTGAGTGATGGCGCCTTGGCCCCACTAGTCTGCTAGACTTTTTCTAGGGAAGGATTGGGTGATTTATGTCAGTACAGTTTCCTTCCTTCCCTGTGGATTCTCTGGAGACACGGATTCCCAGTGTCTTTTTTTGCCCTGGTGCACACTGCTCAGTGTCCTCCAGCTGGCTGGCCGCAGAAACTGCCTGTGCCTGGAGCACAGCTGAGTGCTGGCGGCTCAGTCTCTGCCAGCTGTCTGGTGCACAGAAACTGCCTGTTGTCTGCCTTTGCAGCCTTTGGGAGCCTATGTGCCTCCCTAAGCTGGGTAATTTTCCGGGGGCCTTTTCAGGCTGGGGGTGTCGGCTGTGCGCTCTGAGATCAGACCAGCCGTTTCCCTCCCTGTGTGTTTGCACCCGACAGTGAAACTCATTCGCTGGTGCCCTGGTGCCCACAGTTCTATCTCAGGCGGCGAGTCAGGTGCGCAGGCAGGCAGGGCTCAGTGCTGGAACCTGGATCCCTGGCTCTGGCTCCGGGCTGGCTCCTGGGGTGCCCGTGGAACCCGAGTCTTTTCCAGGGGATGTCTGGGTGACCTAAGGCTGGTCCCAGTCGTTTCCTGTACCCTGGGGAAACATCTCAACTGAAAATTCCAGTCTCTGATAGTGTGGTGCACACGGTTCAGTCTGGGACCGTGATCAGAGACACTGGCTTGTGGCTCTGGGCTGGGGCTGGGGCCGGCAACTGGCAGCCAAGCGTCTGGCGGAACTGGGATCTCTTCTGCGGTTTAGCAGGGTGAGTTAAAAGCTGATTGAATCCCCCACCGTGGGGTATCCTCTCACCTGGGAAACACAATGACTGTGTTTTATGGCCGTGAGTTCTGATTACTGGTCACTGTGCTGATCCTGCTGCTGCTGCTCAGAATGAGAGTCCTCTCTGCGCCGCCATCTTGCCCCTCCTATTTCCTAAGTCTTAATGAACCTCTATATAGAACTTATTGAATCTTATGGCAATTCCCTCTAAGACTGAAAGAATTAACTTTTCAGAAATGGAGATTTCCACACTAGGTTTTACACAGAGGAGAATTCTCCAAAATGAGTACATATTTTGACAAAAGGTAATGCCCTCTGTGCAAACAACATCTTACCTTTTACCTTCTTCATTGTAAACCTGTGTGACTGAATCCCATCATTCTTCCAGGGCTCTGAGCACAGTATTACACAGGAAGGTATGAATTAACACATGCAAGAGGACATTCTTTGGATTTTTTTTTCTAAAAGCACTACCATGCCTATCATCTTTCATTCATTTAGCAGGAACTGGGATATTTTTTATGTTTCAGGCACTCTGGCTTCCTGTGGTAATACCACATAGGGAAGACCAAATTCTTGCTGTAAGCACTATTCCACAGGCAGTAATAATTATAGCTTACACTTGCAGTGTCAAAATAGAAGTTAAAGGGCTATGGAATATCTTCCTGAAACAGAGCAAAGGGAAGGTTACATAGGAAAAGGAAACCATAGATCACAATGTATTTGAGCTGGGATTCAAAGGATAAAACCACATATTGGGCAGAACTGAACAGTCATCCAGGAGACAGTGGGAAGTATTTTCAAATCTTGGTGGGATGATCATGCCTGAAGAAGTTGAAATAGTGTAACCGAACAAAGGCTGCAGAAAAATAGATTAAAAGGAGTCTCTATTTGGAGTTATCTTTTGGGTATAAATCATGTAAGTAGGAGTTTGTCACAAGAAGGATTTTTTTTTATTAGTGGAATGAGCCCAGTGTTTGTAGGACAGACTATGTAGTGAGTATATTATATTTAAGTGACATAAAAGAGGCTAGAGAGATGCTTAAGGGGTCGTATGCTTGCTACTCTTCCAAGGGACATGAATTTGTGTACCAACACACACATTACAACCAGTGACTTACAATCACCTAGAACTCCAGCCTCAGGGAATCTTATACCCTAATCTGTCATGTATATATGTGAATGTGTGTACATGCTTGCATGTACACACACACACACACACACACACACACACACACGGGGAGAATGACACAGAAAGAGATAAAAATAAATCTTCAGAAAATATGAGGCATATCTGATCTCCTGGGAGATCCAAAAATCGGATTGATAGGTATGTGTTCAAGACAAGCTTAGAGATGTATTTAAATGCGTCATGAATATGTGTGGCCACTGGAGTCATGTGACAAGGGGCAATCATGTACTATAATGTATAAGCCGCTGGATAAAAATCAGAGCAGAGCTGAATATGGAACGGCTTTTGTCTGTCTCTTCCATCCCCATATCCACTTTCTTACATTTCTTCACTTGTTTTTTTTTTTCCCTAGATTGGTGCTGTGTGCATAATCAATGCCCTTGCTTATTACATATCTTCTCCAGGGTCTGCCCATGAGGAATATTAATAAAATAATAGGAAGGAAACATTGCCTAGGCCAGGGTACTGTTTTCCTCATGTGGACACTTTGCGCCAACAAGGTCATGGAAACAACAAACTTTTGGAGTGACCCCTCTTGCCCTCTTGTGGCTTTCCTGTGTTGTGCTTATGTTTCCTCATTCAAATCACTGGCCATGGTTATGCCTTCTCCTGATTCCCACAACACAAATAACCGATTACAACACCAACCATTGTAAATATAACCTTAGTAAATAAAACTCATTAAAATTTTACAACCTGAGATTTACCTGTTTCTTACTGGGATCTAGGGGAAAAATAGTTCAAGATTGAGTTGTGGGGGCGTTGACATGAATACAGGCCATTTTTTCAAGATATTTATCTGTAAAAGACAACCAAAAATGATTGTAAGTTGAAAATAGCTAAGAATGGAGAGACAATACTGAGGAGAGCAAAATATGATAATCTCTATAGAGTTGAGGAGGCCTCTTGTCCTTGAAATATTGATTCTGGCAAAAAGAGTATCTGCTTCTTAGTTTTCTACAAAGACTACATTTTGAAAAATCGCATCTATCATTATAACTATTGGAATAGTTGTGCATGGTAAAGGAGGTAAAATTCCTAACACTGGCTCTAAACTCAGGATCCAAGAAATGTATGTAGTATCACCACCTCTAATTTCTAAACCGAACAATGAAAGTCACTGGATGTCTTCATATGGAATTACAATGAAACTAGGAAATGATGCTGAGGGATCATCCATTTAATGCATCCTAGAAAAAACAGAGGTAGAGTCACCCTGGCCAGATAAGTAAGTGAGTGAAAGGAATATGAGAAGGAGGAGCAGCAAACATGATGGATGAGAACAAACACAACTCTTCAGCAATTTGCTGCAGTATTTAGTGCTACTCTACAAAAGTCTCTGCTATGTAGCAATTTCCTCCAAGCTGAAACATTACAGCCTCAAGGAAAGCTCATCAAGTCTAAGAAAGTTCTAACAGGAGGGTTCTTTCTGGAGAAGTCCTTGAAGCTTATCAGATACACAGGAACCCCTCCCTCCAAGGTTATATAAGCAATAAACAATGAAGACTGATGGGAGAAATACTCCCCAAACTGTTGATCTGCCTGCAAATTGTCTAGGGTTTCTAGGTTTCATGAAACATCACCCATCCTGGGATAGGCTTTCAGGATTGTACCTGCCTTTGAGCTATCCATGGTCCTGTAAGTAACCACTCACTCATCCTCCAATAAACTGATGGTGGAATCAGTGCTATAGTCTCAATTCTCTATGTGTGTTAATAAGACTTTTTTTTTTTTTTTTTTTTTTTTTTTTTTTTTTTTTTTTACATAGCTCCAGGAGTAGTGTCAAAACACAGCAGGAAGCTACAATGCACAATATAATGTATCGTGCGTCTCCAAATCTCTTTTAATAGCCTTTTCTCTCACATTAGAAGCAGCCAAAGCTATTTAACAGACTGTGTTACAGCCCTTAGAATGTTTTATTTATCTGGTGAATGGTCCAAATAGTACCCACTATGAATTCAGGTGGAGGAAGAGATTACTGAATAGAAAGATGTTTATCCATGGAAGCAAACCCCATGAAAATTGAGTTTGAGGAATTCCTGTACCAAATTTTTGTATATAAATCATCAAGATTTTATGATCTCTTTTGGTTATGAAGTTGGCTCAGTTCACTATATATACTATGATAATAGGCAACACCTTAAAGACACACACACACATACCTCCATCAATTATCAAAAAGTGCTAGTGCTCAGCACAGGGTGAAATACAATATGGCTAGCCTTGAGAGTCTAGGCTGTTTTTATTTTGCTGATTTATATAAAAATTTCCAAATAACTGTCATACACAAAGAACTAACCACTGAGTTGAGTTAGGAAGGTGTTAACAGGATGGTGGCAAAATTCATAGGGCTTTGGAATATGAATAAGTTAGTTCCTAACTCCTTTGAAAGGAAAAACAAAACAAAACTAAGTAAGCACCCCAGAGCAGTGAAAAATTATAATCAATTATTTAGTGTTTCTCAATTTTTGATGACATATCCCAAGTCCAAGCATTTATTGGTAAAGCTAAGTCAGACAATCTGAAATAGAGGGAAAAGCAATCTAAATGAAAACGGTATTCCACAGGAGTACGGTTTGGTGCTTTGTACTTGTTAATTAATTAGCCTCCGATGGTCTTACTGTCATGTACCCCAAGTATTGCTGTTAGCATTGCTAAGAGCTTATTCCTGATTGGGTGATTTAAAAGCCTGTCCCTTGGACAGGGTAAAAGGAGTTAGGCATGGCTAAGGTTCCAGGGGCTTTGGGGACAGGAAAATCACTGGAAGGAGACAGACAAGAAGAGAGGAAAGAGGAGGAAGCCATGAGATGGTAGCATGGCAAAGCAGCTAAGTGGGCTGGGAGGAAGGACTCTGAAAGTGAGGGGAAAAGGAGAGACCCAGATGAGGGATAAGGAAATACTTATAAGATCATAGATGGAAGGCAGATCAGATAAAAATGGTTAAGGCAGATGGCATTGGATGGGTATTAGGAAATGTATGGCGGGGTTATTGAGATAGCATAGGTGGAAATATATGCCCAGCCCAAGGGTTTTAAACGCAATTATGAAATCTAGCAGGTGTCTTATTGATTGTGATAGCGGGTTAGATAATACTGCCAAAATAACTATAGGGCTAACAATAAACATTATTTAGCCCAGTACCATTTATTTACCACGATACCCAAAGGTCTCCACTATGCTGACATCTTTTAGTATTTCACATGGAACATTGATCATCTGTCAAAATCAGAAATTCCAGCATCTGTCTCTTCTTTTCTATTTAAGTATCTCAGAATTCAAGGGATATCTTCTGTCTAAAGAAGTTTCAGTAACGTTGAATCTAGGTCACCACTGTTTCTTGGTAATGCCATTGAAGTCATGTGTCAGAGCAGATTACTGGATTTTATAGTCTAATGGATCCCATCCAAATGTTGATTGTTTGGGTTATTTGAAAACCATGGTAGTTAGTGAAAGAGAAAGATCTCCCACCCTCCATGGCAAATCTGTGTGTGTGTGTGTGTGTGTGTGTGTGTGTCTTTTATTTCTGTTTCTGGGAAAACACGTTTCATAATCAACTACTTAAGAAAGGGACGGTTCAAGGATTATGCCTTTCTTCTTCCTGTCAACCACTTTTCTTTAAGTGACAACTGCCCTGCTCGATGTGATGCCTTTTCATTACAGTTTTACAAAAAGCATACTTTTACAGGCTACTTTGTGGAAAACTAGGTATGGTTAGCATTTTTTTTAGGATAAAACATATTCTTTACAGATAGAAATCCCTAATAATTGATAGCAATATTATATGCTAGATTATGGTATTAGAAGAAACATCTTGGCAAAAAGAAAGGGGAACAAGGAATAACACATTCAAAAGAAATATCAACCGCTTGTATTTTCAAAGGTTATTCTACCTTCCAACATAATATTTTATCCATGTGACTATAGAACGTGCCATAAATTATTATTCTATTTAAATTTCTCACATTACGGGGAAAAATAAAAAATCTAAGAGACAGGAATACTTGTTATCATTTAGGTCCAAAATGTCCCTCTAAGACTGTATTAAAATCTCCCTCTAAGACTGTATTAAAATCTTGGTCTTTGCTAAAAGGTAGGGTAAGAGCTATGAATTGCTGTTTTTTTTTTTTTTAGATTCAATACAATCATTGCAATCACAAAATAATAACAACCGTGATTACCTACACTGCACCCACAAGCTGTAATGACAGAAAAATGAACTGTTGCTTACAATTGCAGTGGGACGCATAAAGAAAAAAAAATAATTTTTTTTCTTGATCTGCTAATCTAGATTCAGTTCATAGATAAAGACCCAGTTTGAACAATAACCCTCAGAGTCTTATGTAGATGGACTCTGAAGTTACTTAGGAGAGTCTGTACTTTGACTTCCAACCATTTTCCAGGCTATGATTCCTTGTTGTGATGATTGGCTGTGTCATGAGCTGCAGGACATAATCAGCCACATGACCACAAAAGTCATTCATGCTTACAATGGTGTGTTACTAAACCATGGTGTTCTGTGGGTTAAGTACACTAAAAGCAGTTTTGAGTTGTGATATTTTTATAGCTTGTTTAGACATGACTGTGTCCTAAGTGAGGAAATACTTTTTTTTTCAATAGTTAAACACTTAGCAGCCACTCCACCTCCCAATTTTTGAGCTGTACTAGTTGATGGTCTTTATTTTTTTTGCTAGAGATTATTTCTTCCATGTCCCTATAATCATATGATTACAAATATAACCTTTTAGATGTAAAATAAAAAAGAAAACAAACAGAGGATTTGGTTTTGATTCCCAGCATCCACATGGCAGTTCACAGCTGTCTGTAATTTCAGTTGCAGTGGATCAGACACTGTCTTTTGACCTCTGAAGGCATCAGGCACACATGTGGTGCACAGACAAATATGTAGACAAAACATCCACACATGTAATTTTTTAAAGAAGCCTTGCACTTTAGAGCCTTAGCTTCACACTCTGATTTATGGTCCTTTCCAGTCCCGAACTCTTCCCTGTTGCCCATTTACAAAACACCAAAAGTGAGATAATTTCCTTTGTTTTGTGGTGTTTCTCTCAAGGATGCCCCCGGCCCCATCATCTTTCTCTTACTTGTACTTAAAGCACTGTCCCTTAATGAATCTCCTTCCCAGGTTATAAATGAAAGCCAGTTCAAAGGTCCAGCTCATTTTGGTTTTCATTATAATACTCTTCTATCTCAAGACCCAAACATGACTCTCATCGTCACAGGATCTCCTCATAGACCTCATTCTGGAAGAGTAACTCTTCTCCTGAACAGACCATTCCACCTGCTACTTTCTCATCTAACTAACATGAACAACATAAGATAAACAATATTTCCTATGGTACAAAAGTGATTATAGATGATAATATGGTCATCACTTTTATTGAAAAAAAAACAACTTGCTGAAAGGCAAATAAAATTTCATGCAAATAATTAGATAAATAATGTTACAGAAAGACACTCAGAAACAAAGAACTAAATAAATCAGTGGAGAATAAGAAACCAAGAAGCTTTGGTAAAAGACTCACAGATTTACTTCTTAATGTTGTATAAAACATAAGGGAATCCATGCTCTGAATGGAAGCTCCTCAGGGTTATCATGAGTCTTAGTAGTCACATGAGCAACACAACAATCTACCACCTGTGTTGTTATTGTTTGGCCTCTTCTCCTTATCACTTCACATTAGAACAATGGACTTCGCAGATAGGAAGACTCAGCATGAAGTCAGAAACATAGATGTCTCACTAGGCTGAACCTGCTGAGAACCACATCTGCCATCCACAGAAACGACACCACAAAAGACTCAAATCTCAGGGCTCCAGCTAACAACTCATAGCAGGGCAGTTATGGGAAATCCCCTTAACAACTACAAAAAAGCATTTTATTCTCATTTAATAAGAGATTAGTCTTACTGTGTGGAATGGTATGATTTTCCTTTGTGTGTATTCTCTGTGGAGTTGCCTGATGTTCTATCACTGTATAGATTTCTGCATTACTGCTTCTGGCCAATGAACCATTTCAAAACTGACAAGGGATACAAGGGTCTAGTCTTCCTGGTATCTGAAGACCACAGAGCTAGGGGTGTGTGAATTACAAAGAAGGCACCAATATCTCATCCCTGCACTCAGGATACTGAGGCACTCAGCATTGAAGGATATCCTGGGCTACATAAAATAAACCTTGTAAACAAATATAAGTTCAAGCTGCACTGTGATGCAGTAAAAGAGTTGAACCTTAGCGTCCAGCAATATGAATTCATGAGGCTTCTGTGACTGTTGTCTATAACCTCCTAAGACTTTGAACACCAACAAGCTACAAACTTCCATGAGACTGACTTGCTTTTCCTATAAATAAAAGAAGTACTACATCACTTTGGGGATTGTTATAATAACATATGCCAATTTAAATTTTTTTTTAATTATCAACGTAATCTTATCTCCTAACACACTAACCCTGCAGACACACTGAAGTTATCGAGAGATCTCAGACATGGAATTCAAGAGAAATCTGAACCTTGGAGGCATCTGAATTTACCCTTGACATTTAAGTGACATTACTTATGAAGATAACAGATGTTTTCACAGTTCTAAAATTAAGGTTTACTTTGTTGTCTTTTCAAGATTTACATAAACTGTTTAGCTTCATCATTGAGCACAGTTGAGTGTATAAGGAAGTTGCTGATAGGAAATGTACACACACATTAGGAGCCATTTGCTGGCCTTGCAGGCTGTTTCCCCTCTTCTTGAAGAATGGAAGAATGAGCAAGATTTCTTCATAAAAGTTACTTACTACTGGGTTTCTCTTTTCAGTCATTTAAGATTCCGTCTTGGGTCACAACTCGGGTCACCATTAACAGGTGTCTCTTCCTGGGTACTCGGGCATATAGTACCTTCCCAGATACTTCTGTCTTGTCATATGCTCCTAGGCCGTAGGGCCTTTAGTCTTTGAACAGTATGGACCAGGCCCTGCCTTATACTTCTCAAAATAATTTTATTGCTATACTAATTTTATTGCTAATCTCTCAACACACACAAATGTGCATACTTTTTTAATTTAGAAAATTTCCAACTTAGTGAGATTTATTTTGAAACTTCGAATGTGAAGAATTAATTAATTTTGTTCCTTCTGCTTAGTTTTGTATTCTCTCTTTCCTGAGATGTTAAGTTGGAAAACTCTTTAAAACTTAAATGGGTAAGAGGCCAGAAATTAAGACAAAGTGACTAGAAAATACACATATACAGTGATACCTATAAATTCTGTATTAAACACTGATTTAAACAGAAAGCAGGATGCCAAAACATGGCTACATATATAGAAACACATATTCATAAGTACCAGGTAAGCATCTCTGTGCCAAAACCAGAAATAGCCTTTTTAAGAAGACTATATTTGAATGTTTCTGGCATAATCTATATATATAGAAAGCAAATGTCCTCAAAATAAACCTTTTTGTTTTTGAATAGTCACCAGAATAGCTGTATCATCATTCAATATAGAACAAATATTTTATTCATTCTTCATGGTGAGGACTCCACACAGCGGATTAAAGCCAAATATGAATCTTTCACGCATGAATGCTAAGTGTTCTTTTTATACATATACAGGACTTCTGCATGATGAAAGGTGAACTCTTGTGTGGGGGGAGACCATTTGATCCCTTCGTGGGTGTTAGAAACCCAGTCTTTCATCTCTCTTATGGAGGCAATGTTACAGCAAAGCAGAAGCCTCAGCATAAAGCTGAGGTCCTGTGAACTCTGCTATTAACTGTGGGAAACCTTGCAGTTAATCTAGGAACACAGAGAACACTTTGTTACTCAACTAGTGAGAAATGAACAGTGTGCAGGAGGCTCAGAGAAAATAGAGGTTTGGGAAGAGTCAGTTGCTGAAGGTGATGAAGGGCTGCATGAGCAGGCCCAGAACAAGACCATTAGCCTTGCTGAGCTCCTGCAACAACAGTGTAGCAGGTTAAAAGATGGTGCAGGCCCATCTAAATCAATAGTCGGTCTGATGATGAAAAGGCTATGCCCTCTGCTAACTTCCTCCATATTGTGTAAATGATGTTTTCTTAGGCTGAGTCTTGCCCTTGTAGATTCAATTTTACAAGACATATCTGACTCTATACTAATGATGGAAAATGCCTATGCCTCTGATTAGGCCTGCAAATGACATCATCCATCTGTCACACCAATTTTACATAGACTTACAAATTATTTTGAAGTAGAAAGGGTGTTGCCCTATCAATGTGTCAGGGTGAATTGATACTGTGAGATGACATGGTCATAATAATAATAATAAAACTATATCAGGGACACCAGACCCCCAAAATTATTGGACACATTCATCCAAGGAAAAGGTATAAAAAACTCCTTTACTTAGACTCTATAAAATGATGGACACCTAGTGCTGTGATTTCAATGGCCCTGTATTTGACATCTGTTATGTGAAATGTGTGTGTGTGTGTGTGTGTGTGTGTGCGCACGTGTGTGTGTGTGTGAACTAGCAACAGGCAGAGAAGTCCCTATCATCCCTGGGGCTTCAAAGACAGTTGACTGCCATCTTCTGCTCCACAGGATCACCAGTTTGGTCCTGGAACTGCTTTTCCAAAACAGGTCTGTCTTTTCATCTCTACAGCTGAGCTAATCTTCTCCAGTCTGACTCCCCAGTGGCCTGAGAAGAGCTTCTTCCCTGTGGCTGGGGTGGCTTCTTAGCTTGTCAAGAGAGATTATATTTGTCAGGCTACTTACAAAACCTGTTCAGCTTTGCTGTAGCCTCTTTAATTTGTGTTCATTCTGGAAACCACATATCTGCATATACATGTGGATACATTTATAGCGTGACATGAAATACTATCATTAATTAAGATCAAAAAGTTTCCAAAAACCTATGTTTGCTTCAGTCAGTTTACTAAAGTAGTTGGGATTATCTGATAAATTATTGTCATTAAAACTACACTTTTTGTTATTTAATTAATTCTGACATTATTAAAAGAATACAAATGTGTCCATCTATGTGTGTGTCATCATGTGTGGGATTAAATCTTTAGAATTTATATGTCTTATGTTTCTCACTCCATCAAAGAGTAATGCTTGGACTTTCTGGTAGAGTGGTATGTTCCTCAAATATAACATGATTCCCTGTCTGTTACCACCTTGAAATAAAAATCATTTTAGTTTAGTAATCATGAAAACTAACTGAACAGAGAAATATATAGGTACCAGGTTTGTGGTAACAGTTATGGGAATATGGATACTCCCTATTATAACTAGTAATGGAAGGATCAAAAGGCCCACCACACTCTATAAGAAGTAGAAATTTAACTGGGGAGAGGACTCCATGACGCACCTTCCATGAGCTGGGTTGGGACTTTGTGATGATGCAGTTCTTAAGTGTCCCCGTGCTTCTGTAAGTGACCTCTCAACCATGCACTGTAAGGAAGTCCAATAAACTCACTCATTTGTTCAGCAAATTGGAAGCTGTTAGAATCAATACTCTGTTTGTCAGTGGGGCCCTATCTGGGGTGAACAGGCATCTGCTCACATCTCTCCTAGAAAAGTTAACACAGCTCTTCTCTGCTGCAGGCACTCTGCTGTATTTGTTATGGGCAAAATGACAGATAAACAACTTAAAGACTTGCAACCAGCATGGATCATTAGTGCTATGATGAAAGACAAAGCTGGCAAGTGGCCTCCAGGATGAACTGCAAGACTCTTGAGTGTCCAGTCAAGGAGTCTGCACATGGTTTCCATGAGGACTCAGTGTTTTAGAGTGCAGTGTTCAACCGAGTAATGACATGATAGAGAGAAGCTTGGGAAAAAAGAGAAGTGATTGAAATGCAAGACAAACTGGGCACAGATTGTATAGTCGCAGAAACATTAAAGACTTTAAAAGTGAAGTTTGATTAAAGGAGCTTTATAAAGAACAGAAAATTCAATGTAGATTATTTCTCCCTTTTTAGTTCTAAAAAGAGAACAGGACTGAGACAGGTGAGCATTTTCATATAATTTTCAATAAATTCAGCTGTATATCAAAGGTCTACCCTATAATCTCATATACATTAGAAGGTATCTAAATTTAGATACACTGAGCACACATTGTGATGTCATAAATATCTGCCAAACAAATTCCCATCTCAAGGCCTGGCCTTGGCCATCTGTTCCCTTGGATGAGAAAGATTTTCTGTGCTAATCAACTGATAATGGATGGAAGATAAGCTATTTTAAAACATGTTGCATATCTATATAGACCACAATGAAGATATATTCAGATAATACGCTCAAAACCTTCTGCATTTAATGTTTCCAACTATTTGCAAACATTCACACTCATATTTTTATTATATTCCAAATTTAGGTTAGCTGAGTAAAGATTTTAAAGCAAAATAAATGGCTCAAAAGTCACCTTTGTTTTCTTGACTTTATATGAGCCTGTTGTGAGAAGGCATTGATTTAAAATCAGGTAGAAGTTTCATCTCCCACAAAACTCTACAGACCTTAAAACAGTTACCAATGAAGGTATGGTCCCTGGATTGGCTAAGTAGCAGGTTATTACATCTCGGCATCAAAAGAACACTTCTATATGGAGAAATACAAAAATATAGACACAAGAATCTGTATATACATATACAGATATACATACACATATACATATACATGCATACATTCATACATATTAGCAATAGAGGAGGAACAAAGATTCCCAAGGCAGAGGCTGCGATAGTACTATCTTTATTCTGAGGATTGTATGCACAGTTTAATGTGGGGAAATTTGAGCATAAAATTATCCTAAACCACAAAACAAGTAAAACTGAAAATAACATGAAAGACTCTTATTTAGCAGCTAGAGATGTCAATTCTCAGAAAGATGAGAAATGGTTTGGGTCTATCATTTTCTAGCCTCTAATTCAGTAACTTTCCATAATTGTTCATGCAAATTAAGAAAGGGCCATCAGGACAGTATTCTTGAAGAGAGGTGCTGTGTAACCCCACCGTGACCTGGAAGTATCTCAGTGATGGATAATAAATAGGTGGGAGTTACTATTACTACTTTTTCTTTCTCTTCTTTTTTCTCTTTATCTACTGCCATTTTGTCATTGCTAAATTTACTTTCAGCTATGGTGATACATTATTTAAATATTCAACTGTGTCTTACAGTTTCAATGACTTCACCTTTTATTTTAAGCAGTGTTGTAGGTATTTTGAGAGCATGCATGGCTTTATGTCTTTAGCAGCGGTTCTTTGTCCACATTTGCTTATTTTATTGTTTTAATACTTACAAATAAAATTATTTATATTGCATAGAGTATATTGTTTGTGATTTTTTTTTCTTGGATGTATTTTTACTGTAAAAACTTTGGTGTACTCATTTACGGTGATTTTATTCCTCAGGGGTTTTTAATTTTGTAAGTGGAGCTCATCTTGCGTATTATTTATTTGGGCATCCTAAGTCTTCTCACCTAAGTGGGCCTCACCAGTTTGTCTTAGTTCCTTGGGTCTTTATGTAAATATGTAATGTGGTGAGGCCTGATTGTACATTTAGCAAATAGGGCTGAGTCTGAGTTTATGCTTTCTCTGGAGGAAAGTACTCTTCCTTTATTGTTCTTTGGTAAGGTCAAAGTTTTCTCATCTGGGTTTACTTCCTTTTTTCTTCATGCTATCCTTGTATTTCTCATCCTATGCATCGGGGATTGAAGCTTTTGATCAAACTTGCGCTTCTTTCTCCCCATTTAATATCAAACTAAGATTCTTTTGATGCTATTTAAAGCCAAAGCACTTGGTTATATTCTCTGAGGGAAACCAATTGCTTTATAAGTCATGTGTCAATTATCTTTTATTTTAATTATCAATTATCTTCTTAGGTATTTCCTGAGCTTCTATATTTCATTAGTTCTACTTCTTAAGTATGTTCAGTTGTATTTCTTCATTCTTCATAGCTCCCTTTTCTAAAGCAAATAATTTCTTTATCAGTATCTTGTCTACATTTAGGGAAGCTAGTTTTAGCAATGCCATGAAGGTAAGATGTAATAGTGTTTTATTTAGTCTCCTGCTACTAATAATGCCCCCAATAGTGGAAAACTAATATATATTGGGAACTTTGCTAAGTGCAATGTATGTTCCAAATTCTGCTATTTATAACCTGTGGTAATCACATATTTTCAAATGACTCAATGACAAAATAAAGGGGAAAAGGCAAGAAAAGAAAACTATACAGTTCAAAATTAAGAGCACATGACCAAATACTTTCATTAAAATGCTGAAAATTCATAAGAAGGTGTTTTTCCAAAGACAACATAAAAATAAAAACCTAAAAGATATCTCAGCATTTAAGAGCTCTTTCAGCTCTTCCAAAGGACTCAAGTTTTGTTTATAATGCTCAAGTTAGGCACCTGAAAATCACCTGTAACGCCAGTTCCATTGACCCTACCACCTTCTTTGAACTTTGCTGGTACTAAACACACACACACACACACACACACACACACACACACACACACACACATACACACACACTACATTCTCAATCAAAAATATAGAAAGAAGAGACATATAAAATTTCTTTATAATATATATGGAAACATTCAATAAGTCTGATCAAAACTCTGACTCTAGTAAAAATGCTGATTATTAGAAGACTGAAAGGTAACAAGTGCTAGGAAGGAAGTTTGGAGAAGGAGACAACATGTATTCCGTAGGTGGGGGGGTATACTACTGTATTCATTATGATAGAAAGCAATGAGTATTATCAAGAAATTAAGAGTAGAGCTGCCATATGATACAGAAACCTCACTATTTGGTATTATGCATCCAAAGGAAGTAAAATAATATATTCAAAATATAAATGTACACTCCTATTCACTGAAAGTCAAGATGGAGAACTGCCTATGTGCCCATCAACATTTAAAGAAATGTATTGTAATATACAAGAGACTATTATGAGGCTATCAAAATGGTAAAAACTATGGTCATTGGCTATATATATATTCAGCTGGAAGACATTATATTTAGAGAAATAAGCCCAACAAAGAAAGACAAATATTACGTGATCCCATTGATCTAAGGGACCTAAAATAGCTTGTCTCATAGAGAAGAAGTATATGATATTATTTACCAGAAGCTGAAGAGAATTGAGGAGAGTAGTAGGTAGAAGCTGGCCAACTCTACAACATTACAGGTAGATGAGAAGGATGGGTTCTGCTGTCTAATGTGCTGCAGGATCATTTTTAACAATATTTGAGAGTCCTGTTTCAGAGGACTCTCAAAGTTCCCCACTTCATAAAAGGGTGATGTGTTAAGTATCTTACTTTAATCAGTACATGATGAACACTATTCACAAATTCACACTAGCATTGAAAATATATGCAATTATTATATATCAGGAATCAAATTGCACTAAAATCATTAATTAAAACCTTAAATTGCTTAAAGCCTTTACAGGTTTATGGATTTGCCACCTGCATATTTGAACTCTTCAGAAGCATTGAGTCCTTCCAGCAATACGTTGTAATTAATGGGGTCTAGTGTCGTGGGCAGTCTCATTGACATTGTAGATCAGCTGAATGCTACAATTGTAATCTCCAGTGAAATATTAAAACTCTCTAAATACTATCTTGATCGTCTCTCCTGAAAATTAGGACATTTGATTTGCAGAGTAATTGATAATATTCAGAAGAGTGTAAAGTGCCTAGTTCATAGTAGATCCTCAATAGAAGACATTTACTACTATGATGACCGCTAGTCTATTACTTCCTGAAAAACACATAAAGCACTGCAGTAGCAATTATTATACTTTTTTTCTGGTTGTCTGGATTTCAGATTAAAGTGAGGTCAGGAGTACAGAGATGACTAAATTACTTGCTATATAAGCATGAGGGCTACAGTTTGGGTCCCCAGAGCTAAGGCAAATGATAAGTGGGTACGGTGGCCCACCAGCAATTTCTGCCTTGGAAGGCAGATGCAGGAAGCAAGCGTTTTAGCTAATGGAACTAACCACATTGTTGATTTCTGTGTTTGCCTGACAGCCCCACCCAATAAGTGAGGAGGAAAAGCCTACATTTGCATACACATTTATAAATATGTGCACATACAAAGTAGAGAAAGCAAAAATAAAATAAAGTTGGTGTTAGTAAAAATATATGGCATGGCACAAAGGTTTTCATTGAGGTTACAGTGTTATATTCTAGTTAGTATGTTCTGGCTTTGGGAAAGGTTCTTTGTTTTGTACAATCATTAGTAACCTCAACTGTAGTCAGGATTTGGACTGATTGAGTTTCTGCATTGACTGCCTCATGGCCAAGTTCCTGATCTGACCCTGTACCTTTACCTTGATCACTCTCTTCCTGCCCATATCTATCCGTCTGGAACCCATCTTTTAGCTTCACTCCTTTCTGCATCCTTCAGTGAGCTATATTCAGTCCTTCAGTTCACTGTGGGGCATTCTTGACAGTGTCAGGTTCCTTCCTTTCCCTGTTAAGATCCTTCCCTCCTCTCCTGACATCAAGATCCCTGTGGTCTGCACAGATGAGTCCAAATGATCTTCCATAAAGGTTTCCTCAGGCATTTGAGAATAAGCTGGACATACATGTGTGTCTCTATGATAGTTATGATTTCTTTCTGGTCAGAAACTGGGCTACACAAAAATCCTCTGTGCCCAGCGACAAGTAAGAATTTGTGATCCATTTCCTGATTTTTGTTGTTGTTCAAAAAATCTTAAGTAAAACAGTAACAGATGGCTCAGTATGTTAAGGCGCCTGCTGCTAAGTCTGACAACCTGAATTTGCTCTCCCTGACTCACATGGTAAAAGGAGGGAACTGACACTTATTTCTTGTTCTTCTGACCTCACACTGTGGAGCACTATGGTACACATGTGCACACAAACTAGATAAATAAAAATGTAAAACATAGTGATTTTTACAATTAGAGTTCATTTGTGGACAAGAAGTAAGATCTTCTGGAACTAGACTGCATGAAGAGGCAGCTTAGTACCCTGGAGGGTTAATTCATCGGGGGATAATCAGAGTGGTATATATACACAAACACATTTTCCAAAAGGCAGAAAATAGATCTGTCGTTTCACTCTGTTTTCTCCTTGACTCCAGTTGCATTGAGGAAAGCAGGTGAAACTAATTTAATGTTCTATTTAAATCTAGTAGGTATTTTTATTTGCCCCGAGCAAAATATCTCATTCAATAAATGCATGTCAGGCCAGGAATAGATGATGACCAGGTGAAAAGTTTGTCTGAATAGATAATAATCCTAAAAGTCCTGTAGTCCCTGCTGCTGACTAGCACAGCTTTGAGAGCTGGCTGGAGAGAAAGGCCTGGGCTTTGAAGCAGTGTTGATGTGCAGTTCCTCCCTCATCCTGACACTAGATTACAGAGGTTCTTGCAAATCAGTTCACACAATACAGAAGGGAATTCCTGCTTGCATCAAAATGAGAAACAAATGGGGTTTGGGCAAAGCCCCACTGTTGAAGAGGTTGATTCTCAAATATGCATAAATACACTTTTTTTTTGTACAGTTCAGACCAATTTGCAAGTAAAATCCTTTATGGCCTTATTTAAAAAGGGATTTTATGAGATAGTGTGTTCCCTTTTGTGAAGAACAGAATCTTTCAGTCCTCCTAAAATGATTCGCTTCTTTAGTTTCAAATAACACAAAAGGTTTTGCCTCACAAGAACTAGGGGAAATAGCTATAAATACAATCAACATGGTATGATCTAATGGCCTAATATTGTTTTCCATAGTACATCTATCCAAGGACTAGGCTACCGTGCAAGGATTGGGGTTAAGGGCATACATTGCTTTTGCCAAAGAATATAGTTTGTTTGCCAGCATGCACATCGGGATACTCACAACTGTCAGTAATTCCAGCCCCAGCAGATTAGACACTTTTTTACTGGCATCTATATATGTATGTGTATGTGAGTATGCCTGTACTCACATACACATACATAGCCATATAAGAACATAAACATGTACATATTAATTTGAAAGTAAAAGTAAGAGTTACACCATAAAGACAAAACAGGAACAGAATCAAAAATATTGGGAGTAGAAAGGACGAGATCACAGAATTATTATAGGTTATAAGGGTCAGGATGCCAACCACACGTGTAAGGAATAACATTTTTATTCTTTTTGGGTACCTGTGTCACAGGCACCCTTGTCACAGGCAACTTGATAGACTCCCAAGCCAAAATACAGATTAGAGACAAGAAGAAGGAAAGTGTAGAAGTGTAACTTGGGGATTGAATGAGGAAACATGAAGATAAAGTAACAGGCATCTCCAGAAACAGAATTGTTCTTTAATCAGAACAACTGAAAGCCACATTATATCCAAGGAGTGGAGATCGTGCCCACATGCCATGGGGGCCTTGAGCATTATAGGATGACAATGGTGGTACTTAGGGAATGGAAAATGCCCTGTGCAGGTCAGTTTTGTTGTAGCCTGGAAGTGGTAGACACCAGTGGGCTTGGTATGTTTGTGTTCTTGGAAGTTTCTTTTTAGCAGAAACTTCCGCAAAAGTAATTGGTAAACTTTCTTGTTCAGGGCTCCCCATTCCATCTGAGGCTTTCAGCTTGTTAACCCTTCAGGAAGAGAGAGACATTTCTGTCAGTTATCTATAGAAATTAGCCTAACATCTAGAGTGTTTCTATAACTTGATGACAACTACCTTTGCAAGGTTATCCATAACTTTTGCCCTCATGCTTTATTATCCAGTCACAATAGTCACATTTGTCTGAGTCTTTCCTAAGTGTTCACACATTGTTAGGTTTCAGTTCAATCTTCGTAGAGTCACTAAGAGCACCTGAATAGGGCTCCAATCTCTCAATTAGTTGCCTTGTCACAAATAAGCAAGAAAAGGTTAAAACATGTTTTAAAGCCAACTTGTTCTGTACTGATATGAGGACTTTTGTGCTGGCACAATAAAAAACAAGAGTATAGGCTCTCTATTAGTGAAAGATCCTGAATGGAAGCTACATCCAACACTCAATAAATGCTGGAATGTTACATGCCCAGAGCCTAATTATAGCTCTTCTTGAACTATCCTCAGCCCCCCAATAGCCATTCATTGTTGGCCTCTGTGTCTGAACTAACATCCTTGAAAACATCAAGCAAGGCTTTTGGGATACATTAACATAGCTTCCCCACTAACAGAAGCCAAAATGTCATTAGAGAACATCTGGGATTGCTACAGCTTCCTTGCTCTGTGGTAACTCGGTAATCCGATGCTCCCACCAGTATCATTGGAAAACGCTTTGAATTATGATTCTTTGTTTGATTACTATAAAACCTTCCTGAAAATGTTAATCAAGTTGAAGGTAGAACTTGGGGGGAATTAAATCTGTATTCCCATGTGATGATTACTCATATTTGAACTCAGGATAAATTCTTGTCAATTTTTAAGTTGGAACTGTGTTTTCCACATCAACAAAGATAAAGCTTATCTCAAAACAAAGATGGCATTCAGCTCCTAGATAGAAACCTAATAAATAAAAGGGAACTGAGGAAGACTAGAGCTGAATCTTGCTGAAGGAGAGCACTGGAAATTCTAATTCATACCTGCGATGTGTTACAGTGATTATGAAAGTTCTGGCTTGTTGGTTCAAGGACATTTTGATGGGTTGCTGGGAGTAAGCAGGTTTTTTGGAAGAGGTGTTAATACCATGGATAAACAGACAGACAATTAACATGGTAGTTCAGGACCTAGTATCAAAGATAAATATTTTAGCAGGGTTCTGAAAAGAGGACTCGGAGCCCATGTGCTAGAAGTCATAGTTTTGCATCTTCTTCTAGCATTCTGAGAGTGAGACAATTGCATAGTGGGAGTTGAGGGTAAGACCTTCAATTTCCCTGGCAAGAAGCAGGATACGGAGGAAGGAATAGGGTATGACTATGAATACTTGATTTGGTATAAACTTACTTCCATAGGTGAGACAACTTAGCTACAAATACACAGACTATGGCTTCATTATGATGACTGTTAGTATTTGAAAGGTGGATGGGATATTTCAGGCTTTGGAGCCTGTCTGTCCTTTTGAAGCAGTCTGTCCAGATTGTTACACTGCATTCTTACAGTGGGGCTAAGCTCAGATTGGCAGAAAGGAAAGAAGGAACAAGAGGGCAGAGGCTGTGGGCACTTTAAAAGGAACAACATTTTGGATAATTTTGTTGTTGAAATAAATGGAACAGTTGAGACTAATAGGCTAAGAGTTGAGTTGGATTAAAGATTCAGCTCTTTAATAAAATTTCTCAGTATTACATTAAAATTTCCCTTTAAGTCATTCTTAAATGCCATATAATACACTAAGTATAGGTGATTTCTGGGAATTCTGAATGTGGAGAACATTTTTTGAAAAAGGAATAATTATTTCTTTTATATGTATTTTATAAAAATTCTAAGAAATATAACTAATTTTTAAATTGTAAAACCTATATGAATTTGGTATTACTATCATTGAAATCAGCTACATTCCCTTTTATATAATGTTAAAAAACTAAATTAAGCATGAAATATTCAGATTCAAGAACATTTTAATAGCAACTAATTTAATGACTAACAATTTGAAATAAAACGAAGAAAATGGCTATTTACAAAGTAGTCATAAGGCACCATTTCCTGGGACCCATCCCAGTCTGCCCAGGGCCCTCTATGCTCTACTCTCTCTGAACTCCCCACACTCCAGTTCTCCAACCCTTGCCATTTCCTAGGACCCATCCTGATCTGCTGCCCCTGAGACCAGTACAGATCAGGAAGCAGCAATTCCCTGGCCTGAGCCATTTCCTGGGACCCACTTCAATCTGTGGCCCCTGAGTCCAGCAAAGATCATGGAGAAGCAGGTAAAAATCTCCCCTTTCCCCCATCTACTGGCCTGCCACAGCCCACCAGCAATAGTGGCCTGGTACGCTCAGGACCCTCTGTATTCTACTTCCCCTGTTTGCCCACACCTTGGTTTGCTGGTCTGCACCATTTCCCAGGACCCAACCTGATCTGTGGCCCCTGAGACCAGCACAAATCAGGGAGCAGCAGTTCCCTGGCCTAAGCTATTCTCCAAGACCCACCCTGATCTGAGTCACCAGAGGCCAGCAGGGATCAGGGAGCAACAGGAAAACAGAGAACTGAGGCCATCTTAGACCAGAAGCTCTACTTGTAACCCCAGAGACCTATTACCATCAGAGACCACCAGGTCTGCTAATAACAGAGTCCAACCAAATGGCTAGAGGTCAGTGCAAAGACACCAGCAACAAATTCCAGGGCCATATGACACCACCAAATCCCATTTGTCCTACCATAGCAAGTCCTGAGTATCCTATCACACTGAAAGCACAAGAAAATGATCTTAAATCTGAAATCTGAGGTTATGAAATGATATGTGCCTTACAAGAAGAAAATAAATACATTAAAGAACTGAAGGAAAATAAAGCTAAAGAGGTCAATGAATCTCTTAAGGAAATGCAGGAAAATACAATCAAACAGGTGAAGGAACTGTAAAAACAACCAAACGGAAGAAGGAAATAAATAAATCTGTCCAGGACCTAAAAATGGAAATAGAAGCAGTAAGAAAACACAATCAAAAGCAATCCTGGAGATGGAAAAATTGGTAAGAGAACATGGACTACAGACACAAGCATCAATACCAAAATACAAGACATGGAAGAAGATACAATTGAAGAAGTTGATACTTCAGTCAAAGAAAATGTTAAATCTAAAAAGTTACCAGCACAAAACATCAAAAAAATCTGAGACAATATGAATAGACCAAACATAAGAATAGTAGGAATAGAAGAAGACTCCAAACTCCAAGGCCCAGAAAATATTCTCAACAAAATCATAGAAGAAAACTTCCCCCAACCTAAATAAAGAAACACCTATAACGATACAAGAAGCCTACAGAACACCAAATAGATTGGACAAGAAAAGAAATCATCCCATCACATAATAATGAAAACAATAAACGTACAGAACAAAGAAAGAATACTAAAAGCTGCAAGGGAGGGAGATCCAAAATGGCAGCACTGATCACCTAGAGTGTCTGAACAGGAGCTGAGCTGTGAGAGCAAACTGAGCAGCAGGCTGTACTGTAGACCCTGAAACCCCAACATCTGTGTTGCTCAGGTGAGAGGAGAATCCACAGGGTTCTCCTTCAGGCCAATACCTGGTAATTCCTTGAAAAATTTCTGGGATCCTGCCCAGCACTGCCCAAGCTCATCATCTGTGGATACTTGCCTGGGACATGTATCCCATGGCTCTAACCCCTCAGCCTTAGGCCACCCATCCAAGCCACTTTCTATAGTACCTTCTGGGGACCAGCGGCTGGCAGTTCCGACCTTGGTGGCTCACTCTCACTGACTACAAAGTGAATACCTTTCTGTACTGAGGATGCTTCTCCAAACCCTGGCGGCCACTCTCACAGTCCTGTGGTCATTTTCTGGTTACTAGCATCTCCTGGTTCCAAACCCAAGAGCCCACTCTCAACCATCCTGTATGCACCTTCCTGGCTGCTGCAGCTAGTGGCACTCACTCTCACCTTCCTGTGGAGGGGATACCTTCTGCTACTGTTGAGGAGGCATGGCTCCATTTTTGCCTGCTCCCTACCTGCCTGGCTCACCACTGTCAGAATCAGCCAGCACAACACAGATAGTGAACACAGAGAAGCAGAGCTAGGAGCTGGACTCAAGCCCCATTGTCCACAATCTCAAGGAAGCCATTAGAGCACTGGAGCATTTCTAGGCACAGAGATCTTTCCACCTGCACCCCAGCAGCCTGGCTCACCTAGGCCAGAAACAGTAAGCCTAGCATGGACAGAGAACCCAGCAGAGCTGAGCTACACACTAGACCAAAGTTCCATTGTCCTCTTTCCCAAGAAGGCACCGGAGCAGCTCCAGACTCAGCGAACTTTCTGTCTGCTCCCCAGCAGCCTAGCCCACCAGAGTCAGAAACAAGCCCAGCACAACCAGTGAACCCAGCTAGGCTGAGCCAGGTGTGGCACCCAAATCTTATTCTCCACCATGTTAAGGAAGCCTGTGGGCCCCTGGAGCAGCTCTAGGCCCACAGATATTTCTGCCTGCACCCCAGCTACTTGGCATACCTGGGACATGAACAGTGAGCCAACAGAGACAGTGAATCCAGCAGAGACTACTCAAGACTCTAGAGGCAGTTGGACCCAGTCTGCAGTCCAGGCTCGAGGAACAATCAGTCAGGGCTACAGACAACCAGATGGCTAGAGGTCCAAGTAAGAATACAGGCAACAAAACTAGGACATCATGACTTCACCAGAATCTCCAAAAATCAACTAATTATATTTCAGCTGAAACACAGGAAAATTATCTTAAATGTTTAACTATGGAGTTATTTTAGGCACTTACAAAGGAAATGAACATTCATGCTCTAAACCTAAGCCCCTTGCACACATGTAGCTGTTGGGCTGCTTGGTCTTTTTTATGGGGTGCCTGGCAAGTGGAGCAGGGAGCTTCCTCTAACCTGAACTCTATTATCTGCTCTCAGATCACTGCCCTCTGGCAAGGCTGCTTTGCCTGGCATCAGGGGATGCATATATACTCACTTCTAATGTGACTTGTTTTTCGGGGGAAGGTTGATACTAAAGAGGGGGCTCCTTTTTTTCTGGAGAAAAGGGAGAGGGGAAGAGGGAAAGAGGGAAGGGAAGACTGAGAAGATAGAAGGGTTGGGGTACCATTGGGATGTAAAGTAAATAAAGTGAAATTTAAAAACTAGTACTACAGGGTCTCCACAAGGAGAGCAACAGAACAAGAAAATTTGAACACAGGGAACTTCCCAGAGACTCATACTCCAACCAAGGACTATTCATGGAGATAACCCAGAACCCCTGCACAGATGTAGCCCAGGGCAGTTCAGAGTCCAAATGGGTTACATAGTAATGTGAAGAGGGACTGCCTCTGACATAATCTGATTGGCCTGCTCTTTGATCACCTCCCTCTGGGGGGGAGCAGCCTTACCAGGCCATAGTAGAGGACAATGCAGCCACTTTTGATGTGAACTGACAGACTAAGATCAGAAAGGAGAGGAGAACCTCCCCTATTAGTGGACTTGGGGAGTGGCATGCAAGCAGAGGGAAGAGGGAGGGTGGGACTGGGAGGGGAGGAGGGAGGGACTTATGGGGGGATGCAGAATGAATAAAGTGTAATTGATGAAAAATTTTTAAAAAAAGGGAAAAAAATAATTTAAGAACCTTAAATGACTTTCAAAAGTAGAGGAAAACATGGAGTTAGTCAATTGGCATGGAGCACGTCTCGCCCCTGGGGGCAATGGTCTCCTGAACCTACTCAGACCTCGGACACCACCACTGCTAGTTCTAGAACTGATGCAGGATGTTTCAACGAGGGGGTTAAGGCTTCTCATAATATTTCCTATAAGCCCACACCTGTTTGTCTATATCCCCCATTTTTATTCATTATTAGCCAGATAGAGCCAAGTAATTGTGGTAATGATACTTGCTTTTTTGCCCAATGCTGGAATGCTAGTAAATTTAGGTATGCCCTGGTTACTCGCATGCCTCGCTGGGTGCCTGTGCCCGTTGAGGCCCCTCACACTATGACTCTCTTCAGACAGAAAAGGGATCTTGAAACTACAGCCACCATTGTTACTACCATCTCATTGGTGGCTGTTGGAGCTACCACCGGGGCATTAGCCATGAGTCATACTGGGCAGACTGCTCAGACCCTGAATAATCATTTAGTCAATGTAGCTCATGCCTTAGTTGTACATAAAGGAATTAATGCTCAACTAAAAGGAAGCTTGATGGTGTTCAATCAGAGGATTGACCTCCTGCAGGAGCAAATTGTTACCCTATGGCAAATCGCTCAACTTGGCTGTCAATGAAAATATGCTGGACTTTGAGTCACTAGCATATAACATGAGAATTTTTCCTGTGCTGCAAATCTGTCTAAACAATTGTCGAGCTATATTTTAGGTAATTGGACTGGTGAACTCGATACTACGATGGAGCAGCTGAGAGTGGCCATTGTCACAGTAAATTCTACCAGAGTGGACGCAGGACTAGCCACAGGATTATCATCATGGATTGCTGCAGCCATGAATCATCTGAAGGAATGGGCAGGCATGGGAGCGTTAGCAGGCCTTCTGGTGTTGGTCTCCTTGGTTTGCCTTTGGTATCTATGCAAGATTAGAGTGTCACAACAGTGTGATGCAGCCATGATCATTCAGGCCTTTACAGCCATTGAAGCAGGACATTCGCCCCAAGCATGGTTGGATACCATAAAAAGCTAAAATGTTATGCTCAGGATGCGAGGCTAAGCACTGCACTCAGGGTCAGCCGCTTTGGACCCAGAGAAGAGCATGTCTTCTTGCATGCGTGTTGATACCCCAGGTCCCGCCTCTGAGAAAAAGGTATCAGACAGGTCTGATGCTCTTTGGGTGGATGACACCTAAATGAACATCGGTACAAAGTCCCAATTTATTTCTAATATCAGAGATCAGACCTCTACTCTTGCCTGATGCATCTAAAACAAAAAGGGGGAACTGTAAAGAGCTGCGGAATGCTGTGCCTTAAAGATGGAGCTGGTTTCTGCCTTCCACCTTCCCAATGGTGAGTGCTCTCTGTCACGAACAATTCCACATTTGGCTAAGGCTGAGGATCTGGCTTGCTTCCATGTATGTGGACCTATCTGCATTGCCCACGTGGCACGCCTGGGTTGGCTACCCAGAGGCTATTTAAACTGTGGGCTAGCTTTCCCCAGGGTCAGATGATTGTTCAAGGTTCCTGAATAAACTGCATTGAAAAAAAAAAAAAAAAAAAAAAACTAGTCCTAGTTTTAAGTGAAGAGTAGAAATAGTTATTTAAATAATATTACATATTTTTCTTTGTTGCATAATGAGGCGTATAAAGCTTTGTTCATTTTGTTTACGAGGAAGTAGTCTCTAAGATATTAATTTGTATTCTTAAATTCACACAAGTTATACAAAACTCAGGGTTTAGAATCAAAACCTATCTAATGGTATAGAGCCACACGTCTCAATAATATCTAAGTATTTCCAAGTATCCATGTATCATTCAAACAAGAAGTCTAATACAATGTTTAATTAACTGGGCTAGACACTCTAATTTGAAATATCATGTCAGAGTTTGTGAAACTAGATCACTGTGTAAAGTACATTCTGCACAAGCATGAGAACTCTAGTTCAGAGCCCCAGCATATAGATAAAACAAACAAACAAAAAAAAAAGAAAAGAAAAGAAAAAACACACATTCACAGGTACATATGGCCTCATCTGACTGTAATCTCATTTCTGGGCACTGCTGAAAAGTGGATGGAAAGAGACAGATCCACTCGAGTTGAAGGACTATGTTAGATTCAGTGAGACATTGTCTCTTACTGAAATAAGATAAGATAAATCAGTGACAGAGGAAGACATCTTGATGTCATATTCTGATCTCTCTAATAGGGCCCTATTGGGGCAGATCCAGATACAGAGTTCTCAGCTACAGATCCAGCACTAGGCCTCTCTGTGTGCTGTGCTGCTTCGTACATGACAGCAATGGACTGACCCTCTGAACTCTAAGCCAGCCCCAATGATATGTTTTACTTTAAGAGTCGCAGTGCACCTGAAATCTTTTCACAGCAAAAAGAACACTTACTAATACAGAAAACAAATACATGGTGAACAAGTAGCCATACTGTGTGTTGGGGGGGGAGGAAGAGATAATTTAGAAAAGAAGTAAGTTCCAAATGTTGGAGCAACCCAAAGCATTAAGGAAAGCATGCTTGGAAAAGACATAGAAAGAAGCAAAGGAAAAGAGTAATTCAGAAAAGTGGGCTGACTCATGGAATTGTATGTCTGTAGTTTGGTAAGCTATTGCTCAACAGGGAGTGATTCTGAGAAGCAAAAGTTCAGCATCTAATTAAAATACTAATTAATCCACTTATCTTTTAACAGCATGGCTTAGGCTGAGCCCACCTTCCTACAGTGGTCCCTTGGTCAAGTGATAGGCCTGGCTCAACCCAGGTCAGAGATTCTATTTTCTCCACCTGAGGGCTCTTTTGTACTCTATCAAGAGCAGAGTGCAGTTAAGTTCGCAGTCTGAATCCAGGCTCTGACACTAACCAGCAGTGTAATTTGGGGAAGAATATTTAGTTGTTTAATGTATTTAATGTTTATAATTATTTTTTAAAGATTTGTTTATTTTTGTTTTATTGTATAATTGTTTTGCCTGCATGTATGTATCTGTACCATGTGCATGCCTAGTGCCCTCAGAGGCCAGAAGAGATTGTCAGATCACTTGTGACCA
This sequence comes from Meriones unguiculatus, assembly GCF_030254825.1. Lineage (NCBI taxonomy): Eukaryota > Metazoa > Chordata > Mammalia > Rodentia > Muridae > Meriones > Meriones unguiculatus. The sequence continues at coordinate 8,552,022 of NC_083353.1, forward strand.
GAGTTACAGAAGGTTGTGAGCTTCCCAAAACGCTTTTTAAAATTTTTTTAAATATTTTTTATTTTATTAATTACATTTTATTTTCTTTGTATTCCCCATAGCTCCCTCCCTCCTTGCCTCCCAATCCCATCCTCTCTCCTCCTTCTCCATGCATGCCCCTCCTCAAGTCCACTGATACTGGAGGGCTTCCTCTCCTTCCTTCTGATCTTAGTTTATCAGGTCTCATCAGGACTGGCTGCATTGTCTTCCTCTGTGGCCTGGTAAGGCTGCTCTCCCCTCAGGAGGAAGTGATCAAAGAGCAGGCCAAACAGTTCATGTCAGAGACAGTCCCTGTTGCCATTACTATGGAATCCACTTGGACACTGTACTGCCATGGGCTACATCTGTGCAGGGGTTCTAAGTTATCTCAATCAATGGACCTTGGTTGGAGTATCAGTCTCAGAAAAGACCCCTGTGCCCAGATTTTTTAGTTCTGTTGCTCTGCCTGTGGACTCCTGTCCTTTCCAGGTCTTACTATCTCCCCCTTCTTTCATAAGATTCCATGCACTCTGCCCAAATGTTGGCCATAAGTCTCAGTATCTGCTTTGATACTATGCAGGGTAGAGTCTTTCAGAGGCTGTCTGTGGCAGGCTCCTGTCCTATTCCCTGTTTTCTCCTTCTTCTGATGTCCATCCTCTTTGCTTTTCTGAATGGGGATTGAGCATTTTAGCCAGAGTCCTCCTTGCTGATTTGTATCTTTAGATGTACAGATTTTAGTAGGTTTATCCTATATTATATGTCTAGTATCCACTTATGAGTGATTATAGACCATGTGTGTCTTTCTGCTTCTGGGATACCTCACTCAGGATGATCTTTTCCAGTTCGCACCATTTACCTGCAAATTATTATCTCTGAGTAATATTCCATTGTGTAGATGTACTACAATTTCTGTATCAGTTCCTCAGTTGAGGAGCATCAGGGTTGTTTCCAACTTCTGGCTATTACAAATAAGGCTGCTACAAACATGGTGGAGCAAATGTCCTTATTGTGTACTTGAGCATCTTTTGGATATATCCTAAGATATAGCTGGATCTTGAGGAAGCACTATTGCTAATTGTCTGAGAAGCCAGATTGATTTCCAGAGTGGTTGTACATCTTTACATTCCCACCAGCAGTGGAGAAGGGTTCCCCTTTCTCTACAACCTCTCCAGCATGTGTTGTCACTTGAGTTTTTGACCTTGGCTATTCTGATAGGTGTAAGGTGAAATCTCAGGGTCATTTTGATTTGCATTTCACTGATGACTAATGATGTTGAACATTTCTTTAAGTGTTACTCTGCCATTCAATATTCCTCTATTGAGAATTCTCTGCTTAGCGCTGTACACAATATTTTAATTAAATTACTTGATTTGTTGCTTTTTAACTTCTTGAGTTCTTTATATATACTGGATATTAGCCCTCTGTTAGATATGCGGATGGTGAAGATCCTTTCCCAATCTGTAGGCAGTCATTTTGTTCTGATGACAGTGTCCTTTGTTTTACAGAAGATTTTCAGTTTCATGAGGTCCCACTTATTGATTGTTGTTCTTAGAGTCTGTGCTATTAGTGTTCTGTTCAGGAAGTACTCTCATGTGACAATGAGTTCAAGGCTCATCCCCATTTTTTCTTCTAAGAGGTTTAATGTGTCTGGTTTTATATTGAGGTCTTTGATCCACTTGGACTTTAGTTTTGTGTAGGGTGATGAGTATTGATCTATTTGCATCTTTCTACATGTAGACATCCAGGTACACCAGCACCATTTGTTGAAGATGCTTTTTTCCATTGAATGGTTTTGGCATCTTTGTCAAAAATCAGGTATCCATAAGGGTGTGAATTTATTTCTGAGTCTTCTAGTCAATTCCATTGATCAACCAGCCTATTTCTATGACAGTACCATGCAGTTTTTATTACTGTTGCTCTATAGTACAGCGTGATATCAGGGATGGAGATACCTCCAGAAGATCTTTTATTGTAGAGGATTGTTTTAGCAATTCTGGGTTTCTTGTTATTCCATATAAATTTGAGAATTTTTCTTTCAAGGTCTGTAAAGAATTATGTTGGTAATTTGATGGGAATTGCATTGAATCTGTAGATTGCTTTTGGTAAGATAGCCATTTTTACTATAGTAATCCTGCCAAGCCATGAGCATGGGAGATCTTTCCTTCTTCTAATAGCTCTTTCTATTTCTTTCTTCAGAGACTGGAAATTTTTTTTTCATACAAGTCTTTGACTTTCTTGGTTTAGGTTCACACCAAGGTACTTTATGTTTTTTTTGTGGCTATTGTGAAGGGTGTTGTTTCCCTAATTTCTTTCTCAGTCCTTTTGTCTTTTGTATACAGGAAGGCTACTTATTTTTTTTTTAATTAATTTTGTATCCAGCCACTTTACTTGTTTATCAGCTGTAGGAGTTCCTGGTAGAATTTTTGGGGTCACTCAGGTATATCATCATATTATCTGCCAATAGTGATATTTTGACTTTTTCCTTTCCAATTTGTAGCTCCTTGATCTCTTTTAATGGTCTTATTGTTCTAGCAAGGACTTCAAGAACTAGGTTGAAGAGATATAGAGAGAGTGGGCAGCCTTGTCTTGTCCCTGATTTCAGTGAGATTGATTTAAGTTGCTCTCCATTGAGTTTGATATTGGCTATAAGCTTGCTGTATATTGCCTTTACTATGTTTACGTATGTGCCTTGTATCCTGATCTCTCTAAGACTTTAAAGATGAATGGATGTTAGATTTCATCAAATGCTTTTTCAGCATTTAAGGAGCTGATCATGTGGTTTTTCTCCTTCAGTTTGTTAATATGGTGGATCACATTGATGGATTTTTGTATATTGAACCACCCCTGTATGCCTGGGATGAAGCCTACTTGTTCATAATGAATGATATCTTCGATATGTTCTTGTATTTGGTTTGTAAATATTTTGTTGAGTATTTTTGCATCAATGTTCATAAGGGAAATTGGCCTGAAATTCTCTTTCTTTGTTGGGTCTTTGTGAGGTTTAGGTACCAAGGTGACTGTGGCTTCATCGAATGAGTTTGGTAGTGTTGCTTCTGTTTCCATTTTGCGGAATAACTTGAAGGTATTGGTGTTAGCTCTTCTTTGAAGGTCTGGTAGAATTCTGCATTGAAACCATCTGTCCCTGGGCTTTTATTTTATTTATTTATTTATCTATCTATTTATTTATTTATTTATTTATTTTTGCATGGGAGACTTTTGATGACTGCTTCTATGTCCTTAGGGGATATAGGACTACTTAATTGATTTACCTGGTCTTGATTCAGCTTTGGCAATTGGAATCGATCAAGAAAATTGTGCATTTCATATGTGTACCATGTGCATGCCTGGTGCCCTCAGAGGCCAGAAGAGGTTGTCAGATCATTTGTGACCAGAGTTACAGAAGGTTTTGAGCTTCCTAAAGTGTATTTTTGAAAACCAAACTTGGTCCTCAGGACGCACTCTTAACTGCTGAGTCATCACTCCAGGCCTAAGTGAAGTTTTATTGTTAACTGGAAAATAGTTACAAGAATGGCAAAACAGAAAACTGTATGCATACTACTTACCAGGTTTTCAAAGCTATTCTTAAATTCCCTAATTTAATTATAATTAAATGATTTTCCAATAAATTATTTTTTCAGCTTTTTAAGATAATAAAATAAGTTTCTTAGTAGGCATGCATTAAATGCTACACCTTTTTTTCTAAGAGCTAGAGTTATTTTGTTGAAAGCAACTCATTCATTAATGAGTCTAAATTTATTTGACATGCATTGGATTTTTCTTATGTGCCCTTCCCTATACACAGGAGATGATAAATCATGGCTTCCTTCATATATATATATATATATGCTATATATATATATATATATATATATATATATATGAAGGTATTGGTGTTAGCTCTTCTTTGAAGGTCTGGTAGAATTCTGCATTGAAACCATCTGTTTCCTTCATATATATATATATATATATGCTAGCTAGCCTATGAAGAGCTGTGTTCTCTTTTTCTGTTTAGGAATTCAGCTAGATTTGTTTTCACAAATCAGATAGAAAGAGGAAAACATTATGTACCAATGTGCAGTTTGAATAAGAATGTCCTCCATTGGCTCCAGTGTTTTTATATTCAACCCAAATGTGTGGTGCTGTTTGCATAAATTTAGGAGATATGATCTTGTGGAGGAAGTATGTCATGGGTTGTGGCCTTTTAGAACCTCAAGACATTTCCATTGAGATCTCTGCTGCATGCTTATGGTTTAAGGTGCAAACTCTCAGCTTCTGTACCTTCTCCCATACCAGGGACTCTCTAGAATCACTGACCTTAACCCTCTGCAGCTGTAAGCCACAATTTACCCCTCTTTCTGTAAGTTGCTTATTTCACCTTTACCACAACAATAAAAAAGTAAATAATTCAGGAGCTTATAAAGTAACTACCAGTTTTAAGCTCCTCTCTCTTGTTATCTAATTTCCATATCACATGTTCATCAATGGAAAGCCCAGTATAATGGGAAGGCCAAAGCCAAATGCATGTTGAGGCTGTGACAAGCATAAAGGGAGACTTAGCCAATCCCTAGACACTCCTACCATCATCATAAAAAAATGCAACTATCATCTCAATGTGATAAAAGAAAGTTTTTCTGAAACCAAGTAGAAGAAACCATGGCCCATGAACACAGATTCAGGTTACCTCATTTCATGTTCTAGTATAGAGTTTCATGAAGTGTTTGCGTCAACAGGATAATGGAAATCATAAATCAATATGCTTTTCAAATACACTGGTGGAAACGTCAGAAGCAGGTTATAGCAACAAAGAAAAAGCTAAGCAATGGGCCTTAGAAATTATCTGGAAGCATTTTGAACCTTGTGCCTGACGGAAACCTGGGATCTCTTCATACATTCACCTGGATATTTAGCTTTTAGCAACAGTATATTTTGGTTGACACAGAAGTAGGCAAGGAATGACTATTTAGGAGATTCAATGTGAACCAAAATAAATTGCAAATAGGTGTTGACTCTGCAATGTTCCAACCTTTCCACATCTCTGAAGTTCTTTGTATGCATTGCTTCTTTCCAGGAATTCTCATTCTTACCACTCTCTCGGGCACGCGACCACAGGGGTAGTCTTCACTCTAACACCCTTAGCTGCCACATGTAGTAAAGTTATCAAGGGAAGAGGAGCCCCAAAGTAGGATGTTGAGAACTGATACAATATTACTTTAAACCATTTATGTTTAGGGCACAATTTGCTAAAATAAGTAGCAGATATACAAATCAATGCATTTAACTGAACATTTTAAATGAGTGATGTTGTTAGCTCACCTGAAATACAAATGAGATAAAATCTGTGAAAATCTATGTAAAGAAGGTTATTAAATTAGTTTCTGCACCTCCCTCCAGTAAAGGCAAGTTCTGTCACTCAAATATGGCAATATATCCAGAGATTTATTGTCAATATACATAAGAGTGTCACCTACTATATACCAAGTGAACTGGAATAACTTCTTGTCAACACAATCATGAGACATATGAATCGCCAATTCCTCATTAACACATTGTTTGGTGGACTGGGAATGTAACAGAAAAAATGAGTTCAATGCTATTAAGTAATAGAAATCTCCTAACTACAGTAATCAGCGGTACCCACACTGGAGAATTCTGACATGCACACAGCAGCTCTGAAAACCAGAACAGTGCTAGCCTTCATGCTAACTACTTCATTAGTTGGTTTTGTTTTCTTCCAAACACTAGTAAAGAAACTGAATATAAATATATGACAAAGATAGACTCAAAGCATTCTTTTGCAACAGAATCCAGAACACTTAGGTGTAGTTAGAGCTAGGTGTTCTAACTGTAATTGTAGCTGAGGACTTTACTTGTGTCTTACTGTGGTTCAGTTAAAATAATTGATTCTCATCTCTGCTGCTATTTAGCAAATTGTGCCCTAAACAGAAATGGTTTAAGTAATATTTTGTCAATTTTCATAATTCTACATTGGGGCTCCACTTTTCTTAAAATCCTTCAACACTTTATGGCTAATCTCTTATATCATTGTACTAGTTTCATTTCTGTGGCTGTGATAAAATACCCTCTGACAAAAAGCAATTTGAGAGAAAAAGGGTTTATTTGGATTACAATCCATGTTACAGTACATCAAAAGTCAAAACAGTAACGGGAGGCAACCAGTCCCAGCATGTCCAAGAACAGAGTTAGAAATCACAGAAGCTTACCTGGTATTCAGTCAGCTTTTTCTACAGTGTCCAGGACAACAAAACTGGAATGCTGTTTGACTGGGTCTTCCCATATCATGTAAAGGGGGTGAGACTGTCCCTCCCTCTTAGACAATCCCACCGGCCAACCTGATTTAGACAGTTCCTCATCAAAACCCTTCCTATGGTGACTAGATGTTGCAGCAAACTGACAAAACCATCACAGGAATAATTCCACATTCTTGTGAAGCACATTTATGCTCTAATTTCATTACTATTTTCTTTTCTATTTGTTTTACTTTTATGCAGATTTTCAGGCCTTTGATTTCTAATAAAACACCCAAAATGTAGCCTTCCAGTTGATAGAGAAGCACCCTCCAATCTATGTATTTCATGTACCACTTCTCTACTTTCAAACCATCACCCACACACACACAATATTTCACTTTTATTCAATCACAGTCATTTCTACAGATTTCATTCTTAGCCCTCATTATGTTTCTCTCCCTATGCTCTTCTTCTGAAATGGTACCCATGGCAACTTGTGAGTGAATAACTTCTACATAGAAGATGTCTGGGTCTAGTAGAGCATTATTCATCACTCTCCAAATCCAGGTAACCTTATCTTAAGTTTCACCCACACCTTAAACTTACGTGGTGAGTGTGGGACTCCCAAACAATGCCAGATACCTCCAAAACCTAGATTTTCTTTCTACTTCATTTAGTATAGTAGTCTATTTTCAAAGGGAGCATTCTAGACTTGAAAATAAACTCATGCTTTTCTTTTTGCTCTTTATTTATGAACATGTAAAACTGTAATCTCAATTTGGTCTCTGCTATTGCTCAAAGTGATCCTGCATCTTCACTACCAGCATACTCATTAGGGCTCACACACCTGATTTACACTGCAATCACACTTTCTGCAGTACATCATAACTTTCCTGCTTGTCTCCTATCTGTGCAAATGTCAGGCTGTATCTTAGCCTTTCTCCACAGTTGCTGAGTTTAGCCCACTAGTGTTATTCTTAGTTTTTAAAATGAAATACCAAAATTTTCAAACTGGCTTTCCAGATCCCTCCTCAAACATTTATTTTTCATATTACTCCCAAATGTTTGCCCTGTATTTGGAGCCAAAAAGAATCTGGTGGTCATGGTCACAAAATTTATCAAGTTCTGTGTATATATTCTACTTTTCACCTGTAAAACCTGTTTGTATCTGTTTTCTACATAAAAATATATATGCTTGGCATGGTGGCATGCACATTTAATCCCAGAATTTAGAAGACATAGACAGGTAGTTATTTGTGAGTTCTAGACCTGCCTGGTCTATATAGTGATCTCCAGAATAGTCAGAGATACACAGTGAGACCATAGATCCCAAACCAAAAAACAAAAACAAAAACAAAACTGTGTGTATGTGTGTGTGTGCATACACGTATTTAAGACATAGAGAAAATATAGGACTTTGCATAACATTTTATAATCCTCTGTAATCTTTTTTAAATGTTGGTAACAATTTTCTACATTAAAATATATACTTTTTTTTTAATTCATATGGGTTTTTTTCCTGCCTGAATGTCTGAGCATCAGGTACATGTCTGATGTCCATGGCAACCAGAAGAGGCAACATTGGATCCCTTGGAACTGGAGTTACAGACAATTGTGAGCCACCCCGGGAATCCAATATAGTTTTATTTTTTTTTAATTTATTACAATTTATTCACTTTGCATCCCAGCTGTAGTCCCTTCCATCATCCCCTCCCAATCCTGCCCTCCCTCCCTCTTCTCCTCCCATGCTCCTTCCCCAGTCCCCTTCCATCTCTGTCTCTGACCAGTGGCTGGCTCTTTGATCACCTCTCCTGAGATGGTGTGAGTGTGTGTGTGGGGATCAGTCTTACCAGGCCACAGAGGAAGACAATGCCGGTTTTTTGTTCTTAACTGCTGAGGCAACTCGCCAGCCCCTATTTGTCTACTTTCTTTTCTTTCTTTCTTTTTTTTTAAATGGTGCTGACAGTGGGAGGTACTTACATGACAGACCTATCCTGTCTTGCCCACAAGCATTTAGGGTCCTTAAAGAAAATCTCTGTGCTTAATCAAGTGCTTTATTCAGTAGTTTTACTGGCTTGTATAGCACCTGGCACACTGTAGAAGTTTTGTGATGTTTGTTAGCTTGCAATAGACCAGAGTTAAGAGACCCACATGGGGCTGAGGCCCATGACCTCAGCCTCATTATCATTGAAGCCTGGCCACGGGAAAAATATGAAAAGTGGCAGACACTTCTGCTATACTTAAGCTTTAATTAAAGTACATTTTAATTCTCAAGACAAGTTCCAGTTTAGTGACCCTGAAGAAGAAAAAAAAAATGTCCTCTGTTCGTTAACTGAGCAGGGATAGCTGCTAGAATTTTTCATTTTAAAGAAGGCAACATTGGCCTAGACAAACTGGAAATAGAACAAAGTGCCAGAGATAGACTGAGACAAGAGAAGTCATGAAACTTTTTGAAACTAATCCATTGGTGAACCCAAAACACTGCCCCTTCTTGCAGTTTTGGATCTGCTTGAAGTACAAGGAAGAAATTTTTTTGGAAACTAAAACATAAAATCACTATTCCCAAAGAGCTTATGCTTCTCTTCACTGATTTTATGTGTGTACATAGTTTTTATCGTCTATCTAGAATAATTTATAATCAGCTTACTACTTATTTTCATGACTTGCATATTGTTGCCTCTCTGCCACAAAACTTCTGTGCTTCTCTAGTTCGAATAACCTTCAGTTTGGCCTGTAACCAAGGACATCAGAGAGTAGCAAAAATTATTTTACAGAGAGTTGTTAAAAGTTGCAGAGTGTCTCTTGGACCACATCTTCACTCTGCCATGGCAACAGTAAACCAACCATAGATGATAGACAATGTGTGAATGGATAGAGTATGCCATGCTCAAAATACAAGGTAGGAACATTGGAGTTTATATATAAATTAATTGTATGCTCCAAAGCTTTCTCTAAGCAGACTTTCATATTCAATTTTAATTCATTTCTTCATTGATATTTTTAGTGGCTTAGCATAGGTATAAACTCTTTTGATGTGAAGCAGAAAGAGGATAAGAAAATGGACTGTACACTGAAAATATTGGAGAAAGTAAATTCAGAGTACATCAGATAAAATATAATGTATTTGTACATAATAATATCACAATAAAGAGAATTTTATAGATGATTGACATATACCAGAAGATATTGTTATGCCCGATTCAAGAGACCCCAAAAGACCATCATGAGTCAAGTCCGTTGCAAAACACATGAGGATCTTTTAATTACAAGCTATAGCTTGGGCTCATATCCTCACCGCCAGAGCGGTTGAGAGCAAAGAGCCTCATGCTCAGGCTAGGTGATTGATTTAAAAATTCTGGTCCCTTCTAGTGCTCCCAAAGGAGGGGAATTCCTGCCTGGCAAGCGTCTATTCATTGAAACACAAAAAAAGATTGGTGCATTTTGAATTGATTGGCCCTAAAACCATTAACAGTTTGGCTTTCCTTGTTTAGCTGTCTTAAGGGAGAGAGGTACCTGAGCTGGCTTCCTAACAACTATATCTCTAGTGGGTAAGAAAAGAATGCAGTAAGGCTGGTTTCTCCCCATAGGTGGCTGGACATGTCTTCACCTGTCTGGCCTTTGTTCAGGCTTGTGCTTTAAACTTTAATTCAATAACTCAAAAAACTAATTTTTAATTCTTTGATCTCTCAGTACATATATAACAAACAAGTAAGTCTTACAAAAGATATATATATATATATATACTTTTATATATATATATATAAAAGTATATATATATATATACTTCCTTTCATATATATATATCTTCATATATATATATATATGAAAGGAAGTAAATGAGATACTTTACCCTGGATGTAATGACCAGTTATTATTTTTTTTTTAGGCACCAAAAAAGATGACTATGGATTCTGGGCTGAAATCTTCCAATTATTTCTTTGAAAGGCAGAGACTAGAGTCAAATCCAAGAGTTTCCTAGCATAGCAATATTCACTTTTTTATTATTGATAGTGTAACAAAACATAGACATTATCAAGAAATGAGTCTCAGAGCTCATCTACCACCTCCCAAATCTTCAGGGTTGAACAGAAAACCAAATGCTCTGAGTAATGAGGCAACAAACCAAAGAAGAATTTGTGGAACTGGACATTCCTTCTCATTTTTACAAATTGGTTTCTTTGACCTGGTTTGACCCTTAGGTAGTACTTGCAAAATGGGAAAATAATACAATAGAAAGCTACTGGGGACTTCAGCAAGCCATGAGAAGGTAACAGAGTCTACATTTCTTAGGTCATTATTCATATCAGAAAATTTTCTCTGATAGCTATGGCAGGGTAGACTGGGCATGCCAAAATGAATATGCAGCTATTGAGAGCATCACTGAAAAGTAACCATGGTTAAAGTAAAAGATACCCAAAAATCTGTGAAGCACTTAATAGTTGCTTAACATTCAACAGTTAGACCTTAAGATTTTGTCTATGCTAAGACAAATTTTATCTGTTGTGGAGTAGGTATGATCTAATTCTTGGGAGTTTTGTTTGTTTTGTTTTTAATTACTGAGAATGAAGGCATATTTTCTTTGACATGATAAAAAATTATCAATGAATTAGACATTTAGATAATTGAATTTGTTAAAAACTAAAAGCTGCTGCTCAGTAAAAATCATCACCACCAAAGTAAAATAGCTCAACAAAGAATATGTGGTATAAAACACAGAACTGACAGAGGATTTGTATTAAAAATGTTATCAAACCTATCCCATTCCCTCCCTTTCAACTCCTCCCCACCCACCTCCAATACTTCCTCCCAAACTCCTTTAAACCTGATGAGTATAAAAATCCTCCTCCTCCCTGTTTCCTTCTAAATTCTTGGTGTTGTGCCCAATTCAAGAGACCCCAAAAGACTTCGAGGAGTTGAACCCCTTGAAAATCACAAGAGGATCTTTATTCAAGCTTAAGCTTGGGTTGCCAATCTTCCCTGATGTAATAGGTCAGAAAGTGAGGCCCTGAGTTTCAGGGGTGTCAGAGGTTTTAAAGGGAAAAATGGCAAGCGGGGAATTCCAAGCCTTGACATTACAGGGAAGGGCAAGTTTTGGGTGGAAGGTTCAGCAATCAAGATGACTTTTAGGCTAATTGTTCCAAGCCACCTGGCCAAACCGAAAGGTATCTAAAATATCTGTATGATAGCCTGCCGGGTGAAGTAGAGGACCCACTAACACATTCTGTGGTATTTATGACAATTTTAAGGTAGAGGCCTACTTATAGTTATCTATTTACACATTCCCTGGTATCCATGACAACCTGAAGGGTGGAGGGCCACGTGGCCCTTCTTGGAACCTGAAGGTGGGGGTCAAGTCACTCCAAGGTCAGTCAACTTAAGATAGAGTCTGAGAAACAAAATGGAGCCACTCCTGCCATCCTCATTTCCTTCATTGGTTTAGATTATTTTCCAAATGCAACTAACTGGAGAACATTGGTCTGGCTACTAATTAAATTTAAATTGATGGTTATTAGAAACTTAACATTATACACTGAAGCATGGGAGAGGACTTTAGGGTATCATCCATTAGACATATAGGCCCTTGATTGCCTTCTGACTTATGGTGACGATACTACACAACATTTTGGGTATCTGTCTATCACTATTGTTTATTTTGAAATATTGTTGTATTTCTTTTAAGGTCCTAATAATAGGACCATTATTATTGAGTTAGTAATTTACTTTTCTGCTGAAATTATATTTATTACATGTGGTATCAACTACTATTGACTATATCTGTTCCCCTTTCTTTATGAGCATACAGAACAACTATTATTTCCTAGCTTCTCTCATTATTCAGTGTGCCCACATATGATGATTGCTGAAATGTAGTATACATGTGAAAGACTCCCAGGAGCCTATCTAGACGGGGAGACCCCGCTTCCCAAGGAACAGCGAGACCAGCCTTCGGATGCAAACCGCAAGAGGTTTATTTTGATACACGGGTACCCGGGGTGACCAAGCCTATCGGAGGACTTGCGCGCCTCTCGGTTGGGGTGACGGGTTTTTATAGGGCTCGGGAGCAGGAGGCGTGGTTACAGAAGCGAGAAGCATAGTTACAGGGGTCTGATTGGGTGGTTTGAACAAAGCCGTAGTTAAGTCACGTACCCAGAACAGGGAAGGCGGGAAGGCAGATTGTGAGCCAAGTCACGTACCTACCCGGAACCGGGAAGGCGGGAAGGAATGCAGCGAGGTAGCTCTTGCTATACCGCGCCTACTCTACATAGTGTTAACAATCGCTGCTTATCTTTTGGTCTTTCACATGATGCATGGCCTCTCACAGATGGCCCATAAGCAACCTCCCAGATCTCCCCCTTTTTACTATTCAGCTTCCAGCCCAGTTTGTAGATAGGAAAACCTCATGATGTTTTGAACTTAGAAGTTGGTGGGGCTATAAGATGTAAAGAAGACTTTTCCATATAAAAGATCCACCATACAGAAAGAACACGCTTGGCCATGTAAACTAATATTAGCAAAAATAGTTAATTTTCATTATAGAGAACCATTAAGATGTCCAGAGGTGTATTTGATATTGCAGCTGCTGTCACCTCAATTCATAAACCATTTAGTACAGTGACCCAAACATTCATGGTGTTTTCTGGAGTGTCATTTTACTTCTTTAATGGTCCTCTCTATAGTTGAGAGCCATTTTTCTTGAAATACATAAAAGTCAGATATCATAATCAATTTCATCCCATATAATTTTGACAACAGACTTGAAATTCAATAGTTGTTTATCCTTGCTCTACATATAAGAACAAGGCACCTCCAAGAATTAAACAATTTTTCAAAACCACACTGTTGAATCGATATTCACAAAAAGATCTGGTCTGCAGCCAAAGTTAAGGCTCTTCGTGCTATGTCACCTTTTCTATCATGCATGAGGAACCTCTAAAGAGCCTTTAATGTGCTTGCCACCCCTACCACCTTGTTCTCAGCCAACACTGAAAGATTTATGTCTCTCAGTGTCATGAAAGCATTTATGGATTCAAGATAATAGGAGGGCCAAGAAAAATGTTTTCCTAAATTTGATTAATAATTTCCCTTGGACAGCACCCAAGATATCAGCACTTCAGAGGGCTTTCTGGCATTGTACTGCTGCACCCAGGCTAATATGAGCATTGTTAACTTCTGAATCCAAACAGTGACAAAACAAACAAACACCACTAACTTAAAATAAGTTGTTAATTTTCTTTCTTGCCCCCCACCTTGTCTTCACATTTATAGCTAAGACATTGACATCATCTTCCTCTATGCAGAACTCAATAGCTAGCACATTCTTTGTGAGCCCCACTCTCATTCTCACCTTTTGTCATGTAAAGCACCATGAGGAAGCTCTTTTATCATCCTAACAAGGAAAGACAGCTGGAAATCACATCTCGGTGAAACTCACAGGGATAAACACTTCTAGGACTAGGTTATCTGTTGAGTTCTGTTTTGGCAGCTATAAACTTCATAAACATGTATTCCCCTTATTAAGCCAAAATCCTTGTAAGTATTACCATGTAATCATAAACTAAATGGACTGTATTCTTTCTTTAAGCATTGTTATGAAAACACTTTGAGAAAATTGTGCTCATTGTTACTCTGTAAGGGACAACAAAGGCTTACAACAGCTAAGTCCATACCAGGATTTTATAGCTGAATTAACAGAAGTCAGAGTTCAAAGTAATGACTAACTGATGGGAAGTCAGTGGAGAAAAGCTGTTTAATGATAGGATTCAGGTAAAACAAACAAACAAACAAACAAACAAAAAAACATAGAAAGGTGCAAATTTTCCAATTACATATAAATAGTACCTTAAGAGAGTACAAGAGTCCACAGTTCATAAACATACATGCTATAGGTGCTGATCACACAGGAGTTGATACAATATAGATACCTATCAAAGAGGAATGGATGAACAATAAATTGTTGATGCCATGATGTATCATGAGACAGTGAAGAAGGGTTAAATATATGTTCTCATGTGTTAATAAACACTTCTAAGAAGGAGCAATTGATGGATGATGTTTTCCAACGTCAATATCCAAATTGCAAGACAACCAAGCCTCCTATTCCAGGAACAAGATCTAAAATCTCCCACCCAAGAAACAGCCTAGAGATAACCCCAAAAATGAGAAGGGACATCTGTTCTGAGCAGCCTTATCTTATCTTGTAGTAGTACATTCTTAACACAAGAATGTAGCCCAGCTGGACAAAAGCCAGTCAGGAATTGACCTTTGTGACTTCCCTACCCCCATCAGTTTGGGCCGGTTTGGAGCAGTTTAGAGAGTCCTCCCAAACCCTGATTAGGTCCTAGCTAACCCTAGCCAATTATAGTGCACTCGTACCCTTGCCTGTGACCTGCACGAATCACGATAAGGATGACCTACCTGTCCCTGAAATTCCCCAAATTCCCTATAAGAAGACCTGTGAGCTTTCGTCTGGGGTCGCCATTTTGTCTGGATGTGGCCTCAGCATGCTGGTCTTCTGGAGAATAAACGCTTTTTGTTGTTTGCATGCTACTTGTGTCTGGGTCATTCTTTCAGCATCTTCTAACAATACACTATTTCCCTGATATATGCAAACAGTAAGTCTGCACTTAGCTCAAAATTTAAGAGTGTTTTATAAAAAGCGGGTAGTATGTTTATACTAAAAAAGAAAAATAAAAATAATTTTACAAAGACTACAGAGAAAATGATCACTGCTCAAATTATAAGCACGTTCATGATTTTGTGAGGCAGTATAAGAAAAAGAAATGGACCACAGAGATTGCCAGGGAGAAACTCACTTTTCTATGGACAAAATGTGTCTATATGGAGCTGAAGAGAGAAACAACTCTTGAGGGGGAGTAACTGACTTAACAAAAAGCACAGAAAGAGGGGAGATTTATATATTACGGTCTTGAGAAAATAAGCAAGGAGAAGCAGACTTAGAAAAGCATGTTTACAGATGTGGGTGGAGGCTGTTAGGAAACTCTCTTCAGTGGCAGGAAAATGAGTCACGGTGTTTTAGAAATCAGTGAACAGGGGCTGGAAAAATGGCACAGTGGTTAAGAATATTTACTGGACTTTCAAAGGACCCTATTTCCTATCCCAGCATGGAAGTATGGAATCTCACCACCACCTAAAATTCTAAGCCCTGTGGGTCTCATGGCTCTGGACTCCTCCATCCGTCCCTGCACTTGTGAAGCACATATTCGTACATATTAACGCACACACTCAGGCACATGCACATACTCATATCATTTAAAAACAAAACAAACAAACAAAAAACAAAGAGCCAATCTTTCTTTAAACGAAGTTAATTGAGCCCAGGACCCACACTCATCTGCGGCCTCCAGCCCAGCAAAGATTGGGAGCAGCAGTTCCCTGGCCTGTGCCCACCCAGATTTGAGGCACCAGGGACCAACAGGGGTTCATGAGCACCTGGAAAACCAGAGGACTGAGGTCATCTGAGACCACGGGCTCTACCTACAACCCCAGAGATGTAGAGGTGGACCATCAGAGACTACCAGGCTTGCTAATAAAAGAGTCAACCCAAAGGAATGATTCCATGACACAATATGTTTGCCTAATCAATTTTGCTTCTAAAATTTTAAATACTGTAGAAAACACCTGCATATTATTCTGCTCTGGTATAGTTTGAAGGTTTGTTTTTTTCCTTCAATAAATTCTGTCTCTAAACACTGTTTTCTCTAAAGCAAAGACACCAACAAATTAGAAAAGGAGTACCCTGAAAATAAACCAATCAGGTAACACCAATTTTCAGTAGCAAAGGAAGTCCAGGAAGCTCATAGGAAATGGAGCCCATCTAACTTCATGTTTAAAGATAACAGTTTTTGATACAAGAGTTTCGGCATATTTAAATGTTAGGATTGTGCAGGGAAGTTACAGGGCGGGTTCATAAATCGCTCCACATGACTGGTTCCACATGGGAGGTTTATTAAGGGAAGGAAGGGGAAAGGGGTCACTGAGACAGTCTCTGGGTAGGGCAAGAGAGATTGGAGGTACTGTGAATTCTTTTATAAGGTGACCCAGAGCATGTGCAGTTGGTTTCAGGTGGTCCTTAGGTGTCTTCACAGATGCCTGATATCCGGTTTGTCAGGTCCCTTGGGGCTGGCCATAGAGATGCCTGCTTATGGATCCCAACATTAAGGAACTAGCAGTTAAGAATGTAAACATTTTTGAAGTTATTTTTTCCATTAGTTTATTTATTTAATCACTTTACAGCTTGATCAAAGCCTATTCCTCCTCTCCTCCCAGTCCCTCACTCAGACAACCCCTCCTCATTTCTCATGTCACCATGGCTTGTGTGCCAAACCACCCTGACACATCAAGTCTAAGCAGAACTAAGGACATCCTCTCCCACTGAAACCAGACAAAGCAGTCTAGCTATGGGAAAGGGATCCAAAGGTAGGCAAGAGAGTCAAAGACAGCCCCTACTCCATCATTAGGGGACCCATGTGAAGAACAAGCTGCACATCTGCTACATACGTGTAGGGGGCTTAGGTTCAGTCAATGCATGCTGTTTGTTTGGAGACTCATACTCTTATATGCCCAGGTTAGCTGATTCTGTAGGTCTTCTAGTGTCATTGACCCCTCTACCTCCCTTCAAACTCATACTTTCTGAAACCACATATCAGCTCAGGTGTTATTTAGTGACCTGTAATATAAATTGATGAGTTTCTGTAGAGAAAAACAATGAGAATTATATACTGAGAAGTCAGAGAACTGAGAGTGCTTTGCCTACAGTAAGTTCTCAGCAGGCATTGGGCATCACCCTCACTCATATGAAGGGCATCAATTCCACTTTAGTTTTATTTTATGTAGAATTCAAGACTCCTAGATCATGGCTGATCATGCCTGATTCAGCTAAGAGGCTTTTCCTACTTGCTCAGTATCTCTGAAAGTCACTGTACTCTTGACTCAAAGTGACCCTTGGACAACATTGTGGTTTTCTATTATACTTTAGACTTATAGTGGTTTTCAAACCGTTGAATTTGGCTTTGTTTTCAATTTTTTAACTGAGAAGACCTTGACCTGTTTGAATATTTTAGAAAACTTGGGCCTTAACTCTAAATCCAACCCTTTTGGCTAGGTCTGTGAATATCATGGGACTTGTCTGAAAGCATTGCCTAATGGCTAATGCAGAATTTTTACCTCTTTTTCTTTGAGTAGCCTGGGGCATTACACAGTTCTTCGTTTCCTCAAAGCCAAGGTCATCCAAGACCATGTGAAGGGATTGTGTGAGTTTTTGTCTATAAGATGGTTTTCTAATGGTTAATCTTTACTGTTAACTTGACTGCACTGGGAATCACATAAGAGACACCACTTGGCTTTCTATTTGGGATTCTTATAGAGGTATTTAATTGAAGAGAGAAGATCTATCCCAAGGGTGAATGGGGCCATCTTATGTACTTGGATCCAAGACTAAATTAAAAACAAACAAACAATATAACAACAAAACAGAGGGAGCTGTCAGCACCAGAATTATTTACTCTCTGTGTCCTGATGTGACTTGCTGCCTCTTGGTCCACTTCATGATTTCCTGGCCATGATGACAATGTAAGCCCAAACTTCCTTGCTTAAGTTGTTTTCATTGGGTCTTTTCTGGTCTTGTTGTTTTGTTTTTTCCTCTTTTGTGATTTTATCATAGCACTAAGAAAGTGACTAACATGTCATCCTTGTCAAACTCTTCAACTTGGCCTTTGTTGCTTCAACACATGCATGAAGAGTTTGTGAATTAACATGTGTTCTAATGAAACTGTGTTTTGTAACGACAGGTTTGAAAGGTTTGTCTGTTGTTTAGTTTTTAGATCCTGTGACAGGCTACTGACAAATTATTATTGTTTTTAATTTACTTTATTCTTACAGAACTTTCACTGTCCTGAATCAAACATGTACTAGGTCATTGACTGTGCTCAAGGTGACACAGTCTAACTCTTTCCTATCTGTTGCTTCTTTACAATATCTTCAGTAAGATGTATCTTTGAAACACTTGGAATGAATTTGTGTCATCTCTCTGTCCATTCTCTATCAGTCGTCACAAAGGCTCCCATTGTTAAAGTGAGTGAAGATCTACAAGCGACACAGTCAAAGCTGTCACTGGTGGTTATGGACAAGAGAGGGAGGTGCTTTATATTTCAGGATCCCAAGCTTGCTTTGTTAGCAGGCACCAGGTGGAGGTTACGGTTTCTTATCACCAGAAAAAAAAATGTAATCATCTCAAATTGGAAGAGACTCCTAGAAATAAACCTCAAATATAATGCTGGTATTTTGAACGAGAGAAGCAGATCTGCTCTGCAAGATGGTATTACTGATTACTGGCCTCTGAGGGGAAAAAAGAGAGAGAGAGAGAGCTAATGGCAGAGTCCAGAGTTGTCTCTTCTTTAAGCAAGGGCTACCTCTTATTTTATTTCTATCAATTGTGCCCTGTTTGTTCCCATCAGTGTAGGAACTACATTCTGTTATTTAAATGCTTCTATTTCCCTCATTAAAACAATTTTTTCACCCGAATTGTTAAGGTTTTATGGGTATGTTTATTGCAGTGTTCATGCATGTTTTCATGTGTGTGGTTGCACATGTGTGAGTGTAAATATATGTGTGCATACGTGCATGTGGAGGCCAGAAGTAGACACCGGAAGTCACTCCCAGCTGTTCTTCAGCATGTTTTGTGAAGCAGGTCTGTTTCTGAAAACAGAACTCACCAATTTATCTAGTCTATGTAGCCAACTTGCTCAGATGATCCCTTTCTCTACCTCCCAAGTGCCAGGATTACAGGTGACTGCCATGCCCATCTGGTATGGGTGCAATGAATCCAAACCTTATCTTCACACTAACATGGGAGGTGTTTTATTTAGTGATCCATTTCCTAAATGTTAAACTCTTGGTTTTAAACATTCTTAGTAACCTCAAAATTCATTAAATTGAAAAAATAAACAAAATTACACATTTCTTCCTTCCCAATACCCTTTATCTCCCTTGACTATGGATATTCTGTTTCTCTATTTCAAACTACTTGCCCTTTCACCATTCTATTATGGTTTCTGTCTTCACATTTCCAGTAAATAGTGTCTAGCTACAATCCCCAGCAACATCTCATTGTTAAATTCAATGAGTGTTTATTTTTCTTTCTTCACTTGAGTCTAAACATTTGTTATAGGTGACCCTGCTTTCTTTCTTGAAAACACCATGTTTTCTGAGTCATGAGAACAAGTTTCTCCCCTCATGTGTTGCCCTCTGGCCTCTTGTGCCATCATGTTGACCTCTACATGTGCTTATCTCAGCTACATGCATGCCCTCAAGTTCTTAATTCAGAGTAGCTAATGAGAAAATGTGGAAATACAAACATTTACTGAAGAAAGCCCATGATTTTGATACACTGAGGACTGATGTGTGGTGATCTCAAGCCCAATTTTTCTTCTACCATCAACATTGCTAAAAAAACAATAGTCTTCACACCCCACTAGGTAAGCATTGTATGTATATATGAAGTTCTCCGAAAATAAAAATATCAAAGAAAAGTTTTCAATGAAATCTCTGGCCTCACTTCGGTAGAATCCAATGATACTGTCATATCCAGTATTCCTCAGCCAAATCTTACCTGCCCCTCTAAACTCTGACAAACATGTAGGAATCAGCTTCTGAGTTTCTCATTCTTTGCTTTGACTTTGCACTAGCAGGTACAACTTGATGGAAAACTATAAACAAGAAGACTCTGATGATAGGAGCCCACACTAATAACTGTATTAGGATTGTTTGTTAACAGAGGCTGGGTTTTCATGAGACAACAGGACTCTTAACCAAACCTTAAATTGGATGTAAAGGAGAAGGCAGTGTGGATGGACTGAATGATGTGGGAACAGGTGAGTTCATATATGAAAAAACAAAGAAATGATGAATTGTGTTTTAGAAATATCTTTCCACTAACTGAACTACATCACAAAGAAGGCAAATTCAAGTCACTTATTTTCTTGTCTTTGTCTAAGACATTCCATAGATTATGCCCCTGAGCAACCTTTTAATCTTAATTTTGAAAAATAAGCCCCTATTTTTCTCAAAGAATTCAATTCTGGCTATGACAATAATTGATTGTCTGATAATTTCATGTCTTTTGGGTTTCTACTGAATTTCCTGGAAACCATCCAATAGATCAAGAGTCATGATACAGAAAAAACAATGACCCAGGCTCAATGAGACCTATAACCATGGGCCAAGTGGATGGTGGCATTTAAGATAGATGGCAAATGCCGATTCTGAGGCAGTTTTGTAAGATTTTTGTGTTTCCCATTAGAGAAATAATGAAGCCTCCATCTCATTTGCAAGTTTAAAATTGCTAATCCAACTCTTGGGAGAAAATTGGGTGAATCACAAGTGACTATTGCTTAAGTTTCACATGAGTAAATACATTGGCTCTGTTGGTATTATTCAAGACTCAGAGCCACAAAATACATTTTCATATCATTTATTTGTAAAAGAATGACACAATTATTTTCAGAATAATTAACTCCTCAGTTTAGTGACAATTATGTTCCATTATAATAATTAAAATCACACCCTGCTATTTGGATGAACTCAATAGAATAATGATTTCTTAGGGGAAGATTTAATCAGATCATTATTTTTTCTCACATATTAAAAATATCTGTAAATTATTTCAATTCATCCCACCATTGCTTAATTTTGAATTTGTTTGCTGTGGTAGTTAATTTCAGGTATCAAATTGACTGGATTATGGAATACCAAAAGAAAGTGTTGAGAGGTGGAATTGTGAGGGTATTCCCAGATAAGATTAGTGTGAAAGCCTTAAGTAGTCTAAGGAGCAAGCCAAACCTATAGTGGTAGCAAATATTGTTTACATGATTGGGGTCCCAGGATAGAAATAAAGGACAAACAAACAAACAAAAAATGTGCATATGTTTCTTCAGACTTCATACACCAAACCTAAGGACTCCATGTCTTCTGGGATTAAGACTATATAAAAGGTACACCAGTGGCTCTCCTCATTCTCAAACTATCAGCTTCTTTAGTTCTGAGATCTTGAAGCTGAACACAGCTTTGTCACCAGCACTGAAGAATCTCCAGCTTCTGGAAACACATTGTTCTGCTCACCATCATCATGTTAACTAATTCCCCTAAGAAGTCCTCTTACATATATTCCTAGATAATTGTATTGGTTCTGCTTTTATTAATAACTCTCACTAATGAGTTTACTGTCTTATAGGAAGAAATATCACAAGCAAAAAATATGACAGCTCAAGCTACCCTTGAGCCATCTGTACATGAAAACTGTTACTGGAGGCCTGCCTAAGACTGGCAACTTTCAGAACTGGTGTCTGGGCAACGCATCAGGGCAACAGATGGCAGGAACACCTGAAATCAAGTGGGTGGAAGCAGGTGGTGAAGAAAAGAGTGGTATTTCGGGGTAATGGTCCACTGAAAAAGAGAGTGCCAGTAAACAAGTGGTAGAATGTGAAGGAAAGGTCAATAGCTCTCTGGGGAGGGAAGTTCCGAGAGCTTGGAAAGATATAGGGCCCATAAGAAATAGGTTGGAGTTCAGCAAAATTTTTCTGCTTTGAAGAGAGGTTAAAGTATACGGGCAAAAAAAAAGGAGGGAGCAATGTACAAGTGCAGCACTGTCCACTGTCCTACTGTCCACTGTCCTACTGTCTGCTCTGTTATCTCAACCAATATTTTACCCCACTCCTAAGCTCACCAGATTCTAGAATGACAGGAGTGTCATTGCCAATCCTACTTCAGTGGAGAGAATGTCAGTCACTATTCTATGGGTATATGCAGTATATTATCTTGAATTGTTTTCTGGATTCAAAAGATAAAGAATGATTACTTAGATCCCCTCAGACATGTAATGGGTTTTCCAAAGGATAACTTTAAATTTGGTGCTTTCATAGAGAAGGCTAAGGCAATAAGGTGTAGATATGCAATGACCCCTTACATAACAGTCAGCCGGATGCCCCGTGTGTGAATGATGTAGGCAGCTTGTAAACCAGAGCTAGAGCAAGAAGGCAGGAAGCCCCAGTCAAGGGCAAAGCATTTCACAACAGAAAGGGCTAAGTACATGTTTACTTCATGAAAAGTAAAGGGTTAATAAATAAGAGAATTGAAATAAATTCTGTCACTTTGACATACCCAAACTTTTTAGAAACTTGGCAACAGGACCAGAGATTTTGGTTTATAACTCCATATCAATCCCTGACTATTTCTCTGACCACTTTCATTGCATTACTTTCCTGCCTTCGACTTATTCTCCTACTCAGTACAACATCAAAAGCACAGATAGTATCTGTGAGGAGTCCTAAGAAAATATATACACAAGTTACTGTGGGAAGATGGAGAATGCGTATGAAATCCCTTAGGGATAGGGAGAGGAAACAGTGTTTCATGAGAGTTATGCAGATAGTACAACAAACATATAGAAGATAAAACTGGAAGATAGGAATAGACATTGGGAATTTCTACTTTGAACAGTTTCCAAAGATAATTTCTCTTTGGAAAAGTTGTATAGAGCAAAATTTGATGCCTTGGTACTAGAGGGTCATTAAAAGTAAAACCATCTTGTTTGGTACAACATATTTACCTGCAAATTAGTGTTACCGGAGTGTAATGTTTCATGCAGGAAAAGAATTGAATGATGTCAAAGATGTAAAAAGGAGCATGCCTGAGGATTTCATATTCAAATGTGGAACTTTTCATTATCTTTGTATGTGTATCCATGTATAAATGTGTCTATGTGCCTGTGTGCATGTGAGTGCAGATATGCACATGACATGGTACACATGAGAGACCAGAGGATAACCTCTTGTGGTGGGCCTCACCTTCTATCTTGTATGAGCTAGGCTCTCTTTTGTTTGTCACTGTGTGTATTAGCCTAGCTGACCTGCAAACTTCTACTTCCAAGGACTCTCCTCTCTCTGCCTCCCATCTTGCCATAGAAATGTTGACATAGGCTACCACATCTGACTTTACATGGGTTCTGGAATCTGTTCTCAAGTTCATCAGTCTAGCATAGCAAGAGCTTTACCTATTGAGTCATCTCTGCAGCCCTTAACATGGATCTGCAATGTCATTCTGTGGACAGTGATAATTTGGGATTCAGAAAACAGTGGTGAAAAGTTGAGCACGCAAAAGATTAATCTGATGTGGGTGAATCCCAAAGGAAAAGCATTGCCACAGGAATAGAAATAAAAACAATAAATACTGTCTAAATTTGATACCTGAATAGTAAGGGGTTTGAAAGTCATGCTGGGGGTGAGAGGAATACGCACGTTACTAATTAGGATGAGCAGGGAGATGGGATGGACAATGACAGAAACAGCATTTGTGAGGGAGAGAGAGGAAGAGATATTGCACTGACTGGGTTATCTGTTCATCACACTGGTGTTCCTGATCTGTAGTTGACTGAGAAATTGAAGGTCAAGGGAAGAATTGACACTGTCATTGTGAGACCCATTCATATGTGACCAGGTGTAAGCTCAGAGAGTCACAAGGAAGGCAGAGCTAAGACCACAATTAGTGAGAGATCACTACATAGGAGCAATGTGCATAGAAAGAGCAGCATATAAACTTAACCAACACACAGAAGGTTCACCTCGGGAGATAATGTAGTACTTCCCCAAATGCCATCTCCTAGCTCCTGTTTGCTTTTGTAACCTACTGCAAAATAGCTTCCAAACATACTTTCTAGTTTTTCAAAACAGACTAAAACAAAAACTATACCTTGGGCTGGGGAGTGGTTAAGGTGTTTGCTGTGTAAGTAAGAGGATTTGAGTTCAGATCCACAGCAACCAGCCAAGGCTTCAAATTGGTCAAGCTATCCTGGCATGGGAAGTAGACAGGTGGATTCTAAGGGCTCTTTGGTCAGACAGTCTAGGCAAAATGGTGACCTCTAGGTTTACTGAGAGGCATTGTAAAAAGAAAAGTTGGAGAACAACAGAGAAAAGCATCTTGATATCAATTCCTGACCTCAAAATTGTCCTGCATAGGTGAGAGCTACTTCACTAACTCACACACACAGACACACAGACACACACACACACAGACACACACACACACACACACACTGGAGTTCAAATACACTTATAAAAAGTATTGATAGTGACAATGATATAGAAAAGAACAGGGTGTTTCTTTTCTATAAAGATTGATGATGTTGTTTTTTTCTAATAGCCAAGCAAACTTCCTTTCTACCTTCAAGTTGTTTAACCTTGGGAAGCTAACAAAGCCCTCTCTATTACTATAAATTTGCTAGCTTTTTGTCCAGTTTTTTTTTTTTTTTTTTTTTTTTTTTTTTTTTTGGTGTGTGTGTGTGTGTGCACACATGCTCCGATGTGCATGGGGAGCTCAGGCTCAGGATATTTTTTTCTTTCTTTCCATCTTGAGATAGGATCTCTTCACCTGTGCACAGTAGAGCTTTGGAGAATTTCTTTTTGTCTTAGGGTTTCTATTGCTGTGAAGAGACACCATGACCATGGCAACACTTATAAAGGAAAACATTTATTTGGGGCTGTTTTTCAGAAGTTTATTCTATTATTGCCATGGTAGAAAGCATAGCGGCACACAAGTAGACATGGTGTTGGAGAGGTGTTTGAGAGTCCTACATCTTGATCTGCAGACAGCAGGAAGAAACTGTGAGCCACTAAGCTTGGGCTTGAGCTTCTGAGACCTCAAATTTTACCCCCTAGTGGCACCTAGTGTCGCTTTTCTCCAGCAAAGTGACAACTACTCCAACAAAGCCACAGCTCCTAACAGTGCAACTCCCTATGCACCTACCTAGGGCATTTTAATTCAAACCACCACACCCTATCTACATCCCATCTTACTTGAGGAACATTGAGATCCCAGTACTGTGCTACCACATCTGGTTTTATATAGGAATCCAAATTCGTATCTTCAAGATTTCACAGCAGTTCTTTTATTCTTTTATTGCTGAGCCATCCACTTAGCTCTGGCTTTTCAACTTTCTTTTTTTTTTCTTTTGTTAAAAACAGGTGTTGTAACTTGTACAACCACTTTGGAAATCAATCTGGCACTTTCTCAGACAATTAGAAATAGTACTTCCTCAAGATCCAGCTATATCACTCCTAGGTATATATCTAAAATATGCTCAAGTATACAACAAAGACATCTGTTCAACCATGTTCCTAGCAGCTTTATTTGTATTAGCCAGGACCTGGAAACAACCCAGATGTCCATCAGGTGAGGAATGGATACAGAAATCGTGGTACATTTATACAATGAAATACTACTCAGCAATTAAAAACAAAGAAATCATGAAATTTGCAGGCAAATGGTAGAATATAGAAAAGTTCATCCTGAGTGAAGTATCCCAGAAGCAGAAAGACACAGACAGCGCATACTCACTTATAAGTGGACAGTAGACCTGTAAGATAGGATAAACATACTAAAATCTGTACAGCTAAAGAAGATAAACAAGAAGGAGGACCCAGGGTAAGATGATCAATCCTCACTTAAAAAGACAAATGCAATGGACATTGGAAGTAGGAGAAAATAGGAAACAGAACAGGAGCCTACCATAGAGGGCCTCTGAAAGACTCTACCTAGCAGTGTATCAAAGCAGATCAAAGCAGATGCTGAGACTCATAACCAAACCTTGGGCAAAGTGCAGGGAATTTTATGAAAAAAAGAGGGAGTTATTAAGACCTGGAGAAGACAGGAGCTCCACAAGGACGAAATATATCTGGGCACAAAGTTCTTTTCTGAGACTGATTCTCCAACCAAGGACCATGCATGCATATAATCTAGAACCCCTGCTCAGATGTAGCTCATGGCAGCTCAGTATCCAAGTGGGTACCCTAGTAAGGGGAACAGGGACTGTCTCTGACATGAACTCAGTGGCTAGCTCTTTAACTCCGCTCCCTCCAAGGGAGGAGCAGCCTTGCTAGGCCACATTGCAGCCAGTCCTGATGAGACCTGTTAAGCTAGGGTCAGATGGAAGGGGAAGAGAACCTCCCCTAGCAGTGGACTCTGAAGGGGGCAGGGAGGAGATGAGGGTGGGAGGGTGGGATTGGGAGAGAATGGAGAATGAGAATTGGGAGAATTGGTTGTGATACCAAGTAAATAAACTGTAATTAATATAAAAAATAAAAATTTAATACAAAAAAACCAAGTGTTGTTGTTTTTCTCACTTCATATGTCTTTGTTACAGTCTCTCCTCATTACTTCTCCCAGGTCCTCACTACCTGGATCTTTATCATTTTATAAAAAATTTATATGGAAAACTTTAATAAAATCCATTGTCAACTGTTCTTTAATGGACGCTGTTATTGCTGTTGTTATCATGTCTATGAACCCTTTTCATAATTCTGTAAGTCAAAGAATTTTTCCCTTAAAATTCTTATAGCTTTACTTTTCTTTTACAGCTAAGTCCATTACTTATTTTTAGTAAAATCTTATAGAATTATGATGAATTTTAATGATATTATCTGTTAGTTCTATGTTCTTTTATATAGATTTTAGGATAATTTATACTATGTTTATAAAACATATTCTAATTTTGGAGAAGGGATTTACTGGAGTGTACACATAGTATTTAAGGGCCTGGGTTCAATCTCTGGAACACATGTTCACAAACACAAACACACACACACACACACACACACAGAGACAAACAGAGACAGAGAGACAGAGAAAGCCAAAGACACACAAAGACAGAGAAACAGAGAAAAAGAAATTTTGTAGGAATTGTGTCAACACAGTGTTCTTTGATTGTATAGAATTGTTTTAGCTATTCTAGGTCGTTTTTTATTGTTGTTGTTCTTGTTTTTTTTTCCATATGAAGTTTAGAATTGTTCCTTCAAGGTGTGTAAAGAATTGTGTTGGTATTGTGATGAGGATTGCATTTGGTAAGATGGCCATTTTTACTATATTAATCCTACCAATCCATGAACATAGGAGATCTTTCCATCTTCTGGTATCTTCTTCAGTTTCTTTCTTCAGAGACTTGAAGTTCCCGTTATACAGGTTTTTTATTTCCTTCATTAGAGTTACCTCTAGATAATTTATATTATTTGTGGCTGTTGTGAATGGTGTGGTTTCCCTGATTTCTTTCTCATCCTGTTTATAATTTTTGTACAGATTGACTACTGATTTTTTTTTCATTTTCTTTTTTAATATTTTCTTTATTTTTGATCATTACAATTTATTAATTTTTTGACTTTTTTAAAATTAGTCTTGTATCCAGCCACTTAAGGAGTTTGTGTGCTGCAGGAGTTCTCTGGTGGAAGTTTTGTGGTGGCTTATGTATACTACCATTCTATCTGCAAATACTGATACTTTAACTCATTCTTTTCTGAGTTGTATTCCTTTGATCTCCTTTTGTTGTCGTATTACTCCAGCTAGAAGTTCTAGTTCTATATTGAAGAGATATGGAGAGAGTAACAACCTTATCTTTTCCCTGATTTTAGTGGGATTACTTTGATTTTCTCTCCATTTAGTTTGATGTTGCTAACACCTCGCTAAATATAGCCTTTATCATGTTTAGATATGGATCTGATCTCTCAAAGACTTTTATCATGAAAGGGTGTTGGATTTTGTCAAAGCATCTAATGAATTTGGATTTTTCTGCATCTAATGAGATGATCATGTGATTTTTTTTCTTTTAATTTGTTTTTATGGTGGATTATATTGATCGATTTCTGTATGTTAAACTATCCCTGCATCCCTGGGATGAAGCCTACTTGATCATGGTGGCTGATATGTTTGATGTGCTCTTGAATTCTGTTTGGAAGTATTTTATTGAGTATTGTTGCATCAATGTTCAGAAGGAAGATTGGTCTGAAATTTTCTTTTTTTGTTGAGTCTTTGTATGGTTTAGATATCATGGTGATTGTGGCTTCATAGAATGAGTTTCGTAGTGTTCCTTCTGTCTTTATTTTGCAGAATAGTTTGAGGAGTATTGGTGTTAGCTGTTCTTTTAAAGTCTGGTAGGATTCTGTGCTAAAGCCATACTGCCCTGTGCTATTTTTGATTGGGAGACGTTTGATGGCTCCTTCTATTTCCTTAGGCATTATAGGGCTGTTTAAACTGTTTATCTGCTCTTGATTTTAACTTTGGTAGATGAAATCTATCAAGGAAATTGTCCATTTCCTTTAGATTTTCAAATTTTGTGGAAAACAGGCTTTTGAAGTAAGAACTAATGATCCTTTGGATTTCCTCAATGTCTGTTATTATTTTCTCCTTTTTATTTCTGATTTTGTTAATTTGGGTACTGTCTCTCTGTGGTTTCGTTAGTTTGGCTAGGAGTTTGTCTATCTTGTTGATTTTGTCAAAGAACCAATCCTTAGTTTTGTTTATTCTTTGTATTGTTCTCTTTGTTTCTATTTTATTGGTTTCAGCCCTGAGTTTGATTCATTCCTTCCATCTACTCCTCTTCAGTGTGTTTGATTCTTTTCTTCTAAAGCTTTCAGGTGATCTGTTAAGTTGCGAATATGGGTTCTCTCAAAAAAATTTTTTTTTCTTTATGAAGGCACTTAGTGTTATGAACTTTCCTCTTAGTATTGCTTTCATGGTTTTCCATATGTTTGGGTATTTTGTGTCTTCATCTTCATTTAATTCTAGGAAGTCTTTAATTTGTTTCTTTATTTCTTCCCTCACCCAGTGATCATTGAACAAGGAGTTGTTCAGTTTCCATAAGTATGTAGGTTTTTTTGTTTGTTTGTTTCTGTTGTTGTTGAAGTCTAGCTTTAATCCATGATAAAGAACAATGGATTAATACAATTTTCATGTATTGGTTGAAGTTTGATTTGTGATGGACTAAATGATCAGTTTTGGAGACGATTCCAGGTGGTGTTAAGAAAAAAGTATATTTTATGTTTGGGTGAAAAAGTCTGTAGATACCTATTAGGTCAATTTGATTCATGACCTCTGTTAGCCTCATTATTTCTCTTTGCAGCTTCGGTCTTGATGAGCTGTCAATTGGTGAGAGTCGTGTGTTGAGGTTTCCCACTATTAATGTATTGGGATCAATGTGTGATTTAAACTTTAATAATGCTTCTTTTATGAATGCAGGTACCCTTTTATTTGGGGCATAGATTTCAGGATTGTGATGTTCTCTTGTTAGATTTTTTCCTTTGATGAGAATGAAGCATCTTTCCCCATCTCTTTCGATTCACTTTGGTTGAAAGTATATCTTATTAGATATAATAAAAAGTAGGATGGCTACTTCAGCTTGCTTCTTGGGTCCATTTTCTTGAAAAATCTGTCTATCTTTGTTGCTGAGGTATGATTCTTCAATGCAGCAGATTGTTGGATCCTATTTCCACAACTATTGTATTAGCCTGTGTCTTTCTTTCTTTCTTTCTTTCTTTCTTTCTTTCTTTCTTTCTTTCTTTCTTTCTTTTTCTTTCTTTCTCTCTCTCTCTGTCTCTCTCTCTCTCTCTTTCTTTCTTTCTTTCTTGGAAGTTGAATCCATTGATGTTCATAGATATTAGTGACCAATAATTGTTAGTTCCTTTTATTGTGGGGTTGTTGGTGATAGTATGCTGTGTGCTTGCTTTCTTTTGGTTTTGTTGTGA
This sequence comes from Meriones unguiculatus, assembly GCF_030254825.1. Taxonomy (NCBI): domain Eukaryota; kingdom Metazoa; phylum Chordata; class Mammalia; order Rodentia; family Muridae; genus Meriones; species Meriones unguiculatus. Next base: position 8,581,864 of record NC_083353.1, read on the forward strand.
AGTTATCTGTTTTCTTGGTTTTCTAGGTATAGTTGACCTCATTGGGATGGAGCTTTCCTTCAAATATCTTCTGTAGGGCTAGGTTGGTGCACTGACAGTGTTTAAATTTGGTTTTATTATGGAATATCTTGTTTTCTCTATCTATGGTGATTGGGAGTTTTGCTGGGTATAGTAGTCTGGGTTGGCATCTGTAGTCTCTTAGTGTCTGCATGACATCTGCCCCGATCCTTCTAGCATTCATAGTCTCTGTTGAAAAGTTAGATGTGATTCCAGTAGGTCTACCTTTATATGTAAATTGGCCATTTTCTATTGCCACTTTTACTATTTTTTTCTTTGTTCTGTAGATTTAGTGTTTTGATTATTATGTGGCAGGAGGAATGTATCTTCTAGTCTAGTCTATTTGTTGTTACATAAGCTTCGTGTATGCTTATAGGCATCTATTTCTTTAGGTTGAGAAAATTTTCTTTTATGATTTTCTTGAAAATATTTTCTGGACCTCGGAGGCTGTAATCTTCCTTTTTACCTATTCCTATTATTCTTAGGTTTTGTATTTTCATTCTGTCTTTGATTTCTTGCATGTTTTGTGTCAGGAATTTTTCTGTTTTAATATTTTTTTGAGAGATGTATTAGTCCTTTAGCTATAACTTAAATGCCTGCAATTCTCTTTATTCACTTTGTATCCCCCCTGTGGTTCCCTCCCTCATCCTGTCCCTCCCTTCTTCCCCCCTCTGCACGAATGCCTGCCCCAAGTCCACTGATAGGGGAGGTCTTCTTTTCCTTCCTTCTGATCCTAGTCAATTAGGTCTCATCAAGAGTGGCTGCATTGTCTTCTTCAGAAGAAGGAGAAAAGAGGGAATAAGTTAGGAGCCTAACACAGAGGACATCTGAAAGCAGACTCTCAAAGCAGATGCTGAGACTTATGGCCAACCTTTGGGCAAAGTGCAGGGAATCTTAGGAAAGAAGTGGGAAAAAGTAAGATCTGGAGAGAACAGGAACTCCACAAGGAGAGCAACAGAACTAAAAAATCTGAGCACAGGGGTCTTTCCTGAGACTGATACTCCAACCAAGGACCATACATAGAGATAACCTAGGACCCTGGCACAGATGTAGCCCATGGCAGTTCAGTGTCCAAGTGGGTTCCATAGTAATAGGAAGAGGGATGGTCTCTGACATGAACTGATTGGCCTGCTCTTTAATCACCTCCTCCTGAGGGGGGATCAGCCTTACCAGGCCACAGAAGAAGACAATGCAGCCACTCTCTGTCCCTTTTAGGCAGTTGGTGATGCTTACCTCTGTGGTTCCTGATCTCTAAGTTTTACATCTCCAGTTTTTTGTTTGTTTGTTTGTTTGTTGTTGTTTTTTTCTGTTTTGTGTTTTCTTTATTTATTCTAATTCCATTTTCAGGTCTTGAACAGTTTTACTCATTTCCTTCACCTATTTGATTGTGGTTTCCTGTCTGTCCTTGATGGCCTCTATTTGTTTGATTGCAATTTCCTGTATTTCTTTGAGAGATTTATTCATTTCCTCATGATATGCCTCTAATATCTACATAAGTATAGATAAGGTCATTTTCCTGTAGTTCAGCTGCATTCTAATATCCATTGTTTGTTTTATTTTGGGGGGGGGATTCTGGTAGAGCCGTGATGTCCTAGCTTTTGTTGATTGTGTTCTTATACTGGCCTTTAGCCATCTTGTCTGTAGCTTTAGCTCTTTGTTCCTGGAACCTGCACTGAAGACCGGATCTGCCTGTCTCCAGAGTCTAGAGTCTGGAGTAGTGGTCAGGATTACTAGAGAGGGGAAAACAAATGGGTGCTGGTGTTTCAGATGCAATCACGATGAGTTGTGAGCTTCAGAATTCAAGGTGCTGACACCGGTGACTTGAAAGGCAGGGGCTTGGGCTTGGGCGTGGGTGTCTTGAGGAGCAGGAGTATGACAGCAGGTGTCCTGGAGGGCAGGATCACCAGCACGAGTACCTCTGAGAGCAGGGTGCACGGGTGCTCCAAAGAGTGGGGCACAGGGAGATCAAGTGGTAGCTGTAGGGACGGGGGATGTCCACCTCAGGGAGCAGCTACAGGAGATCCAGTGCCTCAAAAGCCAGTTGAGCTGCAGCTTGCAGCTTACAGGACTACCAGACACTACCCTCCTGGGCCTCAAAATCGTCTGGTCTCTGCCATCTTGAATCCGGGATGCTATATTTTATTGTCCACCTCGTCTCCACAGGAAGAGCAGTAGAACCTTGGTATGGAGGTTGTCATGCTGTCCCAGGAATCCAGACACTAGGTGAGGTGGGGGAAGGAATCTGATGTCTGGCTTCTGGAGTGAAGGGTCCTGTACTAGAGAGATGGCCATGGAGAGCCTGAATATGATTGTCCCCAACTCTAGGGTTGTCCCCACTAGTCCGAGAGGCACCAAAGTCAGTGTTTTCTCTCCAGCTGCCTGTTTAGTCACCATTTTCACAGTCTTTGATCTTCTGTCCCTTTGATAAGGTACACACTGGTAGCCACTATCTTAGAACCTCTTCTTTCACTGTATCAGCCTATTAAATCAACTAATCTTATAATACTATTATGAACTAAAGTAGTAAACAAGAGGCTGGAGACATGGCTCAGAAGTTCAGAGCACTGGCTACTGGTGCAGAGGACCCCGTTTAGTTCTCCGCAGCCATATCTTGTTCACATCTGTACTCTAGGAGATTTGATTCTCTCTTGATGTATGTGGGTTCAATACATATGCATAGACACCACTCTCAAACTTACACATGAAGCAAAAATAAAGAGATATTTAAAAAGAAAGAATAAATACAAGCATTCTGACATTCTTTAGGGATAACATTGGGTTATTCAGCAATAAATATCTCACTTGTATTTTCACAGTCACTTTTTTATGAGTTGTGTTCTTTTCTATTTCTGCTTTTCTAAAGATTTCATTTTGGATAAGAGCTGCACTGTGTCAGTGTTTTTTCTCATCAGTTGATTAGATCACATGCTATTTCTTTCAAGGCTCATTAATGCTATCATTTCCTTATTGGATTAAAAAAATATGTAGCTATCCACCCATTCTGAAACTCTACACAAATTGATCTTTTTAAATTATATTTGCTGAGCTGTCGTGGGCTATATCTGTGCAGGGGTTCTAGGTCATCACAATGCATTATCCTTGGTTGGAGTATCAGTCCCAGAAAACATCCCTGTGCCCAGATTTTTTGGTTCTATTGCTCTCCTTGTGGAGCTCCTATCCCCTCCAGGTCTTTCTATCTCCTCTTTCTTTCATAAGATTCCCTGCACTCTACCCAAAGTTTGGCTACGTTTCTCAGCATCTGCCTTGATACCTTGCTGAGTAGAGTTTTTCAGAGCCCTCTGTGGTAGGCTCTGGTCCTGTTCCCTGTTTTCTCCTTCTTCCAATGTCCACTCTGTTTGCCTTTCTGAGTGAGTATTGATAATCTTACCCAGGGTCCTCCTTCTTGCTTAGTAATGGGAACAGGGGCTGTCTCTGACATGAACTCTGTGGCTGGCTCTTTGATCACTTGCCCTTTATTGGGGGGGGGCAGTCTTACCAGGCCACAGAGGAAGACAATGCAGCCATTCCTGATGAGACCTGATAGGCTAGGGTCAGAGAGAAGGGGAGGAGGACCTCCTCTATCAGTGGACTTGGGGAAGGGCATGGGAGGAGATGAGGGAGGGAGGGAGGGTAGGACTGGGAAGAGGTGAGGGAGGGGGATCCATCTGAGATACAAGTGAATAAACTGTAATTAATAATAAAAAATAAAAAAATTAAAAATAAATTATATTGCCTATTTCTGAATTCTATTTGCTGTTATATACACTTAATTTTAATTTTTATTTATTCATATATGTATTTGTCTGTGTGCATTCATGGACATGTGTGCAATAGAAAACACTGGATCTCCTGGAAGAGGAATTCAGGCACTTGTAAGCAGCCTGTTGTGGGTGCTGAGAACTTAACTGCTATCTTCTGGAATAGTTGCCAATGTTTTTTTCCTGCTGAGCCATCTCTCCAATCCCTTGGCAATAGACACTTTTAAGGTTTCTGAATGTATATTTATGAGTGAACTATTTCCTTAGTTGTATTGTCTTCTTGGTACAAAGTTTTTACTAGATTCATAAGTTAAATTGGAGAGTATTTTTTCTGAAGAGAATTGTTTTGAGTCATTTATTTTATTTTAAATGTAATAATGTTTTGAAAATTATTATTATTATTTATTACAGTTTATTCACATTGAATTCCAGCTGTATCTCGTCCCTCATCTCCTCCCGGTCCCACCCTATAGAGAAGTTTAGCATAAGATATTTTACTTTTGAGGTGCACATTCTACAGAAGGTAGAAGTGAGCAGATGGCAGTAGTGGAGAACTCCCCCTTTCAGTGGACTAGGGGAAGGGAACAGGGGAGGAGAGAGGGAGTGAAGGAGGGTGGGGCTGGGGGGAGTTAAGAGAGGGGGTTTTTATTGAGATTTATAATGAATAAATTGTGAAGAAAAAATAAAAATAAAGATAAAACTTTGGAAGGGATTTTTTTTAATTTTTAATAAAAATTATATGGGTGACATGCAAAGTTTTCTGTTTATATACAAAACATGTTTATGAACGAGCTAAACAAAAAATACTTGACAAGACTATAGCATAAAGACCTCTGAAAAGCTGTGTACAATTACTCATGTCTCTAATTCCCGCACTCAGGGAGGCAGAGGCAGGCAGATCTCTGTGACTTTAAGGTCAGCCTGGTCTACAAAGCAAGTACAGGGCAGCCAGGAAGATGCAGAGAAACCCTGTCTAGAAAAACCCAAA